>NC_041393.1:65641666-65661092 GCF_002162155.2 Triticum dicoccoides
GGTGATTTTCTTCTTTGCCGATCTCGATTTTGGTTTTTCATCTAAGTATGTGGTGATTAATAATGCAAAATTTTATTAGCTTCGATGCCATGCTATACATAGTTGTTTAAATAACTTGTGTTTCTTATACTGAAAAGTAATTCATAATTTGTTTCTGTTTCAATTAGAACCCTGATGCAGACAAGGATTGTGTGGTTGTACATGTCACTCGCTATGAGGCGGATGACCTGAATATACGCATTGGGAAATAGAGTTCTTAGGCTGTTGGATCCTGGAAGCCATTTGCGGTCATACCAATGAAGAGTTGTATTCCAGCCTCCTTGTTGTCAGGCGTGTTGTCCAGGGTGTACTGAAGCACAAGAAGTTCAAAGCTACTCCTTCGTTTGTGAGCATACTGTTCTTGTCAAGCTTACACAGGAAGATGACGTGGCATGCCTCCACAAATAAGTTTATTAGTGGCAAGGCCACAAGGTTGTCTTCATGAAGGTTCATAGGATTGAGCTGCTGTGAGACGTCCTCGATGATGTTCATGGCAAGGTCCGTCTTGTGTCCAGCCCAAATTAGATCGACGCATGAAATGGTTGCCCCAGCTAGTGTTTAATAGTAGTTTGGATTATGTCTAATTATCCGAACCTTGCATGTTATCGACCCCTCTGGGCTAGTACTCTGTTTGAATCCGTCTATGGGAACTGCTGCTACTTTTGTGTGCCTGTGAATCATGTGAGAACCATCGTAATTTTTGCCGAAACAGATGCGTTCTCACTTTTTTCATGAATATGGCATGGTAAGACATAATTTGTCATGGTTTATCATACAAGCAGTGTGTGTTTTGATGAAATAGAGCACTCGTTCGAGAACTGTGCGCCGACGTATACATAAGTACTTGTAAACACTGTTGGTGCTACCCCACTTGTAAGCAGTTGTGCAAAACACGGCACATTGGCTCAGCTCGCTTCAACACTAGGCTATCGACCAGCTAACAATCAACAATTTGCTGTCTGACATATAAGCAACTATGTATCTTGTTATAGTGGTTCACACAGTTAATTGAGGCCACAATGTAATAAATTCCAAACGTTCACACGCTAGTCCAGCGCTCATGTGGAACACTCACATTAAACTCGTCTTCATAAAAAACTTGAAAAGCATAAGTTAAGCAATTTTATACATCTCAATGATTCATAGAACATAACAAACACATACTAGTTCACAGCAAAAGACAAAGTTGTGAGTAGGTTTACAAATCAGGAAAAAACAAGCAAGGCTTCTCTGAGCAAAGGGCCTCCCAGCAGGCTTAAATTTCCTGGAGTTCACTCTGGTTTTTTCTTGTTGCCACCATCCAGGTTTAGGTTCTCTCATTCTAGAATAACCAATTAGAATTGTGGTCTCAGCTGGAATGCTGAACTGAACCATGCAGTGTACTGACCAGTTGAAATGCTTGTGCATTCCACTAAATTTAAGCACCGTTATTTGCAAAAATAAGCAGACCACAATGCCTCTTGTCCGTGCACCTATCCAAAAAACCGCCATGCAGCCGTGCCAGCTAGTCCTTGGTCCGTGGAAGAACTGGCAAAAAGTGTATTCCGGACTAGGATGCAGTTGTTTTTGCTCGTCCCTGCACTGCAATAAGGAAGTAAAACCTACGAATCAGCTTCTTTTAGATTGCGTTGGTCATTCTACCTTAGTTACTACCAATGTAGGAATACCTTGAAGACTGGAGGTTAGACGACGGCAACGAGGGATAGCCATCTCATTTTGCGCAGTTGTACTAAAACTGAGGTGTGTGCTTTTGATTGCGCGGATAGAAACGATACGGAGACAGACATCCCGAAACGATATGGAGACAGACATCCATGTTTGCGCAAATACGAAATACAATTATTTAAACAATGACAGATAGTTGCAGTGGTGTATGATTAACAACAGCATCTGTTTTGTTATAATTGGCACTAGATTGATAGTATGAAGAGTCCTTAAGTAAGTAGCATCACATCACATCAACAATGCCAGTAGATTAACATGCAGAACAATAGCGTTAGTATTACTGTCATGAGAGTAGCACATGGTCAGTAAATATGCAATCAAATTTGTGCAGTTCCACTGGGATGAAGCAATGTTAGCGGTGTGAGAGTTAACTGTAATTGCAAAAACACAATTCATGGGAAATAAAGCAAGACGGAAGCACTTCATAAACTGGTGGTGGCATTGCTTCAATTTATCGACGACACTAGACCATTACTTATAGTGACATTAGGTGGCATTGCTTAATGCTTCATGTGATTTTACATTAACGGTAGCGATATGGGCATAGGGACAACAGGGGCATAAAGTGGTGAGGCAGATGTGGCTACCGAGAGCGACAAACACTCAGGCAGCATGTC
Organism: Triticum dicoccoides; assembly: GCF_002162155.2. Classification (NCBI taxonomy): domain Eukaryota; kingdom Viridiplantae; phylum Streptophyta; class Magnoliopsida; order Poales; family Poaceae; genus Triticum; species Triticum dicoccoides. The sequence continues at coordinate 65,644,048 of NC_041393.1, forward strand.
TGCATTTGTCCCATTTTTTATCTCCTCGGCGACATTTTCCTATGTGAGCACAGGAAATCTAGACCTGCTCATTCTCATTTGCATTGTCCCCCAACACCCGTCACATTCTTTCCATTTTCAACCACGAGATAGGTCCACTTCCCCCCACCCTTCTCCATCCACCATGCTTTCTTCGTCTTTTCAACCAAGAGACCGGTTGGGTAGCCAATATCTACTACTTTCCCACGTTTCCTGTTAGAACCAAGTCCTAGATTCATGCTACAGCTTTCCCACTTTCTTCCCTGTTTGAACCAACTCTTAGAGTTGACTATATGAACTAGCTTTACCTCTAATAATAGTAAAAGTCTAGGTGGTTTTGGAACAGCGAACGGAAGTAGAAAAAGATCCACACGAAGGGAGCTGGGGCAGTAGAGCAAGGCAGGTTTCGAAGGAATATATACCCGAGGGTCGTCTGCATGTGGCAAAAGGGGTCGGAGGCACTCCCGAGCCTTCACTCTCTTGGAGAGAATGGCACGGCTGCCGATCGGGACGCATGGGCAGCCGCTGGTCTCCTCGCTCGCCGCCGACGACAACGTGAACGATGCACCTACACCCCTACCCCGGTCGAGGTTGTCTGGCCGGATTTGTGACCAGCCGTGAGCTGCGAGAGAGTGTGGCCACCTATGTCTTGCTTAGATCTGGAGAGCATGAGAGAGTGAACGAGAGGAACCCTAGTAAAGCATGCGCTAAGGCTCCTTCTTATATATATGTGGAGTGATTTTGTTGTACCAGCTTCAAAAAAATGTGCTCCCACATGTACCAGTGAGTGGGTGTGAGAGAACTAGTGCGTGCGTGCACCGCTTCTCTTTGTGAGAGTACAATATTCTATGCCCAAAGAATGTTCGCCGCAAGAGTAATAGTATAAGTGTGTGACGTGTGAGCTAAAATAAAATGTGCGCGACGTCTTTTGTTTTTTAGAAGTTCTGAGGGTAGGGTGTGAAGAGCACATATGTGCGTGACGTCTACCTACAGATAGACGGTGGGTGCGATGTGCGAGTCTGCGAGAGGACTCGGGAGAGTCGTGACTCGTGAGGGTGAGTGTGCATGAGAGGGAGGGGGCATGTATCAATGCAATGCATGTGTCCGTAAATCATTATCCGACAAACATTCGCCACAAGCCTTTTCCTGACGAACACCGTAAGAACCGTTAGATCGGCATCCGACGGTGTCAGTTTTGCCATGTCATTTAGCAGAACAGACACTCCTCCTACACACAAATCTTCCATGTGAGTGTTAGCAACTGCCGTATGCTCCCTCCGTTCCGAAATGCAGTGCATATAGCTTTATTGAAAATTCCAACCTCGCAAACTTCTAACGAGTTTTCGTGTACCAAATTGCACATGTAGAGTACCCTGTATATATCATTTCATTCATCTTCGAGAGGTAACTACAAAGATGGGGGAGGAGTCTACAAAATAAGACCATCATATCACCCGCATCAATTTCAACCATCCTTTGGTGTCGAGGAATATCATAGGAACTCTATATGATATGATTTTTATATGATTTTTTCCTTTAGAGCTAATTGGTTCATAGGAATAGATTCATATACTACACATTTAAAAGGAAATAAACATGATATCATTTCTATAGCTTTATAGCCACTTGGTTCAAATGAATGGATTCCTATACTCCCTTAATTTCAAAGGAAAATAAACATTAGCGTATATTCAATAGAAAAGTTCCTATGATCTGAACCAAATTACATATCTTTTCTAATCTCTCCTCATAGGAATTGAGATACATGTCATCTCTAGATTCAATAGAAAAGTTCCTATGATGTGAACCAAATGACATCTCTTTTCCAATCCCTAGTCATAGGAATTGAGATGCTCCATGTCATCTCTTTCCCTACAACTTCCATGTATACATCTTCTATTCCTAAATAGATAGTACAACCCACTAGTAGCTTTTTTCCAAAACATGCAACTATGGCACAAGAACTATATAGTGTGCCAATAACTTTGAAAGATGGTCGCTGGATGAAGCTAATCCGATAGTGCAGAGATGGCGAATCCGAGCACTACTGGCCGTTGGATATCATCAACATTCCACCAGATCTGCCACATGTACAATTTAGAAGACTCCATGGTTGAACTTAAGCATAATGCACAAACCTCAAAACACAAGCACTTCTCCTTTGTTCTAGAATATTCTGTATCATAATTGTTTTTTTCTAAATGAATTGCCATTATTTGTTTTTTACTTTATGCTTTACAATGCACAACCCCATGAATCTTAACATTTTTATAAAACTAATTGATTTTGAATGAGATGAACTATAAGAACTAAACGAACATCTACATCATGCATATATGACTCAAAGCTTTACATGCTATAGTGTGTATTTATTCATAATTTGGTTTCAAAATCTCATGCGTTCAATGCATCATTGCCTTTCGGTCGAACCTACGTCCACAATTTTTTGTACGTACTATATCTCCACTGATCCCCGAACCAAAAATGCTGCCTCGTTCCTGTAAAACCAAGCGGCCCGCACATGCGTCGACTCGAACCCGTTTACTACGATGTGGACCCGCACGCTGTAGTACTCCTACAAACCCTACCGCCACACTCATCATCGGTTTTCTTCAAGAGGACGAGGGAGAAGCCGATTTGTAGTGGAGGCGCTTTCAAAAAAAGGATATGTAGTGGAGACCCCTACCCTAGGGTGCTGTCACGCCCAAGATGCGACCCTATCCTAAAGGAACTCGAAGGTCCCACCTAGGATAGAAGCGCATCTTGAATACGCCTTTGCAAGGTGGATATCATTACATCAACATTACATAATAGATGGGATACATACAAGAGGCATATAATGCCACACGAATACAACATCACAATACATTAGAGCATCATCCGACTACGGATGAAACACAAACAGAAACTCAAACGACGTCCACCCTGCTAGCCCAGGCTGCCGACCTGGAACCTATCCCCTGATCGAAGAAGAAGCAGAATAAGAACTCCAAAACAAGCAAACATCGCTCTCGCGTCAAGATCATCACATAACCTGTACGTGCAAGTATTGTTGTAGTAATCTGTGAGCCACGAGGACTCAGCAATCCCATTACCATGGGTATCAAGACTAGCAAGGCTTAAAGGGTAAGCAAGGGGGTAAGGTGGTGAGGTTGCAGCAGCGACTAAGCATATATGGTGGCTAACATACGCAAATAAGAGCGAGAAGAGAGCAAACAGAACGATCGTGAATCTAGCAATGATCAAGAAGTGATCCTGAACTCCTACTTACGTCAAACATAACCCAAAACCGTGTTCACTTCCCGGACTCCGCCGAAAAGAGACCATCACAGCTACACACACGGTTGATGCGTTTTAATTCGAATCAGGTGTCAAGTTATCTACAACCGGACATTAAGAAATTCCCATATGCCACATAATCGCGGGCACGACTTTCGAAAGATAATACCCTGCAGGGGTGTCCCAACTTAGCCCATCACAAGATCTCACGGTCAACGAAGGATATACCTTCTCCCAGGAAGACCCGATCAGTCTCAGAATCCCGGTATACAAGACATTTCGACAATGGTAAAACAAGACCAGCAAAGCCGCCCGATGCGCTGACAATCCTGATAGGAGCTGCACATATCTCGTTCTCAGGGCAACACCGGATAAATCAAGCTACGAGTAAAACCAGACCTCGAGTTTCCCCGAGGGGGCCCTGCAGGCTGCTCGGTTCGGACCAGCACTTAGAGAAGCACTGGCCCGGGGGGGGGGGCTAAAATAAAGATGACCCTCGAGAGAGCGACTCCCAAGGGAAAAGTAGGTGGTGGTGAGGCAAATGGTAAAACCAAGGTTGGGCCTTGCTGGAGGAGTTTTATTCAAAGGGAACTGTTAAGGGGGTCCCATAAATCACCCAACTGCGTAAGGAACGCAAAATCTGGGAACATAACACCGGTATGACGGAAACTAGGGTGACAAGAGTGGAACAAAACACCAGGCATAAGGCCGAGCCTTCCACCCTTTACCAAGTATATAGATGCATTAATTAAATAAGAGATATTGTGATATCCGAACATAATCCTGTCCACCATGGAGCAATCTTCAACTTCACCTGCAACTAGCAACACTATAAGAGGGGCTGAGCAAAAGCGGTAACATAGCCAAGCAATGGTTCGCTGGGAAGGGTGAAAAGGTTAAAGGCTGACATGGCAATTTGGGAGGCTTGAATAGCAAGTGATAGGTAGCGCAGCAAAGCGATAGAACGAAGCAACTAGCATAGCAATGATAATAGTGAGATCCAGGGTAGCGGTCATCTTGCCTGAAATCCCGCTAGGAAGAAGAACGAAGATGAAGCCACGAAGATGAACAAAGCGTAGACGAACGAATCCTCACGATCACAACGAAACGGGAACTATTGAGAAGAAGCACACAACATAGTAAACACACCACACATGAACAAGATATGATGCTCAACCAAGTATGATGCATGTCCGGTTTAATGAGGCATGGCATGGCAAAGTGCAACAAATAATATTACAAATTAAGTTCAGCTCAATATGCAACGAGTTGCATATTGACGAAACACCACATCGATTATTTAGTTCTCTCTCGGTTTTGTATCCAACAATATTAAATGTTGTTAAACATGGCAAGAGGTGAAGTATAATAAAACTACCTATCTAGGCAAGTTTAAATGAGGCTAGAACAACAAACAACAATTCCAGAAAATCCTCATGTCCATATTTCAAATTTGGTACTGTTCTACCTATTACATAATTTTATAGTTGTTAAATAGGAAAATAAAGTGCACCATGTTAAACTAGGTATTTTTCCACCCCATTTACATATAATGTTTATTAAATTTGGAGCTACGATTATTTAGTTATGAATTAAAACATTTTAGCATGGCATTTTAGCAAATTAATGCAAACAGCAAATTAAACATATTTAACATGGATGAAAGTGCAAATTATTAATCTACACAAAATTCTAAGCATTTTACATGTTTGAATCATTTAAATCCGATGCACGGTTAAAGAGTTTTTATATGCATGAACATGGAGGGGTTTTCTGCAAAACTGTAAATCACTGGATAATGCTAAATTCGCAGAAGGAAAAACCAGGAGCTGGGCCGAATCTGAGATCTGGCCCAGGGCGTGGGGGAGCTGCTCACATCGGGCCTTGAGGCCGGGAGGCTGGCGCGCTGGGCTTTGGAGGGAAGCTGGGCTGACCGTGGCTTGTGGCCCGCGAGGAAGCAAGCCGCAAGGCTGGGCTCGGTCAACTGGAGCGGGGCTGGAGCGGTTCGACGTGAAGAAGGGGAGGCAGCAGGCGCGGTCAACACGAGGCAGGGGCGCAATGCAAGGGCAGTGACCAGCGGGCACGACATAGGAGGTCTCCGACGAGGTCAGCAGGGCGAGGACGACGGCGACCGGACGCGGGAGTGGGCAAGGGAGGCACCTGGGTTCGGATCCGGCGGCCGGCGCCTTGATCTAAAGCAGAGGACAGCCATGGACTGGGCTCTGCAGAAGCAACGGCGGCTGGGCAGTCAGCAAGGAGCGACGTGAGGGGAGGAAAAGGAAGACTCAAAGGCGCAACTCGACGGCGGAGCTCACCTCTAGCGATGCGACGGCGACGGGGAGGCAGCGGCAAAGTCCCTGGGTGTCGGCTCCTATCAAGAGAAACATGGAGAGATGAGAGGCTGGAAGAAGGAAAAGAGAAAGGAGGAGGAAGGTGATGGGCACGATGGTGTCTTGCGGGTGGTCGCCGGCAACGACTGCCGGAGGAGGCTCGAGCAACAGCGACGAGGTCGCCTTGGCCGCAAGGATCAAGAGCTCCTTCCCGTCCGTGCATGGAAGACGAGCACGAGCATGGGGCACGGGCGCGATGGCTGGACGAGGGGATCCAGGGGAGGTGCTGGTTGGTGAGGAGAGATCGAGAGGTGGAGGGCTATGGTTTGGAGGCCGAGAGGATTTTTGGATCATGGGTGTGGGCTATGGTTGGTGGGGAACCGAGGGAGGCAGTGGATCAAGCAGGTGGAGAGGTGGTTGGCTCAGGATGGATCCCGAGGAAGATGGTGGTGGCGGAGATTGGACAGGGGAGGATCCCTAGAAAATAGGGTTTGGTCTGATTTGGGTGGGTTGGTCTATATATAGAACAATGGGATTAGGTTCGGGCCTTTCGATTAAATCGGACGGCCGAAGATAAATGGCTTAGCGGAGTCCAACAAATAAACGCAGATATTTTATAGATGTTTGGGGATGATCCGGACTCATCGATCACGACAGCCCGGTTCGAGTTTGGAGCAGTTTTTGGACGCGCGCAAGAGGGGTTTGGCAAAACGTCATGGAGACAAGGGGTTTTGATGGGCTCAGAAAAGAGAGAGAAGAGAGCGGTCCAGTTGATCTGAGAGAGGTTAACAGGGACAAGGAAGAAGCGGCAACTACGAGCGAATTCAAGTTTTATGAAAACAATGACGACAACAAGTGCCGATGTAATGCAAATGATGACATGAGATGAGATGCATGACATGAACAAAATGCAAAACAAAAGACAAAAACCCAACCACGAAGGGAATATCATATTGCATCTCCGGAAAAGGCAAGAGTTGGAGTTACGAATATGGAAAGTTGTATCCGGGGCGTTACAACACTCCACCACTATGAGAGGATCTCATCCCGAGATCTAGGATGGCACCGGAGAGAAACGGAAGAGAAAGAGGAGAGGTAAACTAAGTTGCTTCTTTGACGAACGAGTGAAACCATGAACCTTGAGAGGTTGAGCAAAATGAAAGAAAGAAAACAACGAAGATGAACATTGTTGAAAACACTCCGTTAGAAAAGAGGAACAAGGGATATGATGAGTACCAAGAGGTTTAGTGATAAGATAGATATTGAAACCCCTCCGGTTAAAACTAGATAGAGAAGGAATAAGATTGGTATAATTTGGGCAGCACTCCGACTGATAGAAGAAGGAAAACTTGATAAGATGAAAAGAACTTGAAGAGAAGACATACCACTCCGGTTAAATGGATAACCATGAAAAAAACACGATCCTCACAATTCGAGATGATGAATGAAAAGAGCAACACCACAATGCCTCCGGAACAAATGAATGGAGATGGTTGGAAAGAAAAGAACGGAGAAGAAGAATGACAACTCTGCCAACTAAAATTGAAAGAGCATCCTTCCAAGAAGGTTAGAATGAAGTTATTGGAAAACCAACAACAAAAGAATAAACTTGTTGTGGGCTTATGAGAACATCTCAAAATTATGAGGTGACAACCGGTCACTAACGGAAACAAATGGTTGGATTGATATGAACAAGGAGACGAAAAAAAACTTATTTCATCGGGTAGATAAATGAGGAACTTGGGTCCTTTATAAGCACTATAATAGCAACAATCCTTAGGGAAAGCTTTTGGTGAAATATAACCCAAGATAACTCCAACAAAAGATTGATTGGTTGAAAAGATATCTTGAACAAACAAAAAATGATGGATTTAAATATGTCAGTCTTGAAAACTTGTGAATCATGAAACACGAAGGAAAATTATCAAGAATGGCATAACACTGCGTCAAAAGATAAGGTAGGAAGACTTGCACTTCGGATGCAAGATGAAGAATGCTTGAACTCCTCAAAACAAAACATGTTGGGCACCATGTTTATTTTAGAGTATAGCTTGGCGGGTCATAACTTTGATAGAAGTCTTGAAGAACAATTGAAGAATGAAAAGAATCCTTGACAAACCATCATGTAGAGCCTCCATGAAGAACTCCGGTAATAAAAGGATGATAGAAAGAAAGAGAAGTTGAAAACACAAGGTGAAGCCTTGCAATGATTTAGATGGAGCTTCGCGATGATATAACTGAGAAAACTTGGAACTCCGGAAAAGGAAAAGATGAAACACTAGAACCGAGAATTACTTCATCATGAACAATCTTCGGAAGAAAAGAATTGAATCACCTCAAGGAAATAAGAATAAGATTTATTGTATGCTTATCCTTCATCAAATTAAATTGATGACAACCGGATTTTTGCATGCAACTTATTCCTCTTGAAAAGGATTGAGAAGTGACATATTGCAAACTTGAGAAGGTCTTCATGAACCACCGGTAGGATTGAAACAACGAATGAATTAATATGATAACGAAGGAAGTGAAATCTTAAACGAACCACCATAAGAATTGTAAATGAAAGTAGCAAAGGAACAATTCACCGGGAAGAATGAAGATACTTGAGGGGATTTAGATACATGAGAACGAAGAGATCATGAACTGATTAGAGGATATTTGAATGATGCACCAGTAAGATTTGGAGAACGATAGTTACACGCTGTGAATGAAGAATTATGACCTGATGGCCTTCGGAGGAAAGAAATGGAAACAACTCATGAAATGCTCCGAATGGGTGAAAAGAATTCTCACAATCGAAAACAAGTACGAGAGGATGGCATCAAGCTTGAACTATGCATCTTTGGAAGCACGGGTAAGGATTTAAGAGGAACTCTTCTTCGGTCTTCAAAATAGGAGAATGACAAGGAGAAACACCACCAAATTGTTGAGGCACTCCGAAAGGATTAAAAGAGGAAAGGTTGAGACAAAGATGAAAATGATTTGAAAGCGATCTTGAGAAGGAATATGACTGATGAGAATTCATTCTTATGTCAAACTTCGAAAAGATTTTGGGAATGGCTCCGGGAAACTTAGAAGAGTCAGGTAAGATCCTGGGAAAAGACCTGTGGGTTAGGGCCCACTCGAAAGAAACATTGTTGAAGGATTGCTTGAAATAAAGATTGCACCGGTAGAATTAAATGGCTTGAATGAGATAACAATCTCGAGATATCTTGAACGGATTGAGAATGGAAACACAAGTCTTCCGATATGTCTTCAACACTCTGGAACAAATGAATAGCAAGAGGTGAGTGATTGAGAGGTGCACAGGCATGAGAAAGCATTTGACATGAGGAAAGGAATATGATCAACACTGAAAGCTTGAATTGGATCCACCGGAGAAGAAAAAAGAACGAAGGATGACGAACTTGAAGCTCGTGAGCATCTTCACGAGGGATCACTGAATCAGAACATTGATTGGAAAGAGTGAAGTGACTTCACATGAATAGATGGGTACTTGATTAAAATAAATGAGTCCTTGAAGAAAAGGGTGGGAGGGTGGGGAAAAACAAAGACAACTTGGGATGAACGAAACAAACACCGTTGAGAAAACTTAGAATTGATCTTGCGGATGGGGAGAATGATGGGATCATCTCGAAGAGAAGCGCACCGGTTGGAAAAGAATTAACATGACAACCTCAATGATCAAAAGGATTAGTATTCACATAGCAATATGAGAACACCATTTAGGAAAGGTATGGATTCAACATTTGACTTCGAAGCAACTCAAATACCACAAATAAAACAAAACAAAGGATTTGGCTTGCAGAATAAGCCGGAACAAACATATGATAGAGATTTCGTCCGAAGTTTTCGTGGTGGGGCCCACACGGGCTCGATCGTACAGCACCATCATGTACAAGGCAGTGCACATGACATACGAAGTGTCCCCGAATCAGCATAGCCAAGGGTTCATTAAGACACAATGAGACCACTATAAAAACGACCGTGGATAGGTGGACCACTAGACGTCGAACCCCAATCTCATATCATGCATCTGTCGGGAAGATATTCTAGGAGCTACTTGAATTCCCACCTATAAAACTCCCGAAACTTTCTGGTTATGCAATCTGGTGTTGGGGATACAGGGGAAGCAATATATCTCACCCAAACTAACAATCCCTACATCTAGCTGTATCCATCCGTCACCACATAACCAAGAAAACTCCGGAAATCGTGTACCTCATCCTTCGAAAAGCATCCGTTATACGATCTATGGCAATACTCCCGAACTCCCGCGTACTGGGTGGCGTCGAGGTTATCTCACTAACAACTGCATAAAAGAGATTTTCGATGTCGGCAAAACTCAGGTATTCCAGAACTGCAACGATAAAATTGTGACGACAACACCTCAGAGCTCAACTCCCCGGGACACTGCCACAACCCCTAAATGTCAGGAGGCACCAAGAACAATGTTCTCGTCACAAAACCATCGGAACGATTCCAAGATACCCGCGTGATCCTAAATTTTTTTTAGTGAAATTTGAGGAGAGGAAAGACAAAACATCTACGTCAGGAGTCCTCACAAAAGCGACGAAGGGGGCTGAGGAGTAAAAAGAATCCTACTCTCAATTATATATAATCCTGAGACTCAAAATAGTTTTCTTCTAGACTCAACAACGGCCAACAATCAAGGGGGCTCGTATGGTCGGTCGAGGCTCTAATACCAACTTGTCACGCCCAAGATGCGACCCTATCCTAAAGGAACTCGAAGGTCCCACCTAGGATAGAAGCGCATCTTGAAGACGCTTTTGCAAGGTGGATATCATTACATCAACATTACATAATAGAAGGGGATACATACAAGAGGCATACAATGCCACACGAATACAACATCACAATACATTAGAGCATTATCCGACTACGGATGAAACACAAACAGAAACTCAAACGACATCCACCCTGCTAGCCCAGGCTGCCGACCTGGAACCTATCCCCTGATCGAAGAAGAAGCAGAATAAGAACTCCAAAACAAGCAAACATCACTCTCGCGTCAAGATCATCGCATAACCTGTACCTGCAACTGTTGTTGTAGTAATCTGTGAGCCACGAGGACTTAGCAATCCCATTACCATGGGTACCAAGACTAGCAAGGCTTAAAGTGTAAGGAAGGGGGTAAGGTGGTGAGGTTGCAGCAGCGACTAAGCATATATGGTGGCTAACATACACAAATAAGAGCGAGAAGAGAGCAAACGGAACGGTCGTGAAGCTAGCAATGATCAAGAAGTGATCCTAAACTCCTACTTACGTCAAACATAACCCAAAACCGTGTTCACTTCCCGGACTCCGCCGAAAAGAGACCATCACGGCTACACACGCGGTTGATGCGTTTTAATTCAAATCAGGTGTCAAGTTATCTAGAACCGGACATTAACAAATTCCCATCTGCCACATAACTGCGGGCACGGCTTTCTAAAGATAATACCCTGCAGGGGTGTCCCAACTTAGCCCATCACAAGCTCTCACGGTCAACGAAGGATATACCTTCTCCCAGGAAGACCCGATCAGTCTCGGAATCCCGGTTTACAAGACATTTCGACAATGGTAAAACAAGACCAGCAAAGCCGCCCGATGCGCCGACAATCCCGATAGGAGCTGCACATATCTCGTTCTCAGGGCATCACCGGATAAGTCAAGCTACGAGTAAAACCAGACCTCGAGTTTCCCCGAGGGGGCCCCGCAGGCTGCTCGGTTCGGACCAGCACTTAGAGAAGCACTGGCCCGGGGGGGGGGGCTAAAATAAAGATGTCCCTCGAGAGAGCGACTCCCAAGGGAAAAGTAGGTGGTGGTGAGGCAAATGGTAAAACCAAGGTTGGGCCTTGCTGGAGGAGTTTTATTCAAAGCGAACTGTCAAGGGGGTCCCATAAATCACCCAACCGCGTAAGGAACGCAAAATCCGGGAACATAACACCGGTATGACAGAAACTAGGGCGACAAGAGTGGAACAAAACACCAGGCATAAGGCCGAGCCTTCCACCCTTTACCAAGTATATAGATGCATTAATTAAATAAGAGATATTGTGATATCCGAACATAATCCTGTCCACCATGGAGCAATCTTCAACTTGACCTGCAACTAGCAACGCTATAAGAGGGGCTGAGCAAAAGCGGTAACATAGCCAAGCAATGGTTCGCTAGGAAGGGTGAAAAGGTTAAAGGCTGACATGTCAAGTTGGGAGGCTTGAAGAGCAAGTGATAGGTAGCGCAGCAAAGCGATAGAACGAAGCAACTAGCATAGCAATGATAATAGTGAGATCCAGGGTAGTGGTCATCTTGCCTGAAATCCCGCTAGGAAGAAGAACGAGTCCATGAAGAAGATGAAGCCACGAAGATGAACCAAGACTAGACGAACGAATCCTCACGATCGCAATGAAACGGGAACTATCGAGTAGAAGCACACAACATAGTAAACACACCACACATGAACTAGGCATGATGCTCAACCAAGTATGATGCATGTCCGGTTTAATGAGGCAGGGCATGGCAAAGTGCAACAAACAATATTACAAGTTAAGTGGAGCTCAATATGCAAAGAGTTGCATATTGACGAAACACCACATCGATTATTTAGTTCTCTATCGGTTCTGTACCCAACAATATTAAATGTTGTTAAACATGGCAAGAGGTGAAGTATAATAAAACTACCTATCTAGGCAAGTTTAAATGAGGCCGGAACAACAAACAACAATTCCAGAAAATCCTCATGTCCATATTTCAAATTTGGTACTGTTCTACCTATTACAAAATTTAAGAGTTGTTAAACAGGAAAATAAAGTGCACCATGTTAAACTAGGCATTTTTCCACCCCATTTACATATAAAGTTTATTAAATTTGGAGCTACGGTTATTTAGTTATGAATTAAAACATTTTAGCATGGCATTTTAGCAAATTAATGCAAACAACAAATTAAACATATTTAACATGGACGAAAGTGGCACATTATTAATCTACACAAAATTCTAAGCATTCTACATGTTTGAATCATATAAATCCGATGCACGGTTAATGAGTTATTATATGCATGAACATGGAGGGGTTTTCTGCAAAACTGTAAATCACTGGATAATGCTAAATTCGCAGAAGGAAAAAAATAGGAGTTGGGCCGAATCTGAGATCTGGCCCAGGGCGTGGGGGAGCTGCTCACATCGGGCCTTGAGGCCGGGAGGCTGGCGCGCTGGGCTTTGGAGGGAAGTTTGGCCGGCCGTGGCTTGTGGCCCGCAAGGAAGCAAGCCGCAAGGCTGGGCTCGGTCAACTGGAGCGGGGCTGGAGCGGTTCGACGCGAAGAAGGGGAGGCAGCAGGCGTGGTCAACGCGAGGCAGGGGCGCGATGCAAGGGCAGAGACCAATGGGCGCGGCACAGGAGGTCTCCAATGAGGTCAGCAGGGCGAGGACGACGGCGACCGGACGCGGGAGCGGGCGAGGGAGGCGCCTGGGTTCGGATCCGGCGGCCGGTGCCTTGATCAGAAGCAGAGGACAGCCATGGCCTGGGCTCTGCAGAAGCAACGGAGGCTGGGCAGTCAGCAAGGAGCGACGCGAGGGGAGGAAAAGGAAGACTCAAAGGCGCAGCTCGATGGCGGAGCTCACCTCTAGCGATGCGACGATGATGGGGATGCAGCGGCAAAGTCCCTGGGTGTCGGCTCCTGTGAAGAGAAACAGGGGAGATATGAGAGGTGGGAAGAAGGAAAGGAGAAAGGAGGAGGAAGGTGATGGGCACGATGGGGTCCTGCGGGTGGTCGCCGGCGACGGCTGCCGGAGGAGGCTCGAGCAACAGCGACGAGGTCGCCTTGGCCGCAAGGATCGGGAGCTCCTTTCCCGTCCGTGCGTGGAAGACGAGCACGAGCATGGGGCATGCGGGCGATGGATGGACGAGGGGATCTAGGGGAGGCGCTGGTTGGTGAGGAGAGATCGAGAGGTGGAGGGCTATGGTTTGGAGGCCGAGAGGATTTTTGGATCAGGGGTGCGGGCTATGGTTGGTGGGGAACCGAGGGAGGCAGTGGATCGAGCAGGTGGAGAGGTGGTTGGCTCGGGATGGATCCCGAGGAAGATGGTGGCGGCAGAGATTGGATAGGGGAGGATCCCTAGAAAATAGGGTTTGGTCTGATTTGGGTGGGTTGGTCTATATATAGGACAATAGGACTAGGTTCGGGCCTTTCGATTAAATCGGACGGTCGAAGATAAATGGCTTAGGAGAGTCCAACAAATAAACGCAGATATTTTATAGATGTTTGGGGATGATCCGGACTCATCGATCACGACAGCCCGGTTCGATTCGGAGCAGTTTTCGGACGCGCGCAAGAGGGGTTTGGCAAAATGTCATGGAGACAAGGGGTTTTGATGGGCTCAGAAAAGAGAGAGAAGAGAGCGGTCCAGTTGATCTGAGAGAGGTCAACAGGGACAAGGAAGAAGCGGCAACTACGAGCGAATGCAAGTTTAATGAAAACAATGACGACAACGAGTGCCAATGCAATGCAAATGATGGCATGAGGTGAGATGCATGACATGAACAAAATGCAAAACAAAAGACAAAAACCCAACCACGAAGGGAATATCATATTGCATCTCCGGAAAAGGCAAGAGTTGGAGTTACAAATATGGAAAGTTGTATTCGGGGCGTTATAGGTGCCCTAGGTAGCTGCCGCACACATCATTGTTTTCTCTTTTCTTTATGCTCTTGCGCCCTAGAGTGAAATGATGATTGCTTCGTCCGTCCAGCTTAATGCGGGCCCTAGAGTGAAATGATGGTTGCTTCGTCCGTCCAGCTTAATGCGGGAAAGGTGGGGCTTTGTGATTTGACCCCTCGTCGCTCATTTTCTACTACTGCCACTACAAAAAAATACACTTCCGTGATGATACGTGTTTGTCACAGTAGGTCGCGTTTTTTGTCATGCATGTACATCCATGAAAAATTTATGACAAAATCAAGATAGTCATACCTCTGGTGTCGTAGAAGTGTTCCATGACATTACCAAAATTATCATCAAGGAAATGTCCACTTCCATGACGATAAATCGCGCGTCACAGAAGTGCTTTCGTCAAGGGTGACCGACACGTGGCATCCACCGTAACGGAATGCCGTTAAGCTACCGGGTCGAGTTTTGGATCCGATATCCCGTTAACAGCCCCGACCAATGGGGATTTTCCACGTGTAAAATCATCATTGGCTGGAGGAAACACGTGTCGGCTCACTGTTGGGCCGACAAAGGTAAAGGCCCACAAGATTTTTGTGTGCCATAATGGGCCGACCCAGGTAAAAGCCCACAAAATTCTTGCGGATCATAATGGGCCGGCCCAGCTAAAGGCCCACGAGATTGCACCGACATTGATCGGCCGGCCCAGCTGTAGGCCCATAAGATTTTGAGGAGCATAGTAGGCCGGCCCATTAAATGGTTGCCATGTTTTGGGCAAACTGCCGGCCCATAATTGATCCGGTCCATTAATGGCCTGCCACGTTCCGGGCCTAATAATGGCCCATTTAAGATCTAGCTCGTTAAAAGCCTCCCACTTTCTGGGCCAAATCACGCCCAGATCAGGTCTGGCCCTTTAAGAGGCCTTGGGCTCAATTATGGCCTATATGAGATTCGGCCCGTTGACTGGACGCTATGCTTTTGGGCCCACTTGCTAAAGGCCCATTTAGTAATTCGGCCTGATATTAGTTTCGGCCTGTTAAGGGCCCATTTAACATTTCGGCCCTATATTAATTTCGGCCTATTAAAAGCCCGTCATATAGTTGGGCCTAACTTTGGCCTGTTAAAAGCCCGTGAATTGATTCGCACAATCATGGGCCGGGGTCCATTTCGGGCTACCGCCGGCCTGTGAGCTATTCGGCACGTTGCAGGCCCAACCTACTTCTCAGCCTCCTAAAAGCCCATTGAGTTTTCTTGCGAAAAGAGGCCCGGGGGTTACTCGGCCTATTAAAGGCCCGAATCTACTAGTGGGCCAGTTTGACGGGGCCCATGATGCGGATCATACATCGTGATTGCATGACGGCCCGATTATGTACCGTAATTTTATGGTTTGACCGGTTTACTGCGAAAACAGGACATATATACAGTAAAATAACTGCAGCATCGTGAATAAGAAAAAACTTAGACTATACAATAAAGAAATTATGGCATATTACATCCACTGGGCATTAAAGTTCGCCACTATGATAATAAAGCACAAGCAGACAGCAAATTACATACACTGGGCATCAAAGATCGCCACCAGTGCAAATAAACACGCTGACAAAATAATATACAAAACCGACAACACTTCAATAGAGTTCAAGAAAGGTTAGCCCTGCTGGGGAGCTGCAGCGCAAGCAGCTGAGCAAGATGATGAGACTGCGCTTGTTCAACACTTATATCTTCCTCACTCTGAAAGATAAACAAGCAGACAGATGACAGGTTTCGCACATAAAAGTATCAGTACTGATAATTCATCACATTTCTTACTAACGAATAAAGTGACTGTCACGACCGGTTTTCAATAAAAATATTTATTGAGAAACGAATCTTTTGAGTCCAGTATGAGAGAAATCCTCCTCACTGGTAGACAAATTCTTGATACAATAAGCCAGTAGCATAAAATATATTACAGGGTCGAACTACGGTTGCTCAACCAAATTATTACAAGCATGCCAATAATTATACATAATGACGGACATGACACAGTGGTGTGGAGGCATACTACTGACTCGAGGATAGGGCGGTGGTGGAGAAACACAGCGGGGAGAGAACTACAAGACTCTAAGTCTATCATCCCATCGAGCGTCGAGGTGAGGCTCGATGAATTTATTTGGTAGCGGAAGCGGATATAAAACAGTGACCAAATCCAGGGTCGCACGAGACTGACTGGGACTCCTCTAGGTGTCGGACTCGCTATCAAACTCTTCATCCAGGAGATCGCCTTCGTCAGCATCTGGCCAAATCAACAAGCCAGTGAGTACTTTGAAAGTACTCGCAAGACAGTTCGGACGTAAGATATAACAAATGCATGCATGGATGCGTCATGAATAAATTCACCAATGCACATTCAAAAATTAGCATAACAAGGTAAGTAAAAGGGAAACGGCGGTAGTCCGCCTGAAATCCCAACAAAACATAAATAACTACCGATCGGGTGTCTGAAGCGACGCCTCGAAAGGTGAACAAAAAAATATAAGGAAATGACCACAGTCGGGCGTCTTAGCGACACCACATAAAGGGCTTTAAAAGAAATACCACAGTCGGATGTCGGGGCGACATCACAGAAAGGGCTTTAAAAGAAATGCCACGGTCGGACGTCGGGGCGACATCACAGAAAGGGCTTTAAAAGAAATGCCACGGTCGGACGTCGGGGCGACATCACAGAAAGGGCTTGAAAAGAAAGTAAAATATAACAATGCCACAGTCG
>NC_041393.1:65661376-65671290 GCF_002162155.2 Triticum dicoccoides
TCAGAGCGACATCGCAGAAAGGGTTTTGAAAGAAATGCCACAGTCGGACGTCGGGGCGACATCACAGAAAGGGCTTTAAAAGAAATGCCACAGTCGGACGTCGGGGCGACATCACAGAAAGGGCTTTGAAAAGAAAGTAAAATACAACAATGCCACAGTCGGACGTCAGAGCGACATCGCAGAAAGGGCTTTTATTCACAAGTAAATAATACTCATAATAAACATTTAATTCATGAGAATAAATGAGTTAGTCCATCCACAGGAATAATCATTTAACCGTAATTAGCACTCATGGATTCACCGGAGTCTCTGTCATCAAACTGATATTGTTAGGACAAGATAATACGAATTTGGACATGGAATAGATGATTTGGAGGAATATATATGACTCTGCAGAGTTTGTACAAAATTATTCCCACAGCCAACGGATTTCCGTAGTCACGAAGGACTAGTTCCGTTTACGGTATTTCGGAAGAAAACACAGCTAACCAGTACACACCCATCCTACCTCTCGATGCTAGGAATCACCCTAGACATCGTCCAAGAAAAACTTTTGAGACGGGGAGATCACAATCTCGAATAGCATGGGATCAAATTTATATACGCGCGCTCTAAGGGGTGCCCCCCTCTCGGTCCCAACCGGAAACACCCATGCCCCCTGACCGGATGACTGGCTTTAATCCAGGGCCATGGAACCATCATCACGGCCTCTCCTTTTGGTGTGTACCAAAAAAGCGGTTTGCAACTTACTAAACCATATTCCTTGCGGAAAACATGTGGTAGTACAGGGAAGGAAATGAGAGGAACTGGACCGATACGGTTTGACACTGAAGTCACATAGTCTGGCGTAAGACTGGCATGCTACGACACTGCCATCTCACCCATCCTCATGCCAACACATGGCCATTCATACTCACATCCATCCACTTATGGATCATCGAACTCACTTACCTCATTATCGCATAAAATAACGTTCATCGATATACTTCTCAACATGCCATGAAACTAACTAAATGCAAAACATGCCAAGACACTCATCATATCAAAAGTTCAAACATGCTTGCCTGGTTCAGAGTAGTCGGAGCATAGCTCGGTGAAGTTCGCGGCTCCGTCACCTCCTTCGGTATCTACGGTATAAAGAAAATATATGCGCTATCGTAAATACCAAGGAGTGCACAAAAAGTATTCCAATTTTTTTTCAAATAAATCTGATAAAAAACTAGACAAAATTTTAAAGAGAACAGAAAAAGAAACAATCAAAAGTATTTTTCTGATTAAAAGTTATAAGAGTTTTTGCCCAGGGACTCATCTGTAATGAAACAGAAAATTTCCAGGGGCTAGCTTATAAAAACAGAAAACGCTTTGGCAGAAACTAGGCCAGCCCAAAGGGAAAACGTATTTGCCCGAAGGCGCTTCCAGAAAACGTTTCAACCGAGAGGGCAGAGAGGCTGACGGTGGGGTCCCACACGTCCGGTTTGAACTTTCAAAAAGGGGGAAACGAAGCTCGTCGGCACCCGAGAGCCGCGGTGGTCGCCGGCGGCGATCCACGGCGAGGCAGGGGGATCGGAGGGTACCTCCGTGCTCAGGGCGCCATTCCGCGTTGGTTGGTGGTGGTGGTGGTCGCCGGCGAGTACCACGTCGACGGCGAGCTTTGCTCCGGCGGACGGCGGCTCGGGTGGTCGAGGGACTCGTCGGAGAGAGCTGTGAAGATCAAATTGAAGAGGGCGTTAGGCTCCTGGTAGCTAGAGAGGGTAACGGACGGGGTTTGGGCGTCGGAGATGGCCTCACCGGAGCGAATCGTGGTGGAGGCCGAGGCGGATCGGGGCGGCCGGAGTTGGGGGAGCAGACCTCCTCAGGGTCCTCCTAGTGGCCTGGCGTGGCGTTGGTGAGGAGTGGTGATGATGCGTGCACGAGGGTGAGCTCGGGGGCCCTTTTTATAGGCAGCCCGAGGCGGTTGCCGTGAACGGGGATCTTCGGCGAGTGATTACGGCGGTGCCGTGGATGTGCGGTGGGATTAGGGGCTTGGGCATCATTGTTGAGGTCCAGCGGTCCCATTTAGGCGCTAAACGGGCTGGGGTTTGGTGCTATGGGTGAGCTCGACGGAACGGGGGTGGCGCGGCCCGTCGGCGGCAGGGAGCACGTTCCGTGCTTGCCGGGCCACGGCGACGGTGCCACTGGCGTGCGCTGGCACGGCAGGGACACGCGGAGAGCCAGGGGGCTTTGGGCGGCGCTGAACGGCGTTCTGCCTTGGTGTGCCTTCTGTCGGCCGCCACGGGAGGTCCCGACGCCGCAGAAGACGCCGGCTAGGGCGGGCCAGCGCGCCACCGACGCCAGGAAGGCTCCACGCACGCGTGTGAAGCTCCGGACAAGAGGGAGGGGCTACGCGCATCGAGCCATGCGGACTGTGAGCTTGTGACTGAACTCTGAAGAAAACGACAATGTAAAACTGAATTTTACTGAACTTTACTAAAAATGCAAAGAACAGTGCAGCTCAGGTGTTCGACAGAATGTTTTTGGCATCCAGGGATTTTTCCTTGAGCTGATTTTTGGTGGAGTGGCTTCTCATTGCTCAAATAGGTTGCCTGAATTTTGGTGGAATTTTTGGAGCAGTGCAGATATGAATTTCATCAAATTTGGCAAATCTGGTCCAAACTTGCATAGACTGAATTTTGAAAATTTTGAAAAGAGGAGGAGTGGATCAAGATGGTTCTGGGTTGTGGGTACAAAGGACTATCCAGGAGAGTTGGTTTGAGGTCAAAACTCAAATGCAATAGGGTACTTGCTTTGAAAATCACTCAGGCTCCAAATAATTTTCAGAATTGATTTGAGAGGAAAAATCATTAGAATAAAATCCAAAACTTGCTTGGATTAGTTGGGACAGAGAACTTAGGTTGATCACAAGGTGTAGGGGAGGTTTTTGGAGGGGTTTTACCACATGGGCAAAAATGCCAAGTCATGGGTGGTTCCAAGATATGAAAATCCCAAGTTTTCATATAGTTTCATTTTAAAAGAAAAAGATTAAACTCCCAAAATAAATTTGAGAGGGAACCAACAGAGAAGAAGTTTCAAAAGATTCAAACCCAATGTTTGGAAAAAAAAGTTCCTTGCCAAAGCAAAAGGAAGTTTTTAAGAGGAAGGTTTTCTGAAAGAAAATTTAAATGGCCTCTTTTCAAAGAAAACCACAAAGTTTTTGATAAAGACCAAATTAAAATTTTGGAGTGTCACAACACCTACCCCCTTAGGAAAAATCTCGTCCCCGAGATTTCAGCTGATCCTTAAATAAGTGTGGATGCTCTGTCCGAAGAAAATCCTCGCTTTCCCAAGTTGCTTCACTGTCGGTGTGATTGCTCCACTGGACTTTGAAAAACTTGATGGTCTTCTGTCGGGTCCTCCTTTCAGACTCCTCTAATATTCTTACGAGACGTTCCCGATAAGTGAGGTCTGGCTGCACGTCAATGTTTTCATGGGATACTTGTTTCTCTGGGTTGCTTACGCATTCCTTAATTGAGAGACGTGGAACACGTCGTGAATGTCGGACAAGTCTTCGGGTAAGTCTAGCTGGTAGGCTACAGTGCCTCTTCGTGCCACTATGCAGAATGGTCCAATGAATCTTGGTGCTAACTTTCCTTTAATCTTAAACCGTTGCAGTCCTCTCATAGGGGATACTCTCAAGTATACGAACTCACCGGGTTCGAAGCTGACCCTACGATGTTTCTGATCATAATAACTCTTCTGTCGACTTTGAGCGGTCTTAAGTCGGTCCCTGATTAGCTTGACCTTTTCCTCGGCTTCTCTAAGCATATCTGGTCCGAAGATGCGGCTGTCTCCGGTCTCTGACCAATTTAACGGGGTACGACATCTTCGTCCGTATAAAGCCTCAAATGGTGCCATTTGTAGGCTGGCCTGGTAGCTATTGTTATACGCGAACTCGGCGTATGGCAGGCTTTCTTCCCAACTGGTTCCATATGTGAGGACACATGCTCTCAGCATGTCTTCTAAAATTTGTTTTACGCGTTCAGCCTGTCCATCAGTCTATGGGTGGTATGCGGTATTGAAGGTTAGTTGGGTTCCCAGAGCCTGTTGTAAATGCTCCCAAAATCTTGAGACGAACTGAGTGCCTCTGTCGGATATTATAGTCTTCGGGACACCGTGCAGACAAACTATGCGGGAAAGATAAATCCTGGCAAGCCTTTGAGTGGTGTGGGTCGTCTTCACTGGAATAAAGTGTGCCACTTTGGTCAACCTATCAGTGATGACCCATATGGCATCATTCCCGTGTCGCGACCGAGGTAGTCCGACAATGAAATCCATTCCTATTTCATCGCATTTCCACTCAGGTATTTTGTTCGGTTGCAGTAGTCCGGCTGGTCTCTGATGCTCAGCTTTTATGCGTTGACATGAGTCGCAACATGCAATGAAGGTGGCTATGTCCCTCTTCATACCGTGCCACCAAAATCTTTCCTGAATATCTTTATACATTTTGGTTCCTCCAGGGTGGATTGAATATGGAGTGGTGTGTGCTTCAGCTAAAATTTGCTGCTTAAGGTCTTCTATGTTGGCACGCAGAGCCTTTCTCCGTACCATAATATTCCTTCATTGTCTATTACGAATTCCGAGGCCTTGCCCATACTCAACTTTCTTTTGATGCCTTCGATGCTGGTGTGACCGGGCTGAGCTTCTTTAATTTTCTCCACAAGGTTGGGTTGTATTTCCAAGTTTGATATGGTGCCTTCTGCTACCATTATCAAGTTGAGCTTGGCAAATTCTTGTTGCAATTCGGGCCTCAAGCTGTGCAGATTGTTTTCGTCGGAGCTGGGGTTCCGACTAAGGGCATCGGCCACTACATTTGCTTTCCCTGGATGATAATGGATACCAACATCATAATCCTTTACCAACTCCAACCAACATCGTTGCCGTAAATTTAGTTCTGGCTGTGTGAAAATATATTTGAGACTTTTGTGATCCATATATATTTCACATCGATTCCCAAGTAAGAAATGCCTCCATTCCTTGAGTGCATAAATAACTGCTGCCATTTCTAAGTCATGAGTGGGATAATTTTCCTCATGCTTGCGAAGTTGCCTTGAAGCGTAGGCGACAACCTTGCCTTCCTGCATCAATACGCATCCGAGACCCTTTCTGGACGCGTCACAATATACTTCAAAATTCTTGTGTATGTCGGGTACAATTAATACCGGTGCTGTCGTTAACTTCTGCTTTAGCTCTTCGAAACTTTTCTCGCAGGCTTCTGTCCATTCAAACTTCTTATCTTTCTTGAGAAACTGTGTCATAGGCTTGGCTATGGTGGAAAGTCCTTCAATAAATCTGCGGTAATATCCTGCCATTCCCAAGAAACTCCGTATGTCTGTTACGCTGGCTGGTGACTTCCAGCCAAGTACGGCCTTGACTTTCTCTGGGTCCACTGCGATACCGTCTTGGGTCAGTACGTGGCCTAGAAAGCCTACTTGTCTTAGCCAAAATTCGCACTTGCTGAACTTGGCATACAATTGGTGTTTTCTTAGCTCTCCTAGCACAATCCTGAGATGTTCTGCATGCTCTTCTGGTGTCTTGGAGTATACCATAATATCCTCGATGAATACCATGATGAACTTGTCCATAAACTTCATAAATACTTTGTTCATAAGGTGAACAAAATATGCTGGGGCGTTAGTTAATCCAAATGGCATCACTGTGAACTCGTACAGTCCATATCTGGAGGTGAAGGCTGTTTTGGGGATATCTTCCGTTCGTACCTTCAATTGATGGTATCCTGACCTTAAGTCAATTTTTGAGAATACCTTGGCCTGAGCGAGTTGATCAAACAAATCGTTTATCCTTGGCATCGGGTATTTGTTTTTGACTGTGACCATGTTAAGTGCTCGATAGTCAATACACAATCTCAGCGTTCCATCCTTCTTTTTGGCAAATAAAATTGGTGATCCCCAAGGTGAGGAGCTGGCTCGAATGTATCCTTTTTCCAGTAATTCCTTTATTTGCTTCTTCAACTCGATCAACTCGGATGGTGCCATTCTGTATGGTTTCTTGTATATGGGGATGGTTCCTGGTGCTAGCTCAATGCGGAATTCTATTTCCCGGTCTGGTGGCATGCCTGGTAGCTCTTCAGGGAACACATCTAGAAATTCACACACTACTGGAACCTTGTTTAGCTCAGAAACATCCACCTTATTTAATCTCGGTTGCCGGGGTATTTTTCCTTCCTTGGCTGATACTCTTATTGTCTTCCCTTGGTGGTGTGTGAGAATTACGGTCCTGTTGAAACAGTCGATAAAACCCTTATTGGTGGTTAGCCAATCCATCCCTAGGATGACATCCAGTCCTTTATTTTCCAACACAATAAGATTTGCGTGAAACTCCAATCCTTCAAACTCAATGACCACATTCGGACAGTAGTTCTGAGTAACTTGCTGAATCCCAGGGGACTTGATGGTCATGGATTTCTCCAAAGGAAGCATCGAAAAATTATTTTGCAAAGCAAAAATTTTCGAAATGAAAGAGTGAGAAGCTCCAGAATCAAACAAAACCATTGCAGGTATTGTGTTGACAGGAAACGTACCAAGTACGATATCTGGAGCATTTTGTGCCTCCTCTTTGGTTACATGATTCAGATGACCCTTCCTGTGGTTATTGTTGGGATTGAAATTGTTTCGCTTGGGCGCGGAATTTTTGCCGCCGTTGTTTGGCTTTGGGGTTGAATTCCTTGGCTTGGGGCACTGTTTGGCATAGTGCCCTTCTTCTCCACAAGCGTAACAAGTAACGCCGGGGCGATAGGTGAATTCCTTGTCCCTTGCATGAAAATTCTTGATTGGGCGTGAGACATTGGATGAGGATTTGTGTGTCCCACCCTTTTGAAAATCTGTCTTGCTTCGGTGATTGCGAGCATGATTTATCTGGTCCCTTTTTCGCTTGCGGATGTCTTCCAGACTGCGTCTCTCATTTTCCAGAGTAATGGCTTTGTCCACCAGTGTTTTAAAATCAAGAAAAGTGTGCACGACTAGTTGGCATTTAAGCGCGGGCGTCAGACCGTCAAGGAATTTCTCCATCTTCTTGATTTCAGTCATACACTCTTCATTGGCGTAGCGGGACAATAGAGTAAATTGACTATTGTAATCTGACACTGTCATGTTCCTTTGTTTGAGGTCATCGAATTCTCTCTTCTTGATTTTCATAATAATCTTAGGAATGTGTGCACCACAGAAACCTTCCTTGAAATCATCCCAGGTTATGTCATTTTCGTTGGGATGCATGTGCAGAAAATTCTCCCACCACGATGCGGCTGCTCCTGTGAGATAGTGCGGAGCATATAATACCTTCTCGGGGTCTGAACATTTTGCAATAATTAATTTTCTCTCCATATCTCGAAGCCAGTCCTCGGCTTCAAGAGGTTTGTCAGTGTGAGAAAATGTTTGAGGACGTGTCTTCTGTAGCTCAGATAACTTGGAATGCTGCTGATACTGTCCATGGTGATTTCCCATTTTGATGACTTGGTTCATCATTTCACGATGTTGTTGCTGACTCTGTTCATAAAGGCGGCACATTTGTGAAAGTGCCGATTCACTGCCCTGTTGGCTTGACTGTCCCTGAGTGAACTCGTTGCTGGGTTGTGCATCGTAATTTTCCTCTGATGGAGTTGGCATGGAGCGAGTCCAAGGACGAGACATTTTTCACTCTGGGGACATATTTGTGAGACCCATAAGAAAAGCGGAAAGAGTCGCAAAAACAAATCCATAAATGCATAAAGCTGGCAAATAAAACTAAATAACTCAGCTTACTTAAGAAAAACAAATCGACTTGCGCACGGAGAAGGACTGCTCATTACATATCTTACACGCGGGCGGTAATTATACAATACATCATTCAGCATATGCGTACATAATCCTGACATGTTATTTAGGCTAGTGCACTTCTCCAGATCCTACATGATGCGCAAACAGGCTACTTCTCACAACCTATGTACATATCTTACAAAGCGGTACATTACATGGCAGCTAAGCGTACTCAGGCAGAGATGTTGACGACCTCCTTTGCCCTACCGAGGGCGAGGCGTAGCGAGGTTGGGGACTCGACTTCCTCCTCGCTAATGGGCTCCATATGTGTAGTGTTGCGCAGAGTGGACGGAGCGGTTGCCAGGGGCGGAGCAACACGTACAGGAGTGGGTGCGAAGGGTGGTGCAGTGCGCGCTGGAGTGGGCGCAATGACTTGGTTGAATTCTTCGGTAGAAGGCAGGCGACGAGTGGGCGTGAAAGATGCTGATGACGAGACAAAAGTCAGTGGCGGTGCGATGGGTAGGAGCTCCCTCCTGTTGGCAGCACAGCCATGAACTGAGTCCATGCGGGTAGCTACGAAGTCGTCCACCAGGTTGTCGAAGGCTGCCTCCAGGGCCCGGAGATACTCAATGAGCATCTCAAAAGCCTCGTCTCGTTCTCCTCTGGGGCAGGAGTATGCGTAGTGACAGGTGTAAGGCACATGGCACGGAAGATAACGGTAACGACGAGTCTTCATCACGGGGAGGACATCCCTGAGACGAGCTATTGCTTCGCGGGCTGCCATCTGCATAGCATGCCTCTCCGTAGGCATGGCTCTTCCCACGAACCGGAAGCGGCGTAACTCACCACGCCCTCCCTTGAACTGCACCGCGGCCTGGTGCATGGTCAGACTGTCGTTGACTCGGTGATGGCAGAGTGTGAAGACTGGGCGCACGGATGGCCCCATCGCGACCTGAACGATGAAACAAAGAAGCTTGACGAACCCATCGGGCACGTTGGCGAAGGTCTGAGACTCGCAGCTGTTGTCGGCCATCTACAAAAGTAGGCAAAAATTCTGCATGGTCAGATCATAAATTTATGCTGACTGACAGAAAATGACTACAATTGCCAAAATATAAATTAGCTCTATCATGCTAATAACCAATTAGCGATCGCACCTAGTGGCTTCCTACAGTCAGCCTGGCTCTGGTACCAAGCTTGTCACGACCGGTTTTTCAATAAAAATATTTATTGAGAAACCAATCTTTTGAGTCCAGTATGAGGGAAATCCTCCTCACTGGTAGACAAATTCTTGATACAATAAGCCAGTAGCATAAAATATATTACAGGGTCGAACTACGGTTGCTCAACCAAATTATTACAAGCACGCCAATAATTATACTTAATGGCGGACATGACACAGTGGTGTGGAGGCATACTACTGACTCGAGGATAGGGCGGTGGTGGAGAAACACAGCAGGGAGAGAAATACAAGACTCTAAGTCTATCATCCCATCGAGCGTCGAGGTGAGGCTCGATGAATTTATTTGGTAGCGGAAGCGGATATAAAACAGTGACCAAATCCAGGGTCGCACGAGACTGACTGGGACTCCTCTAGGTGTCGGACTCGCTATCAAACTCTTCATCCAGGAGATCGCCTTCGTCAGCATCTGGCCAAATCAACAAGCCAGTGAGTACTTTGAAAGTACTCGCAAGACAGTTCGGACGTAAGATATAACAAATGCATGCATGGATGCGTCATGAATAAATTCACCAAAGCACATTCAAAAATTAGCATAACAAGGTAAGTAAAAGGGAACGGCGGTAGTCTGCCTGAAATCCCAACAAAACATAAATAAGTACCGATCGGGTGTCTGAAGCGATGCCTCGAAAGGTGAACAAAAAAATATAAGGAAATGATACCACAGTCAGGCGTCTTAGCGACACCACATAAAGGGCTTTAAAAGAAATACCACAGTCGGATGTCAGGGCGACATCACAAAAAGGGCTTTAAAAGAAATGCCACGGTCGAACGTCGGGGCGACATCACAGAAAGGGCTTTAAAATAAATGCCACGGTCGGACGTCGGGGCGACATCACAGAAAGGGCTTGAAAAGAAAGTAAAATATAACAATGCCACAGTCGGACGTC
>NC_041393.1:65671599-65681068 GCF_002162155.2 Triticum dicoccoides
AAAGAAATGCCACAGTCGGACGTCAGAGCGACATCACAGAAAGGGTTTTAAAAGAAATGCCACAGTCGGACGTCGGGGCGACATCACAGAAAGGGCTTTAAAAGAAATGCCACAGTCGAACGTCGGGGCGACATCACAGAAAGGGCTTTGAAAAGAAAGTAAAATACAACAATGCCACAGTCGGACGTCAGAGCGACATCACAGAAAGGGCTGTTATTCACAAGTAAATAATACTCATAATAAACATTTAATTCATGAGAATAAATGAGTTAGTCCATCCACAGGAATAATCATTTAACCGTAATTAGCACTCATGGATTCACCGGAGTCTCTGTCATCAAACTGATATTGTTAGGACAAGATAATACGAATTTGGACATGGAATAGATGATTTGGAGGAATATATATGACTCTGCAGAGTTTGTACAAAATTATTCCCACAGCCAACGGATTTCCGTAGTCACGAAGGACTAGTTCCGTTTACGGTATTTCGGAAGAAAACACAGCTAACCAGTACACACCCATCCTACCTCTCGATGCTAGGAATCACCCTAGACATCGTCCAAGAAAAACTTTTGAGACGGGGAGATCACAATCTCGAATAGCATGGGATCAAATTTATATACGCGCGCTCTAAGGGGTGCCCCCCTCTCGGTCCCAACCGGAAACACCCATGCCCCTTGACCGGATGACTGGCTTTAATCCAGGGCCATGGAACCATCATCACGGCCTCTCCTTTTGGTGTGTACCAGAAAAGCGGTTTGCAACTTACTAAACCATATTCCTTGCGGAAAACATGTGGTAGTACAGGGAAGGAAATGAGAGGAACTGGACCGATACGGTTTGACACTGAAGTCACATAGTCTGGCGTAAGACTGGCATGCTACGACACTGCCATCTCACCCATCCTCATGCCAACACATGGCCATTCATACTCACATCCATCCACTTATGGATCATCGAACTTACTTACCTCATTATCACATAAAATAACGTTCATCGATATACTTCTCAACATGCCATGAAACTAACTAAATGCAAAACATGCCAAGACACTCATCATATCAAAAGTTCAAACATGCTTGCCTGGTTCAGAGTAGTCGGAGCCTAGCTCGGTGAAGTTCGCGGCTCCGTCACCTCCTTCGGTATCTACGGTATAAAGAAAATATATGCGCTATCGTAAATACCAAGGAGTGCACAAAAAGTATTCCAAATTTTTTTCAAATAAATCTGATAAAAAACTAGACAAAATTTTAAAGAGAACAGAAAAAGAAACAATCAAAAATAGTTTCTGATTAAAAGTTATAAGAGTTTTTGCCCAGGGACTCATCTGTAATGAAACAGAAAATTTCCAGGGGCTAGCTTATAAAAACAGAAAACGCTTCGGCAGAAACTACGCCAGCCCAAAGGGAAAACGTATTTGCCCGAAGGCGCTTCCAGAAAACGTTTCAACCGAGAGGGCAGAGAGGCTGACGGTGGGGTCCCACACGTCAGGTTTGAACTTTCAAAAAGGGGGAAACGAAGCTCGTCGACGCCCGACAGCTGCGGTGGTCGCCGGCGGCGATCCACGGCGAGGCAGGGGGATCGGAGGGTACCTCCGTGCTCAGGGCGCCATTCCGCGTCGGTTGGTGGTGGTGGTGGTCGCCGGCGAGTACCACGTCGACGACGAGCTTTGCTCCGGCGGACGGCGGCTCGGGTGGTCGAGGGACTCGTCGGAGAGAGCTGTGAAGATCAAATTGAAGAGGGGGTTAGGCTCCTGGTAGCTAGAGAGGGTAACGGACGGGGTTTGGGCATCGGAGATGGCCTCACCGGAGCGAATCGTGGTGGAGGCCGAGGCGGATCGGGGCGGCCGGAGTTGGCGGAGGAGACCTCCTCGGGGTCCTCCTAGTGGCCTGGCGTGGCGTTGGTGAGGAGTGGTGATGATGCGTGCACGAGGGTGAGCTCGGGGGCCCTTTTTATAGGCGGCCCGAGGCAGTTGCCGTGAACGGGGATCTCCGGCGAGTGATTACGGCGGTGCCGTGGATGTGCAGTGGGATTAGGGGCTTGGGCATCGTCATTGAGGTCCACCGGTCCCATTTAGGCGCTAAACGGGCTGGGGTTTGGTGCTATGGGTGAGCTCGACGGAACGGGGGTGGCGCGGCCCGTCGGCGGCAGGGAGCACGTTCCGTGCTTTCCGGGCCACGGCGACGGTGCCACGGGCGTGCGCTGGCACGGCAGGGACACACGGACAGCCAAGGGGCTTTGGGCGGCGCTGAACGGCGTTCTGCCTTGGTGTGCCTTCTGTCGGCCGCCACGGGAGGTCCCGACGCCGCAGAAGACGCCGGCGAGGGTGGGCCAGCGCGCCACCGACGCCAGGAAGGCTCCACGCACACGTGTGAAGCTCCGGACAAGAGGGAGGGGCTACGCGCATCGAGCCAAGCGCACTGTGAGCTTGTGACTGAACTCTGAAGAAAACGACACTGTAAAACTGAATTTTACTGAACTTTACTGAAAATGCAAAGAACAGTGCAGCTCAGGTGTTCAACAGAATGTTTTTGGCATCCAGGGATTTTTCCTTGAGCTGATTTTTGGTGGAGTGGCTTCTCATTGCTCAAATAGGTTGCCTGAATTTTGGTGGAATTTTTGGAGCAGTGCAGATATGAATTTCATCAAATTTGGCAAATCTGGTCCAAACTTGCAGAGACTGAATTTTGAAAATTTTGAAAAGAGGAGGAGTGGATCAAGATGGTTCTGGGTTGTGGGTACAAAGGACTATCCAGGAGAGTTGGTTTGAGGTCAAAACTCAAATGCAATAGGGTACTTGCTTTGAAAATCACTCAGGCTCCAAATAATTTTCAGAATTGATTTGAGAGGAAAAATCATTAGAATAAAATCCAAAACTTGCTTGGATTAGTTGGGACAGAGAACTTAGGTTGATCACAAGGTGTAGGGGAGGTTTTTGGAGGGGTTTTACCACATGGGCAAAAATGCCAAGTCATGGGTGGTTCCAAGATATGAAAATCCCAAGTTTTCATATAGTTTCATTTTAAAAGAAAAATATTAAACTCCCAAAATAAATTTGAGAGGGAACCAACAGAGAAGAAGTTTCAAAAGATTCAAACCCAATGTTTGGAAAAAAAAAATCCTTGCCAAAGCAAAAGGAAGTTTTTAAGAGGAAGGTTTTCTGAAAGAAAATTTAAATGGCCTCTTTTCAAAGAAAACCACAAAGTTTTTGATAAAGACAAAATTAAAATTTTGGAGTGTCACAGTGACACAGTTTAAAATCGCATTAACACAATATGGTATTGTTCAGGTCAAGACATGGCAGGAAATGACATTGCGAAGGAGTTGGCAGCTTCAGGACACCATTGGATTATAGATCAAGAACTCATAAGTATCAATGGTTAGTGTGCTGTCAATTTATCCCATTTCAGATTGGCAAATAAAGAGACGGTTTGAATAATAGTAGAATGATATGACATTGTTCATAGTTAAGACATTGCAGAATATGACATTGTGCTGTAGTGGGTAGGTTCACCACACCACTGGATTACGAATGAAGAACGGAAGCATACATGCAATGCAAAAGAAGATCACTTGCTCTGAATAGTTTAATTTACATGGTATGAAGAAGGAACTTGGTTTTACAACGGAAAACTTAAATTGAGAAGGACAAACTTTTGTTTATGAACTACATAATAAACTTTAAACATGCAATTTGATGCAAACACCAAAAATAAACAACTGTTGCAATCATGCCTAACCAAATATACACAACAAAGTTTGAAGGCTTGAGAAGGACAAACTTACATTACTATTGAAGACAGGCTCTATAAAGCCCTTGTCCATGCTGATGGGGGGGCAATTCAAGAAGTTTAGCACAGAATCTTCTTCATAAGCATTGCCTTTATTCTACATTTTGTTAAGAGTAAATATAGATATGATAATATACGAAAAAATGGAGAATATTTAAGATAAGATGAAGAGTGATGCTACATAACCAAGTAGCTATAAATGTATGTGCAGCAATACAGGCAAAAGGCACAACCAAGAGCAATGCACAACTAAACTTCTTCAGTACCAACCTTATGGTAAGAGTAAATATAGATCCGATGTGTAGAAAATGGAGGGAAAAGGAAAATAAGCTGCAGAGTGATGGTACATGAACAACTACCTGTCAATATAAGTACACTGATAAAGGACAACATGTACTTACAAGAACAATGAAGAGCTAAAAAAATTCATTTGCATTGGATATATTCTACACTAATGTAACCATTCATAGAGATCAGATAATTTGGAGAGAACAATTGATAAGCAAGCTATCATGCATACTGCTGTCACATAATGAACCAGGTATGTATGCAAGTACAGTGATATAGGACAACATGTACTAACAAGAGCAAAGCAGCGGGCAACATATTTGCGATATCCTGTCGTTCTTTTCAAACCGGAATTCTTCTTCGAGCTGATATCCTGCAAAAAAGATCCGTGAGGCAATGCGGAAAAGTAGAAGTTCAAATTGTCATGTGATTTCATAGACAATACCTCATCCTCGGAACAAGACCAGTGCATAACAAGGTTTTTCCATTAAATGTCTTCTAAATTTAGCACATCAGACTTCACCAGAAATTCATTTAGACTTGCCATCAAAGTGTGATTTCCTCAGGTAACACCGGTACTGCTGCAATGCTTCCTTGAAAAGCACAAGCAAGCTTTGCTCGTCATGACTATCCAGATTGACCCTCACCTAGTTACAACAATGTAATGTAAATCATTGATGTGTTCGATCAGCAGAAAACAGGAAAATAATAACCATGAATAATAGCACTTACACGAAACTTGGACAGGAAGATGTGAAAATGGTGTTTGTCTTCACTATAATATTCCCATGATGGGAATATATGCACGTAGTCCCTAACAACATTGAAAGCATTGTATTTTAAACTGGGAATAAATGGAATGGGGTTCCAATCTGTAGGAATTGGCCGTCTCTGCAGTTGGGATAGGTCTTCGGCCGGTGGACTTGCTGTACTTTTTGCTGGAGTGGGATTTTTCTGTGGTACGGCTGGTGCTATGGCAAATGAAATCGGTATACCTTTTGCTGGAGTGCAGGTCCTGTGTGGTGGGGCTAGTGGTGTGGCCAGTGAAGTACGGGTACAGTCTGCTGGAGTCGGTCCTATGTTTTGTGTCACTGGTTGTACAACCTATATAAGTGGGCCACTGTCTGATTTCTCCGGCACCACCATATTTTTCAAGGACTTTGCTGGTGGTCCTTCAGGTTCGGCAATCACCCTCTTCCTTTTTGATGTCTGATGCACAAGAACAACATTTGAGTGAAAAAACATGGTATGACGACAGATGGAATATGTATTGATAATGGATGGGCATGGCATCTCGAGTTATATGATGACTAAACTAAGCAGATGGTGGTGCAACAAAGTAGAAGAAATGCAAGACAACATATGCAAGATATGCGCAATCAATAAAACCTTGCCAAATTAGAACAGGCACCTTGATGGGTGAACAGGAGAGGCCATCTGCCTTTGACTCCTCGAGGTTAGAATACTCATTAGGACGATATTCTGAACAAGAATCAACAGGTGGGGAGCGTACGAGTTTCATAGCTTCCAGAATGGCACTCAATACCTTGGTGCCAATTTTGTAAGTCATTGCAGTGTTCCACAATATTCTTCTGATGCGCGGATTCTGATATTCACTGTAATTGCGTATAATATCTGAGAACCATGAAAACATAAATAGTTATGAGATTATCTTTGTAATACAGATGATATTCTAATATAGGTGGCCCCTGTAAACACATATGTGCTATCACTGGATTCTTATGAGAGAGCTCATGTGTGCTGTAATATCGTGTGTGCATTTATATAATCTGGCACAAGTACACAAAAAATAGGCTCCAGAAGTAAGGATAGCTGGCAGATGATATGTTCATAATATATTGTATAAGGAGTTTATTGCCAAACCATGATAACAAGAGCACACAACAACTAGGCAGATCATAGTGTACATAACAGGGGTACATCATAACCACGATATATAAATCGGGAAAGTGGAACTGGCTTGAAAATACGGTGTTGTATTGCCGCTAGTAATTGAAAGCCTATCGATCACGTACATGCCAGCACTATCAAACATGGTAAAGAAGAGCAAGCAAATTTTGGATAATAAAATGTTGGTCGCGCAGTGCCCACACATGATGAACCAGAGTGCATTAAGAATGCAACTCCCAGCTGTCTCTCGACCATTTCAGGCGGTTGGATGAAGATCCTACGTCTCCTAACCCTTCTTCTTCCTCGTCTCTGATTCTTCCCATACAGAACACCGCACGGGCCGCCGGCCGGACCACCGGCCCCCACCGCCTGTGTTCCTCCGCCATCCCCACCACCACCCGCATCGAGTTTTCTTCATTCGGAAAGGCCCCACAACCACCCGAGCCCCTTGGATCGCACCGGCAAACTCCGGCGAGCTCTGAAAAATCGACTGACCCAATTTTGAAATTTAGTCTACTGTGATTTAACTAGTGTGGAATATAAAAGGGGAAAACCATAAGCATTGGGAGTATAGTGTTGAGCGTGCCATGGTGGATCTGAAGGTGCAAACCGGACAAAGGCAACTTTGCAACCAAGACAAGAAATCAGAGTAAAGCAGTGGCGATCTATTTTCTTGCTACGATAAATAAGTTGAGCAGATACGAAAGAGTACCGCCTCTGGTGCGGCGCCGTGTACGCATCTGCTGAGAATTTGACGGTGCTGCGGTAGCGATGGCTGTCGGCAGCGTGCAAGCAGATCTAGGAGGGTAGATGGTGGCGGCGGGGCACGGTGTACGAGACAGTCGTAGGAGCGGCGCCGACAAGGTGGACGACGGCGGGGATGAAGCGAGAGGACGGGATGCAAGGATCCCGGTCTGAAGGCGTGGATGAGAGAGGTCGATCTCTTGTAATGGATGGCGGCGTCGGGGTATCAGCTCCGGCTTGGTGGAGGAGGACGGCTGTGGATGGGGTGGCGGACGGCGGCAGACGGAGGAGGGTGGGGTGGAGAGGGTGTTTTGGCGCCCACGGAGTACGAATGGGGAAAAGGGAGGTAGAGAGGAAGGGGGGACCATGGATTCAGGGCGCGCTTGTCTCAAATGCGTGGAAATTTCAAACTTAGCCCCTGTTTCAAATTTCTACTACATCACAGCAACATTAGTCGGTTGGGGATAGGACGGTAATCTCGCATACACCAAATATTTGCCAACGAGAGTTTGTTTTTGGCGCCAACCGTGTATGAATAAGAATCAGGGAGGGAGTCGATTTCGGCCGAGGGCACACTGTGTTTTGGCGCCCACCGTGTATGAATCCGGGTGAGAGGCGGTAACGTCATGTTTGGGTGAAATTACAAACCTACCGCTATCGAAACCTATAGATATCCATCAGATAGGCTTTGCGTGGCAGGGATAGGTAGTAGTGATTTCCATCTCGCAGATTTTGGTTTCGGGCGGTTACTGCGACTTTTCCCGCTTCGTTCAAATTTTACACAGTGCATGTTTACCGTGCCAACTCAATTTGAATCCCGTTTGTATTCTACTATTTTTTTTCGGGCGGGATACATTTTCAATTGGAATTACATTCTATATACATCATTTTTTATATATTCTTTCAAAAGCACAACACCATTTATACATAAATATGGTTTACAAATGGCATGATCTCAGATTCATAAGGTTGTATCCATCAATTTGGATTTTCAAATATTTGAAACCACTTTATGTTGAAATCCAATGTATGCATTCCTCGCTAACTGTCTTCAATTAATGAGTGTTTCATGCGGGTTTTTTAACTTCTCAAACATGTATAATGTGTTTCACACATGCAACATATAGTGTAATCCCGTTTAGACATTAATTGCATATAAACCATGCATTGTTTGTATCTGAAGAATCTATGGATCACCAATATTGATAAACTATAGAACATTACACGTGTGCCCAAATTCAAATGAATATGCATGTTTGATACACCAATTTGCGTTATGATATTATCGATGTCGTGATCTCCAGTTTAAATATTTGAATCCCCTTTAATCCTGATATTCGTCTCATATAGCTATCACTCATGCTTATATAGGACTATCTCTCTGGACTTATACGCGTTCATCGTCTCTCAGGCATCTCTTGTGCTACCTGTATGTCGACAATGATCTTTTATCTTCATAACACACTGATGGTACTCTCTCCCTCGACCTTCACTCTATCTCTCTCTAAGTATATCTCTCTCCCTGCTATGTGTCTCTAGCTATGATTCTCCATGTGCAATCTCTTTCTCTCACACAACCACAAAACTTTGTCTCCCGGGGTCTCATTTCTCTCAACTATTCCCATGTGTGCCACTCGCACACCCCTCATGCAGAGATGTCTTTCGCTCCTTAGATATGATAACCTATGACTCTTCCTCTTCAATATCTCTTTCTCACACGCAAACACAAACTCTGTCTCCCAGGGTCTCATATTTCTCCATTGTTCTCTTGTATGTCGCTCAAACACACCCTCTCTCCCTAGAGATATCTTGCGTTCCCTCATATGTCTTTCTAGCTATCACTCTCATTGTGAAATATCTTTCTCTCTCGCAGACACAAAACTCCGTCTCTCTGGATCTCATTTCTCTCTGATATCTGTTTGTATGTGACTCACATGCACCCTCTATCTATCTCTCTCACACCCACACACATAACCCAACCTTCTGATCTACTCGACTCCTATCTCTAGCGCACACTAGCTAGCATCTTTGTCTTTCTATTTATCTATTTCTCCATCAACCTTCTTTCTCGCCCTCACTCTTGATTCCTATCACGCGCACTACATATGTTTCTCTCTACATGCAGTCAAGTGCCCTCTCACACACATATATAACTTCACCCTTTGAACCACCTGACGCTCATCTCCGACACCCAAACTAACGGATGTCTCTCTAGCTAGCATCTCCATCTCTGTATCTATCTGTAGTTTCTCCATCAACATTTCTTTCTCGCACGGAGTCTTGCTTCCTATCACCCACACTATATATGTCTATCCATACATATGCATTTATAGGTTGATCTCTTTTTCACAATCGTTGCGCCTCACCCCCTCTGCTTGCCATAGATGCATGCTCCAGCCCACGCCATTATCTCTTAAAGACAAAAACACATGCTCAATTGTCGGGCCTTCTTCCCTGCATTCTCACATGCATGCATATTGTCATACCGATCCGTCTCTCCCATGTCGTTGATCTTAGGACTTATGTCTTCTTTCTTTTATCTCGATCATGCGCGCGCGCATACACACATCCCACATATACATGTATACCTCTCACACATGCACATTCAAGGTCTCTATGTCTCCATACGTAGTTAATTACCCTCAATCCTAACGCCACATCAAATCGTTCTCCTCTTTTGTGCACATAACTTCCGCCTGGATGGGCAAAACACACACTCACACTTAACAATC
>NC_041393.1:65681608-65711218 GCF_002162155.2 Triticum dicoccoides
CACACACACACACACACATAGACGCGCGCGCGCGCGCGCACGCACGCACACATGCATGCACGCACACTCCCCCACACACTCGCTAAGACTCGATCTCTCTCTCTCTCTCACACAGACACAAACACACACACACACACACGCCCCCCCCACACACACTTAGATTGCATCTCTCTCTCTCTCTGTCTCACACACACACAAACTAAGACTCCATCTCTCTCTCTCTCTCTCACACACACACACACACACCAACACACTAAGACTCCATCTCACACACACATGCTCTAGGCAGAGCATTTGTTCCTACCACCCTTCATCCAACCTTACCCGTATGATAAACAATCACCTTATTTACTTGCATAACATGGACGGATTCCACTTTACTTTAGTAGTCAGCAAACTTATCATCTGTACCCTTATAAAAAAATGAGTTGGCGATGATGGTGTGCCTGCCATCTTGTAATACAGACCGTATGATCTATATCTGACGGATAGGAAGCAAACTATGATAATCTTACAAAAGATACCCGCACCTCTCTCCACATCATTATCTCCCGCAACCTCATTGCTCAGCAATTAAAAAAGGAATAAGTCTCTGGAACAATCTAGCATGCATGGTGGCCGCTGCCGCCGCCCATTCCGACCACCAGTCACCACCACGCTCCACTCCTCCTCGCCTTATCTCTCATCTTTCATTTTTTGATGACATTCTTGAGATACCTGTTTTCCGATAAAATTCTTGAGATATCATTAGTTTTTACACATGGGATTACTCCTGCATGGGTCAATCACAACATGTGTTTTGTAAAAAAATGCATATTGATGTTCCGTGCAATGCACGGGAATCTTGCTTGTAATTATATAACGCAAATCACAAGTAGGAAGTGACATTTTTTTGACACAACCATGTTAACATGGACACGTAAATCACGAGCAGGAAGGAGAAGGGAAGAGGGCTGTGGAGTAATGTTTTTTACCACAATTTCTTAGGAAACTGAGTAGTTTTGCAAACTACCATTACTACTACACCTGAAAAAGTTCAAAACCTATACTCCCTTGCCAGCGCGCGCTTCCCGCGTGAAACAGTCAGCGTCGCCCTGGAGCGTCAGTGCCGCATTAATGCCCGGCCAGAGCGGAGGCGACCTCTCACTGGCATCGGCTTTGAAGTGGCGCGACGACCGAGAGAGCGCCGCTTCCCGGTGCACGCGACTGCTCCGCGTCTAGACTGGCCATAGGCCTTGTTTGGATCCATGGGTTAGAGTTAGTTTGAGCTAGTTGGGGCTCAAATAGCCCTAAAGTATCCAAGTACGAGAGTTTAAATTGGAGCAAGTTGCACCGAACCCACCAAAAAAACTATCCCACCCAAGAGGTGCTAACTGGAGATAGTTCTCATTGGGACCACTGAAAAATCACTTTTCTCTCTCCATGAAGTGCATTTATTGTCAATCTAACCCTGTCACCCAAACACCTCTTTGGCTATAGTTACTTCAGGGTCAGTCATGAGTTAGTCTAACCTCTAGCTAAGTTAGAGTAACAAACAGGAGCAGTATAGGACATGCAAGTTTCTCAAAGCATACAGGCAAATTCGTACATGAAAGGATTTTTTCTTTTTGAAAACGGAACGTGAAAGGAATTTTTTTAGAATGCTCTTGGCATGTCGCTAACATGTGATAGTTAACTGACCTCAATAGACGGCAGAAACGCCAGCCCGCCGCACTTTGATACATACGAGGAGGGAGAAGTGATACAGGCTGCTGGACTACTAGAGATAGGTGTCGCACGGAAGCCAAGAGATATGGTGATAGCGTGGGTTAGCCATGTACTAGCATGATGTAACTACACTGGGCTGCCGTGTTTCGTACTCTTCCAGTCCACTATGGAGATGATTGGTTAATTTTATATCGTTGAATAATATTAAATATTATGAGTGCAGACGCTCCACCACGAGGTTCCTTGCTCCTTCTCGGTCATCTGGAATCTATGTTCTTCCACTCTATTTTTTTACGTGAGCTTTGTTCATCCTTTTTCCAACACGCGAGACATCTAGCATCAAGGCGCACGTGTTATGCAACGATCGTTCCATCTATATGAAGAACACATGGCACTAGAACTACGAGACGGACATGTACCCAGGAGTGGACGTACGAACCTGAGTAATCTAGTGCAGTAAGTGAAGTAGAAAGGCACAAATGGTATGAACATGCGTGGCATACAGGGTGTTGGTTTGCGTTCTCGTCTCAGCATAGTTGTTCCCTCTTCATGCATGCTCAACGCAACACCCCTCTTCATGCATGCTCTCTTCATGCATGCTTCAAGTGTATTTGTGCTAAACTAGTGTGGATTCATGCACCCTCCATACACTCTACCAAACACCCAAAAGTAGGTCGAGAAGGGAACTCTTGGGCGACATTTGTCTCTTACTACGTACTACCACTAAATGTTGTACGTGCAATGCACGGTGATGTTATGGAGTACGTGCCTAAGTACTCTACTAGTACTATATTAGTTGGAGGCACATATTAACTTTTATATTTGTTTACGTGTATGCCCCGAGACCTTCCAACTAGATGTGTCTTTCTCTCCAGCTCGCACTTTGTATCATTCATACCACTAAGTACTACTACGTGTGGTCTACGACC
The DNA here is from genome assembly GCF_002162155.2 of Triticum dicoccoides. Lineage (NCBI taxonomy): Eukaryota > Viridiplantae > Streptophyta > Magnoliopsida > Poales > Poaceae > Triticum > Triticum dicoccoides. Next base: position 65,684,245 of record NC_041393.1, read on the forward strand.
CAGAAGTGGAAGAAGTGGAGACGCTCTACCACGCTGTTTTTTACGTTGGGCTCTATCACGCTGTTCATGTCCCACTCCTTTTGCTGACGTGTGGGACATCCAGCACGTGCCGTGTTTGGCACCCTTCGTCGTAAGAGTTGAAACGCTAGCATTCATCAGAAATAAAAAATAATTATAAATCGGCAGTGAAACTATTTTTTTGCGAACCAATCAGCAGTGATACTATACCACACGGTTTCCTTGCTCCTAAATATCGGAAAGAATACTTCTGTTCGCCAACATGTGGGACATCGACCATCCTGGTCCACTTGCCATGCACGCAGAACTCCAAGGGAGAGTCACCCAGGTCATCGCGCCGCAGTAACAATGACTAATGAGCCATCAAATCACAGGCCCACTTCCCACTTTGAAGTTGCTCGAACGAAGGAACCATCCTGACTTTGTTGAATTCCGCTTCCTGAAGAAAACTACTGTACCAGCAGTACTGCTAGCTACAATATTTACTCCAACAGAGGCCTCCTTTCGTTCATAGGATAAGAATATGAAAATCATAGGAAGTGAGATTACATGCATCTCAATTCCTATAGAGAAAGAGATGCCATTTGATGCATAGGATAGGAATTTTTCCATTTAGTCTAGGCTAATGTACTAGTAATTTGCTCTAAAAACTACAATAGTAACTAGTAGTACTGGTACATGCTCGTACTCAGACACACACACACACACTAACTACTAGTACTACTACTTCTCACATGCTGGCCAGACACCGTCGTTCTCCCTCCCGGCTTTGTCGACGACACCCCACCGTGCTTGGATCTCCGCCGACCTCTCCGCAGCAGCGCGTGCATCCTTTTCTTTCTTGCGGCGGCGGTGAGGGAGTCCTGGATAAGGGGGGTATCTGGACAGCCGGACTATATACATCGTCCGGACTATAGAAGCGTCAAGATACAAGACTCAAGACTTCGGCTCGTGTCCGGATGGGACTCTCCTTTGCGTGGAGGACAAGCTTAGCAATCCGGATATTATGTTTCCTTCCTTGTAACCGACTCCATGTAAACCCTAGCTCTCCAGTGTCTATATAAACCGGAGAGGATGGTCCTTAGAAGGCCGATCACAATTACAATCATACCATCATAGGCTAGCTCTTAGGGTTTAGCCTCTACGATCTCGTGGTAGATCTACTCTTGTATTCCACATATCTTCAATATTAATCAAGCAGGAAGTAGGGTTTTACCTCCATCGAGAGGGCCCGAACCTGGGTAAACATTGTGTCCCTTGCTTCCTGTTACCATCAGCCTAAGACACACAGATTGGGACCCCCTAACAGAGATCCACCGGTTTTGACACCGACAGGCGGGCCTCTCTTTTCTTGACTGCTTTCTGACTTTTCCGCTCCCTCTGTGCGGCTTTGGCCACCTCTTGCTCTACCGCCCATTCGACCTTGGCATCTTCAAATTCCTCCCACATAGTTGTGAGGTCGCGAGCGGTGATGAACTCGGCACAGCGGGATGCCATCGCTTCCCTACCATTTTGTGTGCGTTCGTGGGCGGCGAGGAACTCGGCATGGCGGGATGCCATTGCTGCCTTACCGGTTAGTGTGCAGCGCGGTGGCATGAATGACGCTTGGTAAGAGCTCTGGGGTGGAGTGGCCGGACAATCGTATAGTGCATTGGTTTGTCAAGAGCTCAAGGACAGAAGACGAAGCAAATTAGGATTCCCCTTCAATCCTGGTCATTTATTACCAAGTAAAATGCATTGGCGGTCATCGAACTTGTCTTGATAGCTCACTTTGATCATTGTATACGAGATATGGTGATTATACGGTCGCTGGCTCAGCGTATAGCTTCGTATTTGTATGGTTGACTAGTCAAACAGTCCGCATGCGCCTCGTCAGCTCATGTTCTTTATCTACCTACGCGGGCCTACCTGTGAATGGAGAAAGAAATACTGTAAAAACCAAAATTATGCGTATGTGGGGAATCAAACCATGGACTCGTCGCTGCAACGCACCCTCGTCAGCCAAATGAAAATGAAATACTTCACGTCAGACACTCACGCCCACGCTCAAAGCGTGCTAATGCATGCACGTCGCCTTCTAAATCAAAGTCCTGCTCATGGCGCAATGCAAATAGCGAGCCCATCACCTGCGTGCCCCGGCGGTGCCTGAGATTACTGTCTAGACGTTTGATGGAGGCCTACGCGAACGCTGAGCATGTATTCACCTGGCTCACCACCAATGGTCATACTCGGACCGCCTTGCTCATTTATATCGTCCATCACAACGACAATCTATAAAACATCCTAAGCTAGAGAGGGTACTATGGTAGTATGGTATGGAGTATGTACTATCGTGAGCGACCGATCTTAGTGCCACTGCACACCGAAACCCCTTCCATCGCTAGCGCGCGCTTCCTTCCTGAAACGGTCACCGTCTCTCCAGAATGTCAATGTCGCATTCAACGGACTTAACTGCAGGTGCAATTGGTGTGTCACTGACATGCGGGCCAGACGCCCATTGGGCCCAGATGTCAGTAACCCAAATGCATCTGCAGTTAAGTCACTGAAGTAGCATCCGCATTCACGCCCGATGAACGTACTCCGGCGCTAGTTGTCCATCCGTCCGCCGCGGCTCATTGCCATTCGCCTGCTATATTAACTTGAGCCCCAGCTCCCAGCCATAGCCAAAGACCCACACTTACTCTCCTCCGGTCCCTTCCTTCTGTCGGCACCACTTCAACCATGGACTCCTGGCACTCCGAAGCTGTCTTGGACGTACTGTCGCAGGAGCAGACGAGGGACATCGGCGGCTGCGCTCCGGGCGCGCTCCAAAGCTCTCTTCGACGTACTGTCGCAGGAGCAAACGAAGGAGATCGCCGACACCCCCCGGGCCGCCCTCCGCCGCCATTACCACGAAGCCGGCGCTCGTGCGCGGGCACAGCCGGCAGCGAGGAAGAGTAGTACATGGTAGGTCGCCGCCGCTCTGGTCCCGGGAAGGCCACCGCTACTCCACTCAGTCGACACCAAGCTTGGCGGGGTAAACATCGGCGGCCGATTAGCCGCTTGACGGTGACGTGAAGGCGGAAATCTTCATAACCTTGTGCTCCGGCCGGAGGAGGAGGTTATCGAGGCGGATGAGGAGGAGGCAAAGGCAATGGCCGGCTTTCTCGGGTTCCTGGCCGGACATGGTGGTCGGGCGCCGGCGATCGTTTAGATTAGGTTTACAGTAGGTTTAGTACGGTTTGTGCGAAATATATAATGAATTTCGTCCAGTTTGTAGGAAAAGTTTTCGAAATGTAATGAATTTCCTCCAGTTAATTTCATCCGGTTAATTTGAAATTTGCTTTGTTTGCACGAATTTCGTCCGGTTAGTTCATATAGTTGTCGAAAGGTATGCGGGCAGCATCGGATGGCATCCATCAGTGTCCTCGGACAGATGCCGGTGTAAATTTGTGGGCCAGCGCTGGAGATGCCCTAACTATCATGTTATAATCGCTAACAATCCTCCATTATTTGGTAGGGAATAGTTATCCCTTGATCAAAATCAGATCCGCGGTGTTTCACACTCCTCCCGTGTAAGAGTGTAAACTCTTGCTTACATAAAAATGGAACAAGTGGACGACACTGTAGCACGTCATATCACTCGAACTAGCCCGCCTAACGAGTGGGAAAGCACCGCCCTCGTCATTTTGTTCTAGATTTCTATCGATCGATCGCGCGAAAATGTTACGCTTCGCAAGTTCTAAAGGAAAAGGCGGCACACTTACGACTCGTACGCGTCGCAACCCCGACAGTCCGGCTCGCACGCCGCTCACCAGAGGGGACACGCGTTGTCTTGCAATTTCACTGACATGTGGGACCGTAATTGAATAAACCGTCGATTCTTCAAAAAAGAATAAACCGTCGATAGCCGAAATCTAATCGCTCGGCGGGCGTCGGCTGAGAAGAGAGAAATGGGGGAGGGAGAAGAGATCGCCCGCCCGCCGCACACGGACTCCAAGAAATATATGGTGATAATGTGAGGTGGGCCATGCTGGAGTCCGGACCTCTTCCGGAGCCCGCTCTCACCGCCCTGGCCCCTAAAGACACCAGCTGCCCGCTGCATGCACAACAAGTAGTCCTCGCTTATGTGGAGGAGAGAGAGGCATTGACAAAGTCAAGGAGTAACATGGAGACAATAGCTTTCATCAAAAATAAATAATGAATACTCATTGCTCGTCCTCTATATCGAAAAGAATACTTTCATTCGCCGACATGTGGGACGTCAACCATCCTGGTCCACCTGCCATGCACAAAATTATCCTGGTCTACCCCGATCGTATCGCAGGCCCAACCTTTCCCACTGTAAGTTGTTCGGACGAAGGAACCATCATGACTTTGTTGAATTCTGCTTCTTCAAGAAAACTTACTGTACCCACAATACTGCTACCACACGCGAAGACTGGACGGCACTGTACCACGTCATATCACTGAAACCCACTAGGCCAAACTAGCCCGCCTAGGTAATCTATTTTGGAACGGAGGGAGTACGTCTCTGCACTGCTATGATTTTGTGTTGCACGTTCTCTGTACTTTTGCTACGATTTTCCTACCCTATGAACCAAATGAGGCCTGAATGTATGTCAACTGATGTCTGATCGATCGCTAAGCCTACAATTTTAGGAGCTAGGGCTATTGGTCGATCGACGAGGGATAAGTATAAGTGTACCACGAGCTCATCAGCCCCAACATTTCTCTTCGGTGAGTGTTTTGCAAGTACTATAGCTCACACAGTAGCTAGCCTACTAACACCAAGAATCATCAAACAAGCCCTGCTGATATGATAAACATTTCAAATTTACATCTAAGCATGGCATATATTACATCAAAAGCTGTCGAGGATACATCTGTTTCCATAACTCGGAGAGGGTTCGCATGATTCACTATCAAACAAAAGTAGCAAGATCCGCCCACACAAGACAGTGCACTAGCCCTAAGATGGTTTGATAACATGCATCGTTCTGGTAATTAAACACAGGGCAATGCAAACTACCCTGAAGTATTAGCGCGACCAACTATTTCTTGTCATCGATCTCTCAGGCAACGACCACAGCACGGACAGCGGCATGGGAATCGATTTCTGGGGCGATGTCCACAGGACTGACCGCGACATTGGAATCGATCTCCGGCGCGATGTCCACAGGATGGACAGAGGCATCGGAATCAATCTACGGGGCGATGCCAACAGGACAGGCCACGACATCGGAATCATCAAGGACAACCACCGACACCTGCACAACCCTAACATATTAGCAAGCACATTGCAAATAATGAAAAAGCAAGCACATTGCAAATAATCAAAAACAACAACTATGGTAATAAGCCATTATTTTTTACCTTGTGCAGCTCACCGGGGGATCTCATCCCTCCGGGGGCCATCTCCTCGTCCTCGATGGGGGCCATCACCTTGGCAGGGGAATACTGCTTCTCAACGGCGACTATCTCCTCAAACTCGGTCTTGAGACTCACATAGGTGGCAATCAGAGTTCCTGGGGTAGGCACGGTGGGGCCCTTGCTGTTCTCCCAACTTTCTTTGAGGAGTTCGTCCGCCAACGTCCTCAACTCTTTGGCTAGTGCTTGTTTCTTGGAGCTCTTCGTCTCCATGGGTTGGCCCGCCAACATGGTCAACTCGTTGGTCAGTGCTTGCTTCCTGGAGATCGCTGCCTCCAGTGGGTTGTCTGCCGACAACTCTTTGCCTAGTGCTCCAGGATCCATCAATGAATTGACAAACAAAAAGCAATCGAAAGGAAACCACAATCGTAATGAAAATGGGAAAAGAATAGGATGTGAGAATTGGTCGGTGCTTCGCAAAAAGAAGATTATTGGAATGAAAATATAGCAGCATAACTGATTCGCCCACCTTTCCTTCGTCGGTAGAGAAGAAAAATGGCAGAAGTGAGTAGCCTGGAGTGAGGTTTTCTTCAAGAAAGGGAAGAAAGGGCTTGAACGAGCGTTCCAATGAAATGATGGTTGCTTCGTCCAGTCCAACTTGGAGGCCACATTACCACTGCTGGTAAAGGTGTGGGTTTTGTGATATGACGGGTCATGACGGCCACACCGGGGTGACAGGTGAGTCTCGATTGTAGCACCTCGCTGTGATTTGGTGGATGGTAAGCGAGCCCGGATGCTTTGAAATGTCACGCATTTAGATAGAGCGGCTAGTCATATAGGAGTGCTCAATATTGTGCACCGCGACCAAGGGGGAGAGGAAAACGAGAGAACTACGTAATTAATGCATGAGTTTAATTAGGGTAGTTTTGTAAAGTACGAGATACATTCCTCCACTAGCAAAATGCCTTGGTTCATGAGATTTGAGATTTGAGCCCTATAAACCGGAAGAGAGGGGGTACTGCACATGGTGTAGTCTAGTCACTTGTTTTTTTTTGAGCCGAAGTCTAGTCACTTGTTGAAATCTCTAGAAAGGCAAATACTCCTTTCCGGTTTACAGGTCTATACTACTCTCTCCGTCTAGGTGTGTAACTCATCTTACGAAAACCAAATAGTCCCAAAACACTTAGGCGCGGTGCATTAACTTCTACCTTGTTTCTTGTTTCTTGACATACGTATCAACCAATAAGAGATGAGAGGTGTCCATGCTTTTAATGACTTGCAATGGCTAGTTCATTGCATGGAATGCTATTAATTATCAAATAAACATTGTTGACCCGAGGAGGAAATGGTGCTAAGTGCGTGGACCTATGCAGAATGAGTATCAACCAATGGATAATGGAGTTTAATTGTTAAACAATACTCCCTCCGTCTAGGTGTGTAAGTCATCTTACGAAAACCAAATAATCCCAAAACACTTAGGCGCGGTGCATTAAATTCTACATCATTTCTTGTTTCTTGACATATCAACCAATAAGAGATGTGGGGTGTGCATGCTTTTAATGACTTGAGACTACCAAACACGACATGCAGTGATTAGTTCATTGCATGCAATGCTATTAATTAGCAAATGAACATTAAGTTCTCTAGTTTTCCCCTCCTCCTTGGTCACGGTGCACAACCTAAGATGACCTACTCACCTAGACGGAGGGAGTAGAAATTTTGTCTCATGCCAGAGCCTGGCTAGTACTCCAAGGAACCGCACCACGCGAGCGTTCGCAACTGCCATGTTCGGTTTGCGCTTGGCTCTTCGCCTCTTCGAGAAGACGAACAATGATGTTACTCCTAGTTCTACAGTATTGAATCCACTGTTGCATGTCCGTGCACCTCGTGCGGGAGGGATAGCGTGTAGCAAAAGCTTCTACTTACTGCTCCTGCCTTTGCGTCCATGACAGGTGGGCCCAACAGGTGGTTGGCCCACCTGTCATGCAGCCAACGGCAGGTGCTGTTAAGGCACCAGAGCTCAGTCCACGAGGGAGAGGGCGTCGTAGTAATCAAATTTCTCGGTCTTGTATGAGTTGACACGACACATCAAAGCACTACACTCGATAAAAGTCTTTTTACACATTTCAAATGGGCTACGAGTAGACATATTCTGCTTCGTATGTACTCCCTCCGTTCCAAAATATAAGTCTTTTTAGAGATTTCACTATGAACTGGAGTACATACGAAACAAAATGAGTGAATCTACACTCTAAAATATGTCCATATACATTCGTATGTAGTTTGTACTGGAATCCCTAAAAAGATTTACATTTAAGAACGGAGGGAGTAGTCAGTTGTTGCAATCTCTAGAAAGACTTATATTTGGAAACAGAGGGAGTACCACGCATGCATGCATGCTGTGACTTTCCTTTTGATACTTGGATGTGTTGATTTGATGCACCTTGCCAAATTTTGACTATAAATTTAACTAACCAAATTTTCATGCATGTCGCAAAAAATCACGGGGCTGTTTGGATTGTGACTATGTTTGTCTTATGTTGCCACATTATTTTTCCCACACTTGCCACACTTGCCTAACCTGAGTTGCTCAAATTGTTAGACACACTTTGGCTTGCCTAAGGGAATCTTGCCACAGTTTTTGTGTCTATGACATGTGGGGTTCACTGCTAATAAAAAAATTCTTGTCTTAGGTGTGGCTAATATAAAAGACTTATATGTAGGAACGGAGGGAGTAGAAAATATAAATAATAATGCATGTTGGGGGAACCCACGTTTCCGCTAATTTTAGAAGTGGGCTTGTTCACAATTTTTACGAGGGGGTGGTTGTTCATTTAATGGAGGGACTTGTAGTACCAGACTTGAATGATACAAAGTGCGACCTAGCACACCGTAACACCAGTTGGAACAAGCGGGTAGCTATCTCAAAATACAATCAACAACTAAAAAAACCTTGACCTAGCATGTAGTAGTACACAATTTTTAACGATTGTTTTGATGGAGTGAAAAAGGAAAACTACCCCACTACTTATATATAGGCCGGAGCTTTCACGCTTGCTTTCTAGGGCTGCTCTATTCACACACTCTCATCCTCTCTAGATCTAAACAAGATAGGGGTAGTAACACTGTCTTTCTCCCTTCAAAAAACACTGGCTTTCTATCCTCACCGCTGGTTACAGATCCGGACGTATCCCCCTCCACCGGTGAAGGGGAGGAGGGGCAGCGTTTAGGCCGTCGTCGACAGCAAGGGAGGAGACCCACTACCGGCCACACCGTTATCTCTAGCTGAGCGCCGGTGCGGGAGGTCCTCCGATCCCTTTGTCGTTGCCTGTGGGCGGATCCGGCCTCCCGCCGCCCACCTATCCACATCCCGATGACCTTCAGGTATATCTTCGTTCGAAACCTCCTTAGCTCTACTTCCCTAGCTTGCTACGTCGCTGCATGTGCATCATTTTCTACCTCTCAGCCCCTCTCGATCGGATGGTCCAATGTCATCTTTTTTCTTCTTCTATTGTTAGAGGTAAAGCTACTTCATGGAGTCGAATCTTGTACTCCCTCTGTCCGAAAATACTTGTCATTGAAATAAAGTGGGGGTGGGGGAATTTAGTATGTACATCGGACTTGATACAAACAGGAAGGAAAGGGGATGAAAGTAGTACAGACTGGTCATCTAACCGGTCTCTTGGTCGAAAAGGGCAATATACGGGTAACGCTGTACACAGTGGTATGACCAGGACTAGATTTGCTATCCACACATACGAGTAGGTGGCTAGAGTGAACAAAAATGGGACCAACCCAGATATGTTTCTTGGATGTTTGTTTCTTGGGGCAACAAACTATGAATCACCACTTTATGCCCCTGTTTACGTACATGGTGCTGTACTGCTGGTGCACCGACCGGCCCATGCCCTTATACCAAATATTTAGGCTCCGGTCGGAATAAAGGGGCAGAAAACAGAGGTCTTGATGGAAATAGAGGAATAGGAAAGGAATGTAGGTATAAAACTATGGAATAGCGAACCAGAGGAAACTCTCAAGAGAATGTGTTCGGATGGACTACGAAATGTATAGATTTGTTTTTTTAGAGTAGCATGCTTGGCAGTATGAGATGCTATTTGTTTATTCAGATGCACAGTGACTACTCTTGTCCTCACCTCACGTACCACACATAGGTTGATTTTTTTATTTCGGCAAACACAGCACATCAACCTGTCTAACGCATGGCAGCGAGCGCCTGCCTCGGGCTTCCGCCCAAAAAATGAGCAGCGTGTGGATGTTTCTAATCCGATGGAATCAGTACTACCAAACCAGCTTTCCTATGAAACACTATTCACCTTTCCCGTGTTCCGAATGGTTGGAAGGGAAAGAATACCGTAGGAATTGTGTTCCTACAAAAATCCTGCACCAAACCTTTGAACCGAACGCAGCCTTAGTTGTTCTTAATATAATGTCCCTGGTAAAAATGAAGCCATGCCACTATTTTTGCCTGTAATTGTTTGAGACTCTGACAAGTTTAGCCAAATGTTTTTGCCTGTAATTGTTTGAGACTCTGACTGTTTCCTCTGTGCCTTTTTGTGAAAACATGGATATCCAATTCACCTGGTTGCTGTTGTGACATTTTGGTGCACTGCACAAAACTCTTCTTAAAAGAAGTGACTTTTGTGCTGTTTAACTGGAATGTCAGATGGAACAGTTGGTTCTTTTGGGTGGAACTGCACAAAGGGAGATCTGTGTTCCAATCCTCATCATCCATATTGGCGCCATAACCTTCCTTTAGGTAAGAATGATATTTAATGCATGTGTTCATCTCTATTTTCCGACTGCCATGAGAAAATAATGATGTTTTTTACTAATACACTTGTACTCCCTCACTGACAAAACCAATTCTGAATTAGAAGGCCAATCATGTACTTGGTTTCACCAACTGGTGAGGAGAAAGAGAAACAGAGCATGAAGAGGAAGAAGAAGAAGAATAAACAGTGCCAAGGCGATCTTGCTGAAGCTAGAGGCCTCAGTCGAGGCTATTCGAGGGCTCCGGCAACGACTACCTTACATGTGAGACGATCCTCCAGGGAGCCCATCCACTTCTGCTGTATCACTTAATTAATTAGGAGTACTTAAGTACCACTAATTTATTACTGCCTAATTTTCCTGTTGGAGTTAAACAAATCTTTAGTAGGACCCTATGTTGAATCATGTACGTGTGAATGTTTGTCTATGGAGGTGAATCATGTGGTGGAGCAGGGAGGGAATATTATTAGTGTCATGACATAATAGTGCTATTGTTTTGCATGTCAATTTATTGCCATTGGTTCAATGAGGCAATGTTTTGCGTATTGTCCATCATGAATTTGATGCTACTGTTTGAGTAATATGCTAATGTCTTCCTATCCTTTCTCACTAAGCTAATGAAGGTTTCACCTTGTTCCTACTTGTGCAAACAGGGATCATGTTGTGCCAATCATACATTTTAGTGGAACTACACAAGACAATACAATGAACTGTATCCCAGCCAGTGCTTTAACTCTACTGGAAGTTCTTGATAATCTTTCGATATAATCTCAGCACTGGTAAACAAGAGTGATTTCAACCATACATTTGAAGTGCACAAAAATATATACTATTGTGTGATTCCAGTGAGTGCTTTATCATCTCTTATGGGACTACATGAATAAGCTTTTTTTCTCAGGTTGGTATGGGCCTAAGGCCTTCATCCATATTAGTTTGCTGTCATCTCTATTTGTATCGTGCTACTGTCATGAGAAACTCCTTTATCTTTGCACTTTTAAGTTTTGCAACCTATGATAAATGGCAATGCTTTGAGTGTTGAGTTGAGCTAATTGACACTGATTAAATAAACTAATACCTCTCTTTAAGCAAGACTACTATGTTGCTAAGTTTACCCATTAAAATAATGAGGGTGCTTCTATTTGTTAGTGTATGTTTCATCAACTAGTCCCACTATTACAGTAATCTCACTCTCTCAATATATGTACCAACAGGGATGCTCAATTTTGGTGGAACTGCACAAAAACTTTGGGTGCTTCATTGCCTCGACAGCTTCCGTCCTTTCCCATCAGTCGCTAATCTCCGCTTCCTTTCTTCCTTCGCTGTCAGTCGCTTGGCTTATCTCGGCTTCCAGTCAAAGGAAATAGTAATTGATATGCTACCGCACACAGGTTGGTATTGGTCTTTATCCTGATTATTGTGCCTGTCATATGTATTGGTAATTTGGTATTGTGCTACTATTTGCCAATTTCATAAAGGAGTAATTTGGAGCCTGAACTCGCAGGCAAATCATTACATCGGGTGATTTCAGTAGAACTACACAAAATGATCAGATGGACAGGTACTTATGTTGCTGCTATGTAGTCCAAAGTTCACTCAGACAAGCATCGATGTTAACAAGAAGTGCCTATATTCATTCGAGTATCAACCAGCGTCAACCAATTGTCAAACTCCAAATATTAGGAGAGTGAACGCCAAAAATATTGCTTGGTGCATAGCCCAGAAAAACGCAGTCTAGTCTTTGGTCCCAACTTGTGCCTTTTGGTTATCGGCACATATGGTAGCGAACTATATGGCATGGAGTCTAAAGATTCCATACAAGTTGGTTTACGCGTATATTCATCTGTCACTTAATCAGTCTGCACGCCAAGGATGCTCCATTTCAGTTGAACTGCACAAAAAATTTGGGTGGTTCATTTTCTCAACCGCCTCCTTTCTCGTCTGTAATGCAGAATTTTGGTGAGATACAGGACCAAGATGAGCCAGTAAACTAGTTGGATGAAAGTAGTGGCCAAGTTGCTCAAACCTCCCTCGGCACAAGGCCACTATTTGAGGATAAACCTACGAGCAAAGTTCAGATTGTCTGTGCTGCCTCTTATGTACTCGAAAGTTTACTCGTACAAGAACTAATTTTAGCAAGAAGTACCTCTGATTGAACACCATTTACCAGTCTATACCCTAGGTAACTAAAGTTCGTCCATGGATGCATAAACATACTGAACATGGGTATATCTGAATCTTTTTGTGAATTATGTATGAATATTGTCGTGTGATCTATCAATCATTTGGATGCATAGATATGCTGAGCTTGTGTATATATGAATCTTTTGAGTTGTTGATAGTGAATGTTGGCTATGAATATGAAAGTGTCCTGTGAACCTGAGTTTGATATGAATTGCAACAGAACTAGTTATAACCCTTCTTCTCCTCTCAATCTGCGACTCTACTACTGCGTTTTCCCATCTCCGAGTCGTTCCCGTCTGGGGCCTCGCCTCGTCCACCGCCTTGCTGTGTTCGGTGCAGCGTGGTCAACAAACAAGAGTCATCAGAAGAGGACTGTACGTGGAGAGCCTGACGGCTGGGACCCACGAGGTCCATGGTCGCACGCAAGGAAAGTTCCTCCTTATTAAGCTGAAAAAAAATGTTTCATCCACCTGACAGCTGGGACCCACCGGATGTATCTTCGCACGGAAGGAAGTGCCTCCTTGTTTTGCGAAAAAAACTATTCATCCCGTTGACAGCTGGGACCCGTCAGATTTGGTGACTGACTTGTGGGCCTGCTAAGCGGACATGTACACACAGCTTTGTCAACTTAATCAACAAATGATTCTAGCAGCTAGACCGTTGGATGTTAATCCAACAACCGTGCTCCTTCTTCAACCTCTGTTCTTGCTCCTGTCTCCCATGGGCGGCACCGCGACTGTGTTGCCGCGCACCCGAACCAGTGAAGTTTCCCACTCCTCTCCATCTGCGACTCCACTGCCCCGTCTTCCCCATCTCCGGGTCGTTCCACTCTAGGTGCGCTCGGCACGGTGTGGTCAACATGGTCAACAACCGAGAGTCATCGGAAGATGACTGTATGTGAGAGGCTAACAGTGGGGACGCACCACGCCCATGGACAGATGCATGCAACGGAACGCGGCGAGGACAACGTGGTCAAGGAACGACTTCCATCGGAAGTATACTTTACATGGAGAGTCTCAGCTGGGTCCACGGCCGCAGCAAGTAACTGCCTCCTTATTACACGGAAAATAATGATTCCTCCAACTGACAGCAGGGACCCACTAGACTGGCCACTGTATTTTGCGAAAAAACGTTTGCCCCCTGACTACTGGGACCCACCTGACGGGCCACCGTATTTCATGAAAAAAATGTTCCCCCGCTGTCAGCTCGGACCCACCGGAAGTGCCTCCTTATTACGCACAAAAAAATGAATACTCCCTCTGCTAGCTGGGACCCACCTTGGTGGGAGGCTGACTTGTGGGCCTACTAAGTTGACGGGGACGAAGGGCTTTGTCAACTTAGTCAATATGCACGATTCTATTTCCAGTGACCGTACGATGTCCATCCTACGGCCGTAGTGCTTCTTCAACCTCTGGTCTTCTTGCGCCAGCCACCCAAACCAGCGCTGGTCATGCCTCATGCTCCTGCCTCCCGTGGCCGGCTGTGCTGCCGCGGAGGACTCACCTCCACCTACTATTCCCACCGCTGGCCAGGCCCTACGACAACGGCAGCCTCACACCGCAGCCGAACTAGTGAACTCTCGTACTCCTCTCCGCGCGGACTTCCACTGCCGCGTCTTCCCCGGCTCCGCGTCGTCCCTTTCCTAGGGCTCGCCCTCGTCCACCGCCGTGGTTCTCTCTACGCGGCGTGGTCAACGTGGTCAAGGAACGACTTCCATCGCAAGAGTAATGTACGTGGAGAGGCTCACAGCTGGGTCCACGGCCACAGCCCAGTTTTTTTGTGATTTGCCAAGTAAGTCACTTTGTCAGGCCTGTTGGGCTGCAAATCTTTCAAGACGAGGAGAGCTTTCATTCGGCTGGCCGAGAAAATGGCCCATCAGTAATGAGAAATGGGCTGTACATTTTTAAAACACATCAAACCGGCAATTAGTTTCAAATATCTTTTTTTTTCTTTTCGAGATTTCAAATTACATTAATTTTTATGCGTGGAGAATTTGTTGGATTTTATATTGATATACATTTATTTTTAAAATCAGTTTGAATGTGAGTCAAAATTTCAGGATTAAAAACAGTTTTGACCGCACCGAAATATGCAAAATTTCGTATAATTTTTTAACCATGGCCACAGTATGTGCTGTAATGCTAACAAAAAGAATATGAGCTCCAAAAAAAACCTTAAGAATTAGCAAATGGGTTGTAAATTATTAGAAATAATGGCAGATGGGTTGTATGCTATTTTCCACAGATTTGAGGCTTTCCTAAAAAAGGTTGACGCACAAGCAGTGACTGTTGGATTTCCATCCAACGGCCGTCGTGCTTCTTCAATCTCTGCTCTTCCTGCTCCAGCTGCTCAAACAAGCGCCGGCGGGACTGCCTGCTCCCTCCTCCCCACGGCCGGCTCTGCTGCCGCACAGGCCTCACCGCCCCACCATACTCCCATTGCTGGCCTAGCCATCCCTCTACTCACCCATACCTGTTGTTATTCTCCGGCGATGGCAGACGAACCAGTAAACCCTCGTACAGTCAAACTCCCCTCCGCGTGGGAAACAACTGCCAGTCTTCCCTGCATTCGTGTCATTCCTTTCCTAGGCCTCACTGTCGTCCACCGCCCTGGTGCTCTTGGCGCGGCCTGGTCAACGTGGTCAACGACCGACATGCATCTGAAGTGGACTGTACGTGGAGAGGCCGCAGCTGGGTCCACAGTCGCACGCAAGGAAATGCCTCCTTATTACGCGCAAAATAATGATTCCTCCACCTAACATCAGGGACCCACCGAAAGGGCCTCTGTATTTCGCGAAAAAAAACGTTACGGCCGCTGGCAGCTCGGACCCACCAGCTATATCTTCGCACGCAAGGAAGTGCCTCCTTATTATGCACAAAAAAAATGAATACTCCGCCTGTTAGCTGGGACCCAGTATAGTGGCAGGTTGACTTGTGGGCCTACTAAGTTGACAGGGACGGAGGGCTTTGTCAACTTAGTCAATAATATGCAGGATTCTAGCTCCAGTGACCGTACGATGTCCATCCAACGACCATAGTGCTTCTTCAACCTCTGGTCTTCTTGCTCCAGCCACCCAAACCAGTGCTGGTCGTGCCTCGTGCTCCTGCCTCCCGTGGCCGACTGCGATGCGGCGGAGGCCTCACCGCCCTCTACTACTCCCACCGCTGGCCAGGCCATCCCTCTACTCACCCATACCCCCTGTTATTCTGCAGCGACGAGAGCCTCACCCTCGTACTCCTCTTCACGTGGGCATCCACTGCTGCGTCTTCCCTGGCTCCGCGTTGTCCCCTTCCTAGGCCTCGCCATCGTCCACCACTGTGGTGCTCTCAGCGCGGCATGGTCAATGTGGTCAACGACTGACTTCCATCGGAAGAGTACTGTGCGTGGAGAGGCTGACAGCTGGGTCCATAGCGGCCGCAAGGAAGTGCCTCCTTATTACTCGCAAAATAATTATTCCTCCACCTGACAGCAGGGACCCAACGGACAGGCCACCGGTATTTTGCAAAAAAAACGTTTCCCCCCTGACTGCTGGGACCCACCAGCTACATCTTCGCACGCAAGGAAGTGCGCCCGGGCAAAAAAAACACAAAACGATTCGCCCCCCTGACTGCTGGTACCCACCATCTACATCTTCGCAGGCAAGGAAGTGCCTGACAGTCGGGACCCACCTGATCGAAGTGTACGTAGCGTTGTCATTCTGGTCGCGAAAGTGTACGTACATACTGGTCGATGTAGAGGCACGCACGTGTCGTAGTAGAGGTGCACACGTGTCGATGTAGAGGCGCGCATGTAGCATGTACATGTACGTACATCGGCGAGGGTGCAAGAAAGAAAATACGGCCACGTACGTACATATGGGCAGGGTCTCGAACGCCTACTCGCGCATACGTACATGGCTGGGTCAGAACGGAGAAACAACATAGCCGTCGTGTTCATGGGGAGCCAACGCAATGCTCGTGTTCATGGGAAGGCAACGGAATGCGTCGTGTTCATCGGGAGGCAACGGAACGCGTGGGAGCCAACCGGCTTGGACGGAACAGGCGATGGAAACGAGGCCTGGCGTACCGCAGAACAGAGGAAATGGCCTTGTGTTCGATCGGCCACGTTCGGAACGGGGTCCTGTTGATCAGGAGGGGTGTGGCGTACCGCAAAACGGAGGAAACAGACCTCCTACGATCGAAACGGGGGTCCTGTTGATCGGGAGGGGTGTGGCGTACCACAAAACGGAGGAAACAGACCTCCTACGGTCGAAACGGGGGTCCTGTTGATCGAGAGGGGTGCGGTGTACCGCAAAACGGAGGAAACGGACCTCCTACGGTCGAAACGGGGGTCCTGTTCATCGGGAGGGGTGTGGCGTATCGCAAAACGGACAAAACGGACCTCCTACGGTCGAAACGGGGGTCCTGTTCCTCGGGAGGGGTGTGGCGTACCGCAAAACGGGACTCCACGGGATACTGTTCATCTCCACCATCGACCTCCTCCAGCCTTCACGGGCTCCTGTTCATCCAGCCTCCATCGTGCGCTACTCCACCGACTACTGTTCAACCACCCCTCCACTGTGTACTGTTCATCCAGCCCTCCACCGTCTACTATTCATCCAGCCCTCCACACCACGGAGTCCTGTTCAACCACCCCTCCACGGCCACTCCTCCACCATCTACTGTTCATCCAGCCCTCCACACCACGGGGTCCTGTTCATCCAGAGGCAACAACACCGCTCACTGTTCATCCACCCCCCCGCAACGCTCATTGTTCATCCAATCGATCGGCTTCAGTTAGCAGCAATAGTGAAGGAATCGCTCCATCGGGTTCAGTTAACAGCCATCGATCGATAGCTCGAGTTCAGTAACGCGTAGCCTGCAGTGCAATCGCTCGGGTTCAGTTAGAGCCCAACGCCTCGCTCGGGTTCAGTTAGATCCAACGCCTTGCACGTGTACGAGAGAAACGCACATCGCTCGGCCCCCGACCTCCCACCGTAACCGGCAACTCCCCGAAATTTTCCTCCCCCTCGCTTCTACCACGGTTTTTCCATCATGGACGGCCCAAAGAATGTCATGCAGTTGCGTCTCCGGCCCGCCCAGGATGAAAAGCCCATTTTTTGTCATGATTTTTTGTCATAGAAGTAGGAGCCCACCACATCTATGATGATACCGGGTTTTGTCACAATTATCGTCATAGAAGTGTCATATGTATGACAGAAAAAAAAATTGTTCGGCCCAAAATGTCACGGATGTGTCTTTTTTTTGTAGTGTGCGGCGCTACGACCAGGGTGCCTCCAGTTCCAACCGCTGCTCCGAACTGTAATTTGGTGCATCGCATGTGGAACAAGACGGTGGATGAGCCACATGTCAGCCAAAGGGGTCCTGTTAAGTGTGTCGCCATTTCGTGTGCGGACTGACCCTGCTTGAGTTGCTACGCCAACACGACAGGAGCAGCCTACCACTTGGTTTTGCTCCTTGGTGAATCCCGACTATATTGATCTAAAAGGATACGTGCTGAACTACCCTCTCCGTCTCGGTTTTTTATTTTTAGGCGTCTTGGTTTATAGGGCGTGCACGTAGTTCTAGGTCATCCATTTGACTAACTAAATATGAGTTACTAGTATTTCACAAAAAGTACTACTATATCATTGGATTCTTAAGCGGATTTAGTTGTATTTAAAAGTCGATGGCGAGGCTTTTCCTGCGCGGTAGGCGGGGCAGTTCCGCCTAGTCGGTTCGACAGAGATGTGAGAAGATGAGGGAGTAGGCTGCTGCAAACATAGGGCTACGTGTTTTGACCGCGAGCTACTGCTGGACAGGTGGGGCCCCGTGATTTGACTTGCCATTTTCATTTTAACTGCGGTGCTACGACCGGCGTGAGTCTCCTGATTCCTGAACACCTCCATACAGGTGCCTCTCCCAGTGCTCCACCATGTAGTTGAGGCTGGCTCTTGCATGAGAGCCCACTTCTCCACTTTTTCCTTGCCTCTTTCCTCCACACATGCAAAAATGCCATGTAAAGCGGGCTTATAGCCCACTATTGTAGTACTTACTTACTCCTACAGGTGCTAAGCTTGCCACATCGGCATAAAGTCTGATGTGGCAAGTTTGGTGACCCAAGGAAGAAATGGTGCTAAGCGCGTGTACCTAGGTGAAAAGACAATTTTGAGTCTATAGCTAATTAAATGAAGCAAACTTAGCAACACCATTTCATTGGAAGATGTCACTCCTTGGCAAATGCAATAAATACTAGTACTCCATGTGTCCTAGTGTCAAAAACGTTCTTATATTATGGGACGGAGGGAGTACGAAGAAAGAGATAGAGAGGAGTAAAATAAATAAATGCACTTATAGCCAACCTTATAGCTAACCTTGTTGTAGTGTGAGTGACTAAGTGATGACTATGTATGACATGCCAACATCAGATAGCCTAACGCACCGTGTTAAATCTCCAACGGCGCGACCGCGCGAGCGATGCGACGATCGTGGTAGGCGAGACCATGATATGGGCTGCTGGCAGGCCTTGGATCTGAGATCAAACGGTCGCATGCTAAGTTGCTGAAAATTTGCAGAATAACCCTCCAGGATAGGATATTCACCCATAGGTCTAGAATCATGCCATGCAACTGTTCGATCTCAGATCCAAGGGCTCTCGGAAGCCCGTATCATGGGAGAATGGAAAGCCACTACCCTAGCGTTCGCACGCTGGCAGTTCGCTCCTACTCGTCCCCGCACGTCCTTCAATACTACGACGGTTCGCTCCTAGTCGTCCCGTCCATTCACATTACGGCAGTTCCACTAATCCTAACCGTCCTCCCAAATCCATGGCGTCCCAAATCTCCACGATCGGCGGTGAGTACAAGGTTAGAACCATCACCGGCGATGAGTTCGACGTCATCTACACCCGTTCTTCCGTGACGGTGAAAGGATGCCTTTCTCGCTTCAGACGCATGTTCGAAGACTCAGATGATGAGCGGGTCGCTGGGCTAGATGTTGAGTACACCATAGTCCTGGGACGAGAGAAGGATCTAAATGACGAATAGAGGAAGAAGACCGCAGTGATCCAGGTTTGCGTGCATGAGTTATGCTTGGTCTACCACATATGCCATGCCGACGTTGAATGCCTGGATTTTAAGAACTTCCTCGACGTTGAATGCCAACGTTGAATCCAACGATAAAGAAGTCATGCTTCGGATAATCCTGGTTGTAGCCAACCCATTAGACCTCCAGAAGAATCGGCTGCTGCCCTCCGGTGGCCAGCCTTCAAGGCTCACCCTGGCAGGAGCCATGGTTCATCCTTCATACGGTAAACTGGAGAAACCTCATTACACGTTTCATCGTCATGCATGGCATCGGAATGTACTAGATATAGACCACATCCACTACGCTGCAATGAATGGCTACCTTTGTTTCAATATCTACAAGGGTTGGATGAAGAGCAAGAGCCAAGTGTGCGGTTCAAGCAAAGAAGTATCGGCCAAGAGGAAGAGGGACAAGGACGAAGTCGAGGACGTGGACGAGGACTCCTCCGAGTGAGTAAGGTGTCAGTATAGTTGCTCATGGTGGTTCTAATGCAGTGTCTACCAGATTCGTTGCATAGTTTAATTTCAGGTGTGCTTAGTTGAATTTGAGGGGTGTGTTGTGCTGAGCCCCAGCAGAACTATGTTATGTTTCTTCTCGTTACTTTAACTCCTCAGTATGATACATACTACTAGTATTTCTTTAATAGAATTTAGCACCCCAATTAAGCACGTACTAGCTTTTTAAATAGTACTATATGCATAATTTGGCGACGAGCGCTCTCTATATGTACCACCTTTTTTTAATTTCAGTTTTTGCTCCACGGCACAATTCATCGATATTACTACTGTACAAATGTATACATTTTTAAAAGGCTGGAGTGCTGTTCATCACATATATAGCCAGTTAAATTCTCAACCTAGAACGATGTGCATGCCATGTAGTAAACCAATACGGAGGAAGTATAGTAAAAATGAGGTGATTTTACCGAGCGATCGGCGGGGGAGCATGGCCTGTCATGCGGTCCCACGTGTCATCATGTACCAAGGCGATGCGCATGTCCCTCTTGAGGCAGAAGCAATACTACGTGGTTTGAGATGATGGTGAACCGAAGTGTGAAATAATGGTTGCTTCGTTCGTCTGGGAAGGTGCGGCATTGTGATTTGACGTCTCATTGCTCATTACTACTACTAGGCCGGTACGAGTGGGGTGCGTCACCCCTGCTGTTCTGCACTGTTATTTGGTGCTTGACACGTCGACCCGGTTGCTATATGTCCCACATGTCGGTGACAGGAAGTACAAAATTCATGAAAGGGAGTGTCGACGGAGGAGTATACTACAGAATTCATGAAAGGGAGCGACTTAGTTTTGGAAAAATCTGTTTTTACAGAGTACGTACCCACTAGGGTTTATAGGGCTGATCTAAAAAACATTCATTTTTCCATTTGATAAGTCTCAATTCTACTATACTAGTAGTAGTACCATTACATGTTGGATTTCGAGGTGCGTTAGATCACCCGACACAAGCAGTGTCAAGAGGAAACTAACCAATGCATGTACAAGTTCATGGAAATTTAGTGGTCATTCATGCATTCATTCTAATTAATGCCTCGGTAAACATACCTTCTTGAGAAAAACGAGCGTACTAATTACTTGTGCAAACTACGAAATTAATTCGACCACTCACCGTCTACCTTGGTTGGAGAGATTTTGAAATTGAGCTATAAACTGGAAAGGAGGGAGTAGTAACTTTTGTCTCGATTACTATTTGTGGTCTTGTATAGATGCAAAATGTATTTTTTTATAGTGGCCTTGTATAAGTAAATGGAGGGAGTACTAACCAAGGTACGTAGTAGGGACGAGGAGTAAACGGAGGGAGTAGTACTCCCTCCGTCTAGGTGTGTGGTCGTCTTACGAAAACCAAATAATCCCAAAACACTTAGGCACGGTGCATTAAATTCTACCTCGTTCTTGTTTCTTGACATATCAACCAATAAGAGATGTGGGGTGTGCATGCTTTTAATGACTTGAGACTACCAAACACAACATGAAGTGGTTAGTTCATTGCATGCAATGCTATTACTTAGCAAATGAACATTAAGTTCTCTCGTTTTCTCCTCCTCCTTGGTCACGGTGCACAACTAAGATGACTTACTCACCTAGACGGAGGGAGTAAAATTTTCTCCTCGTGCCGCGAGCCACTGCGCGCGTGGGGAAGGGAGCGGGCATAAGGCGTACAGTAGTTGGAGTACTACTACTACTACTCGTAAGCAAGCTTCGCCTCATCCTGCAAGCCACCGCACCCGTGGACGGGGAGACGGCGTACTAAGCAAGCTTCTCCTCGTTCTCCGAGTTGACGGGACACATAAAAAGTACTCCAGTGTATAGAGCCTTGCTTCTAAGATAGGCCCCACATGGTTTGTCTCTTATTTTAACATAACACGTCAAGTCGCAATTTTGTTTGTTCACCCGTGGTAAACGATCCTCCCTCCACAAGGTGGACAACCAGTACACGTGCCAAATTACCACGTGGGCTGTCTTTTTCGTACAGAAATGAGCTCCACCATGTACCCGCACGGGTGTGGTTGGGAAAGAGACGGGAGTACGTGCGCCGTGCGTGCACCTCTTCTCTTCGTGCACGTCCCCCACCTACATAGTGTGTGTGAGAGAGATACAAACCTAGACATAATGCGCTGTCCATCCCTATGCCTCCGCCCAGTCCGACCACCAGTCACCACCACACCCCACTCCTCCTCACCTTATCTCTCATCTTTCTCCCTCCACTTTTATATACAAGGGGCCACTATCGAAATTACAATTTGCAGATATACAAGGCCACTAACACTAATCGATGCAATATTAATGGTGTTTGCCTCGTGGTACTAGCAAAGGAGGACATTAATTATCCCTTGCATGCATGCGGCACTTTGTAAAAAAATGCATCTTGATGTTTCTGTGCAATGCACGGGCATCTTGCTACTCCATGAAAACAAAACATGGAAAAATTCCATGGCGAACGAGGGATTTGAATCTGTTGGGAGGGGCTGTTTGGATCTTGCCTGGGGTAGCCAAAATATTGGCGACCCTTTTGTTCACCGGTGCCTTTGCCACCGATGAACGAGGAATGACTCGGGTGCTCATGCTGTCATGCATCCTACAAGGCGCATGTTGGAGACGAGCTCGCACAAGCTGTATTTTTTTGTCCCACAACACCGCCCGAGCCGCCCCAGACCGACTGGCGACCCGCAAATTACGCCATCCAACAGGACGAAATTCACGCTAACACATAGACAAACTGATATTTCATATAGACAACGACGGAGATCATATAAATTACCGGATTTTCATACAAACATGACGGATTTCATTACATTGAAATGAACTACGCGGTGATAGTTCTGGACAGCACAGGTATATAATACCTGGCCTAAATGGTCGCCCGTCGATCGATTTGTGTTCCTCATGTCCGGCAGCACGACCACCGGACTGCCGAGAGCCCCGGAGGTATATGCTTCAGCGCAAAGGACGGCTCGCTTCCCCACTGCCCAAATGATATCATTGGCTGGTGCCAAAGATGGTGGTGGCCGGCACCGGTTCGATTTCATCACCGGCCACTACTTCTCCATGGCCGGCACTGGCTCATGTTCATCCTAACATTCCCCTCTTCCATGGAGCCCATGCGGGGTCGACGAAGGTCCTCGCAACAAAAGGATCCGGCAAGACACCTAATGTGTACGCCGGCATCGCCTCCGCGGTGGCCTTCATGGGACCCAAGCGGAGGCGGCCTCCCGTGTTCTACTTCTCCTCGATGATGGCGGCGGACGCAGAGGCGCTGGCCACCGACTCGCCGCTCTCCGCGCACCCGTCTTCTGTCGCTGCTTGCATGGCGTGGCCGCCAGCATTGGAGTCTCGGCCATAGAAATAGGAGACGTGGTACGAGGCGGTGGCGTGGACAGCAGCAACGACGCCCATGCGTTGCTCCTCGTCCAGCTGGCCTAGAGCGGCGTGGTGCTGAAGTGCGCACCGGCTTGGGGAGGCAACTTGCTCCGTTGGGTGAGCGGAGGGAGGTGGATCAGTGAGCTGCATAGCTCGTATCCGGCGGGCTACCCAGCCGGCTTGGATGCGGAATAACTACTCTTCATAAGCCATTGTAAGAGTGGACAAAATGGTGGAGGAGATAGGGGAGCGGCGGAGGTGTGCGATTCTTGGCTGGTGTTTGGCCTCGTTTAAATAGGAGATTAAATAGATGGCGGACGGCAGGAGCTCGGCCAGCGGTGCGTTTAACACCGGCCCGGTCATGAACGGACGTGTGTCCAGAGTGGGTTTCTCAGCTTCCACACGGGCGGGTTTCATGGAGGCGTTTGAATGCGGCACGGAGGCGTGTTCATCTGGGCGTGTAGCGAGTGGCGCCCTCGACTCTGACCTAGGACACCGTGCCGTTCTTCCACTGACGTGTGGGATCTTTGGGTGCATGGCCTGCATGTCAGTGACCCAACGCAGGCAGCGCACAACAGAGGAACCTTTGGTGGGCCAAGGCAGTCAGAAGCGGGCATTTCAAAAACCGATGATTGTTCACTGAGTGTGACGTCATCTTTTTCATGTAGATAAGCCTACTATGTTGATAGCCCGTTCGATACGTTGTGATTCATAAAGACCGCTGCAAACATCAATGTTATGCTTATCACAGATAAGATTGATTAATACCCATAACAATCCATGTCCTTAACAAAGGGTGCATGCATGTATAGGTTGAGCGTGTGTCTTGCGTGTGTTCTGTGTGCATGCAGGCGTGCTTGTGTTGCGTGCGTGCAAGGGTACGTTTCAGTGTTGCATGCATTGGTGCGTACGTGCATGTGTTCGTGAGTGCATGTGTACGCGTTAGTGTTGCACGCCAGCATGCGTGCGTGTGTACATGTCAGTGTTGCACGCCTGCATGCGTGCATGTCTTGCGTGCGTGCATGTGTACGTTATGTGTACGTGTCAGTGTTGCACGCCTGCATGCGTGCGTGTCTTGCGTGCGTGCATGTGTACGTGCAGGGTGAGGCTACACGTCAGTCGACTGGATTTTTCATCTCTGGTCATTAGATTTTCCAGCCGTTGGATACGAAATCAAGGGCCTCCAGTTTATCATCAAACTCCACCCCCCTGAGCCGCCAGCCCCCGCCAGCCGCGGCCGGCCCGTGCCGCCATGCCGGCCCACCCTCCCCGAAACCACTCCCAACTGCCGGTCCGCCGCCGCACCGGCCATCCCTCTAGCAGCCCCCCCTCCCACCCCGTGTCAAGCTTTTTCTCCGGCGATCCCCACCCCACCGCCCAATGAACGCCCCCAACCGGTGGTGACTGCCAACCAGAGGTCTCACGACTTCGAATACCCACCGACCACTAATTTATTACCATTTTTGTCCTTGATATACGCGCTGACGGGTGGGCCCTATGGTAATGTGCGCTGCTGAATGTGGACCGTTTGATTGGTCAATTGATCGTTATCTGGGCCTAAATCAGCATAAGCTTTCATATTTTTCTGGTAAGCCTGTGCCCATAGTGGGCCTTTAACAGGCCTAAACATAATTTGGGCCCTCAGTAAAATTAGGCCTTTTACAGGTGTAAATATCTCGAGCCCATAAAAAAATGGGCCTTTAATAGACCGAAAGTGAGATTGGGCCCTTATTGTGCCAAATAACCCACTGGACTTAGCAAGCCGAAATGGTGGCCCATTTACGATGCGGATCTTTGACAGGCCGAAATTCGGATTGGCCGTAAATGCGCCGACCTAATACACGGGCCTTTAACGGGCCGGAACTTTGGTCGGGCTAGATTATCGCCATTTTTATATGGGCCGTTAATGGGCCCGATATGACGTTGGGCCACATATGGCCCACGGTTTACGTCCGGCGTTAACAGGTCGGAAATGACAACATGCCGAAAGTGGCCCAAATCTATAGTGGGCCTCTAATAGGCCGATGTCAGACATGGCCGAGTATGACCCAAATCCTCTACGGTCCTTTATGGGCCGAAAGTTTTGATGGCCTGTAAATGGGCCCAAATGAAGCCAGACCTTTAACAGGCCGAAAATACACCAGGCCGTAATTCGGCCCAATTACTTAGCAGACAGTTAACGGGCCAGAAGTGACCATGGCCGCATTGGTGAAAAGTTTAGGACAGGCCATTGACGGGCCAATTTGACAGAGAATGTTGGGCCTTTAGCTGGGCTGGCCCATTATGGTCTGCAGAATCTTGTGGGCCTTTAGCTGGGCTGGCCCAATGTGGTCCGCAAAATCTTGTGGGCCTTTAGCTGGGCCGGCCCATTATGGTCTACAAATTCGTGTGAGCCTTTAGCTGGGCCGGCCCATTATGGTCCGCTAAATTTTGTGGGTCTTTAGCTGGGCCGGCCCATTATGGCCCGCTAAATATTATGGGCCTTCAGTTGGGCCGGCCCATTTAAACTTTGTGGGCCACTTTTGGGCCGGTCCACGTGTCAACATATCATAGGTCATCTCGACCGTTGGATGAGTGACACCTGTGCCAACGCGGAGCTGACGCGTGGATCCGTCAGCCAATGAGAATTTTACACGTGGAAAATCGGCATTGGTCATGGCTGTTAATGGGTTATCGGATCCAAAATCCAACCCGATAGCTTAACGACGTTCCATTACGGTGGATGCCACGTGTCGGTCACCCTTGACTGAAGCACTTCTGTGACGCGCGAGTTATCGTCATGGAAGTGGACACTTCCATGATGATTATTTTGGTAATGTCATGGAACACTTCTACGATAGCACAGGTATGACTATCTTGATTCTATCATAAATTTGTCATGGATGTACATGCATGACAGAAAACACGACCTACTGTGACAAACACGTATCATCACGGAAGTGTATTTTTTTGTAGTGTGTTGAGGAGCAGTGAGCAGAGCCATGGCGTGGGTGATGAAGTGGCGGGGAGCGCGGGACGACGCGGCTAGGCACATGTTGCGCACGGCCGGCGTGGTGTGGTTCATTGCCAGGGACGGCCGTGTGCTGGGAGCGGAGCCGCATGGGCAGGGTGTCGCGGCCGGACAAGGGCTGGCGTGGCTGAAGGCAGTAGCGGCAGCAAAACGCAGCAGGCAGCGGCAACAAGTGCGGGGGCAGCGGCAAAACAGCGGGGCAACGACAATGGGGAGCGGAGGCAACGGCGGTAGGCGCAGGGCATGCGCCAGGGTGCGGGAAGGCCGCAGACAGCGTGTGGTGACGGCTCCATGGGCTGCGGGGCTCATGGGGCACGGCCCGGACAAGGGCAGAGCGGGGAAGGTGCGGCGAGCACGGCGACTACAATGGTGATTCATCGTGGAAAATAGAGGGATGGGGGGAAAGCGGCTCACGGCGAACTCGATGACTGCATAGCAGGCTCGGGGAGGTGCTCGTGGTGGAGATTCGGCAATGACGCCTGCCGCGACCGAGGTGGAGGAAGAGGATGTCATCGACGATGTAGTGGCCCGAGCTCGAGGATGTGGTCGCATGCTGTGTGGAGAACAACGGCGGAGCTCCCCAGCGCAGTCCTAGGCGATGGGGTCGGCGGAAGGTCCATGGACAGTGGCGTCCATGGCCACGGCGATGGTGGTGGTGGCGGATCCGGAGGGGCTAGGCGGCTAGGGA
>NC_041393.1:65711411-65713863 GCF_002162155.2 Triticum dicoccoides
GGAATGAGGAGGCGCGGGGGATCCTGGGGGCAAGTGGATAGGGTAGACGAGGAAAGCGAGGCGCTGCGGGGTGGGGCGTGGTCTTATCCCACCCGCCGACGCCGGCGAGGTGGTCTGGCGGGGCATCGCACCTTTTGAGACCCTGGTCGGGGGAACAAGGAGGCGACCGTGGGGGGGTAGGTGGGCTGTCTGGCTGAAGTGGGCCGAGGCCCGGGGGCAAGGACTCTCTCTTTTTTCTTTTAAGTTTTCTTTCAGTTTTTTTTCTTTTTCTTTTAACCTTTTATGTTTATACATTTCCTATTTTAAGTCCTATTTCTTTTTTTAAAACATCTAAGTAGCATCTAAATTAGTGGTACCAAAAGTGCTACATCCCCAAAAAGTTTGGCATTCAAATAATTTAGTTTCATATACTAAAAATTATTAAAGGCATTTAGTTAATTGATTAAGCCACTATTTTAATTATTATAGAGCATTAAACCATTTTACAAAAATGTTGGTTCACCACCACATTTAGTTATGGATTATTTGCCACACTTTGAACAGTTTGCATGTTTGAGAAATTTGAATTTTGGACTTCAATTTTAATTTGAATTTGAACCTGATGGAATCAAAGGGGGATTTAGCAACAGTGAAAATGATGACCTAGCACCATTAGCAAGGGATTACTGTAGCTTAATTATTCGGGCGTCACAATTCTCCTCCACTACAAAAATCTTCTCCCAAGATTTTAGGAGGTAGAAGGAAATAAAACGGGGTATTCGTCACGAGGACGATCGTCGCGTTCCCAAGTGGCTTCATCTTCAGAATGATTTGACCACTAAACTTCAAGAATTCTGATAGCACGCTGATGGGTGCGACGTTTAGCTTGAACGAGAACTCAGATCAGATGCTCTTTGTAAGAGAAATCATTTTACAGGGGTTCAACTTTATAAGCCATGTGGTTGTCGCAATAAGACTTGTGACTCTAGGCATCGATGATGACAATAACCTCCGAGGAACAAAGTGCGTTTGTCCCATGGCGTCTCATTAAAGATAATGTGTTTATTGCCTATGAATGTACTCACTCAATTAGAACTCAGAAAGTGGAAAACACCATTGTGTGCAGTAAAGTTGGACATGATGAAAGCATACGATAGGGTAGAGTGATTTTTCTTGGAACAAGTGATGAGATAAATGGGTTTCTGTGATAAATGGATCGAAATGGTAATGCTGTGCATCTCTTCTGCTCATTTTTCGGTGAAGTTAAATGGTGGACTCTTTGAGATTTTCAAGCCGTCGAGAGGTTTGAGACAAGGTGGTCCCATCTCGCCATACTTGTTTCTATTTTGTGTTGAAGGCTTCTCATCATTTTTGAGACGTGCTCGGGAGGACAACTTGTTAAGGGGTGCCGCCGCGCCTCCGCCCCGCCGCCGCCGCCGCTCCTCCACGCCGTCGTCACCAGCCGCCGCTGCCGCCGCCCTCCTTCCGGCTGCCGCCGCCGCCACTGATCACCGCCGCCCCTCCCTCCGCCTCACTCGCCGCCACCGCCGCCTTCATCCGAGGCCGCCGCCGCCGCGGGTCCCCGCTTCCGCCTCCCTCCCTCACGCCGCACACCTCCCCTTCCCCTCTACCCGCGCCGCGCCGCACCCCTCCGCTCCCCTTCCAACCGTGCCGCCAGCCTTCCCTTCCTCCTCCCACCTGCGCCGCACCCGCCTCTGTCTTCCTCCACCCGCGCCGAACCAGCCATGAGTTCCTCCTCGTCCACCGTTTCCAACCCATTTGCCGGTCCCGATGTCACCCTCGTCCGCGACCTCAACATCCATGAGCGCATTCCGGTCAAGCTCGATCACACCACCGCCTCCTACTGCGCTTGGAAGCGGTATTTTTCGCTTGTGTTCCGTGAGTACCTCCTACACGGCCACATGGACGGCACCGTGGACTCGGAGCTCATGATCAACGACGAGGAGTGGATGATCCTCGACGCCACCATCATCCGCTGGTTCTACCTCACCATCTCCAACGACCTCCTCCACACCGTGGTGAACGACGAGGACGACGCCTATCCGGTCTGCATCAAGCTCAACGGCCTCTTCACCGACAATCGGCTGCAGCGCAAGGTCCTCCTCTATGGTGAGTTTTACGGGTGCCAGCAACTTGACAAATCCATCGATGATTTTTGCATGCGCCTCAAGAAGCTCGCCGATGAGCTCCGTGATCTCGGGGAAAAGGTCGGCGACGAGCTCCTCATCAGCACCCTCTCCGGCGGCCTCAACGAGGACTTCGGGAACGCCGCCTCCAACCTCACCCTCATCCCGGAGCCAACCTTCGCCAAGGTGGTCGCGTACCTCAAGCTGGAGGAGCGCCGGATGCGGGTGGCGGGGACTCACGCGACCCATACCGCCCTCGTCGCAGGCACCCGCGAGGGTTCGGCCCCGCCACCGCCCCGCCCGACGCCGCCCGCCTTCCCGCCCGG
>NC_041393.1:65714136-65777811 GCF_002162155.2 Triticum dicoccoides
GTTGCCGGGGTGGCCGCAAGCAGTGGGGCAGCAGCGGTGCTCAGGGAGGAGCACCCCGCCCGCAGCAGCAGGGCCCTCAGCCGGCCCCGTGGTACGCCGGCCAGAACCCATGGACCGGCATTGTCCACGCCTACTCCATGTCGGTTCCTCGGGCCCCTGCTCCGGGCCTTCTCGGCACTCGGCCTCCGTCACACCAGGCGTACCACGCTGCGCTGCAGCCCTATGCAGCGCCCTACGGTCAGCAGCCGCCGCCAGGTGGGCCGCCGCTGCTGCCCCTGACGGCTGCGCCGCCTCTCCCGCCAGCATCATGGGACCTGGCCCTTCTGGCGGCTCTCCAGAACGCTCCTTCTCCGTCCAGCTACACCGGCGGCGGCGATTGGTACATGGACGTTGGCGCCACCGCTCACATGGCGGCACACCCCAGTAACCTCCACACTGCCCATCCTGTCCACACCTCCAACCGCATCACCGTCGGTGACGGTTCTTCTCTTCCCATCACCCATATTGGACATACATATTTTCCGTCTAACTCCAGTCCTATATCCATGTCTAATATTCTCGTTTCTCCTGAACTTATTAAAAATCTTGTTTCTGTTCGTTCTCTTACACGTTAAAATCCGGTTACTATTGAATTTGACGCATGTGGTTTTTCTGTTAAGGACGCTCGCACGCGGATGGTGCTCCACTGATGTGACAGCCCCGATGAGCTCTACCCAGTTCACTCCGCCACCTCCACCACTTCCGCTGCCCCTGTCGCTCTCGCCACCGGAGTGGATCTTTGGCACGCTCGCTTGGGTCATCCTAATCCTGCCACACTTCGCCACATACTTCGGAGTTTTTCTTTCATGTGTAATAAGAGCGAGGATCACTCGTGTCGTGCATGTCGCCTCGGCAACATGCTCGTCTTCCGTTTAGGCCTTCTTCCTTTGCTGCATCGTACCCGTTTGAGTTAATTCATAGTGATGTTTGGACATCTCCTGTTGCAAGTAATACGGGCTTTCTTTATTATCTTGTCATACTTGACGATTTTTCGCATTATGTGTGGACCTTCCCATTGCGCCGCAAGTCGGATGTTATGTCCACTCTTGCCGCTTTCTATTCTTATGTTCTCACGCAGTTTGGTCGACCCATTCTTGTGTTGCAGACAGACAACAGGAAGGAGTTTGACAACATCGCTGTTCGTAATCTTCTCGCCACACATGGCACGATTTTTCGTCTCACTTGCCGTACACCTCGCAGCAGAACGGTCGTGCTGAGCGGATCCTTCGCACTCTAAATGACCGCGTTAGGACTCTTCTCTTTCATGCCAATGTGCCTCCGCGCTTTTGGCCTGACGCTCTAGCCACCGCTTCTCTCCTCATCAACATCCGCCCATGTCGTACTCGCGGGAACTTTACACCTCACCATCTTCTCTTCGGTGCACCTCCTCCTTATGAAGGGCTTCGCATCTTCGGCTGCCTTTGCTATCCTAGCATCTCCGCCACCGCGCCTCATAAACTTGCACCCCGCTTCGTCGCTTGCATCTTTCTCGACTACCCACCTAACACTAAGGGCTACCGCTGCTATGATCCCGTCTCCCATCGTGTTTTCACCTCCCGACACGTTTACTTTGATGAGATCGTGTTTCCGTTTCAGCAGCAGGTACCCCTTGTCGTATCGTCTCCGCCGGCCATCGGCGGCCCTTCGACGACCTCGTCAGGTGGACAATCCCGTCTAGCCCATGGACCTCCTCCGGGCTTTGGCGGTCCCCGCGCCCTCCTGCCGGCGCCCGCCCACTCGGCCTCCTCGGCCGGCTCCGACGGCGCAGTCGGCGCCCTGCCTTCACCCGCCGCCCCCGACTTGGGCGCCGCGGGATCGGGCGCTGCAGGCTCGGCCGCCTCCTCCGCGGCCTCGACGCCCGCCTCCTCGCCGGCCCTAACGCCGGCCCCCTCGCCAGCCCCGACGCCAGCACCCTCGCCGGCCCCGACGCCATCACCCTCGCTGGCTGCCTCGCCGGCCCAGTCACCCGCGCTCGCACCGGCGTTCATCGTCTGAGCCTCCGATACTCGCGCGACGAGTACGTCCTCGCCGCCTCCGCCGTGGAGCCGTCGCCCATTCCTGCATCCGCTCGCGCCGCCCTCCGTGATCCTCACTGGCTTGAAGCGATGCAGGAAGAGTTCGATGCTCTTCAACGGAACCGCACCTGGACCGTGGTTCCCCGGCCTCCTCGCGCCAACGTCATCACCGGCAAGTGGGTCTTTCGCCATAAGACCCGCTCAGACGGTACACTCGAGCGCTACAAGGCTCGCTGGGTGGTCCGCGGTTTCCGCCAGCGCGCTGGAGTGGACTTCACTGAGACGTTTGCCCCGGTTGTCAAACCAGGAACGATCTGCACCGTCATCCAGCTCGCCGTCTCCCGCGGCTGGCCTGTTCACCAGATGGATGTCTCCAACGCCTTTCTCCACGGCCATCTTGAGGAGCAGGTGTATTGTGAACAACCCACCGGCTTCGTTGACGCCTCACTTCCCGGCCATGTGTGTCTGCTGTGCCGCTCTCTTTACGGGCTCAAGCAGGCACCCCGAGCCTGGTACCAGCGGATCGCCGGGTTTCTTCAGACACTGGGCTTCAGCGTTACTCGCTCGGACGCCTCACTGTTCGTCTATCGCCACGGTGACACGACTGCATATTTGCTGCTTTACGTCGACGACATCATCCTGACAGCCTCCTCCGCACCGTTCTTCAGCAGATTACTCTCCGACTGCGTGACGAGTTTGCTATCAAGGACCTGGGTGCTCTACATTATTTCCTTGGCATTGAGGACGTTCGGCGTCCGGACGGTTTTTTTCTTCATCAGCAGAAGTATGCACATGATCTTCTTGAGCGTGCTGGCATGCTCAACTGTCATCCTCTTGCTACTCCTATGGACACGAAGGCCAAGGTCTCTACTCTTGAGGGTTCGCCCGTGTCGGATGCTCCTTTCTACCGGTCTATTGTCGGCACTCTACAGTATTTGACTCTCACCAGACCGGATCTTCAGTATGTTGTACAGCAGGTGTGTCTCCACATGCACGCCCCTCGTGACTCTCATTGGACTCTCGTGAGGCAGATCCTTCGCTACATCCGCGGCACGATGTCCCTCGGGTTGACACTTACGGCGTCCACTTCTCTGGAGATGGTGGCCTACTCCGATGCAGACTGGGCTGGCTGCCCCAATACTCGTCGGTCCACCTCTGGCTACTGCGTCTACCTTGGTCCCTCACTCGTCTCGTGGTCGTCCAAGCGATAACCCACGGTTTCGCGCTCTAGCGCGGAGGCTGAGTACCGAGTTGTGGCCAACGCTGTCGCCGAGTGCACCTGACTACGACAGTTACTTCAGGAGCTACATCACGACGTCTCCCAGGCTACGGTTGTCTACTGCGATAACGTCTCTGCGGCGTACCTCTCCGCCAACCCCGTTCTTCATCGCCGGACTAAACACATCGAGCTGGACATTCACTTTGTGCGCGAGCAGGTGGCTCTTGGACGCATGCGGGTTCTTCATGTGCCGACCGCTCAGCAGTTTGCCGATGTGATGACGAAGGGATTGCCGACTTCTACCTTCGAGGAGTTCCGTTCCAGTCTCTGCGTCATTGGCGCCGCTTCGACTGCGGGGGGTGTTGAGTATATTGTGTACGTGTATATTTGTGTGTAGGGCCCACCTCCTGTTTCCTTTGTATAGTTGAGGTTGTGGCCCACCTTTGTACTTATATATACGTGCCTGGTGCACCGATCAATACATCGAGATTGCACAGCCCATATCTTGTCCTTCTACAGGTGGGGTGCTACTAATGGTAGCAAGAAGGTTCATTGGATCGCATGGGATAAAATGTGTCGAAGTAAAAGGGGAGGAGGCTTGGGATTTAGGGATTTCGAAGCTTTCAATCAAGCACTCTTGGCAAAACAGGGTTGGCGGCTGCTCTTGTCATCGGAGTCTTTTTGTGCTTGTGTGTTAAAAGCTCGCTATTTTAAGAAGGGTGATTTCATGCACGCTAGCTGCCTAAGGCGCGCATCGTATACATGGCGAGGTATCATTCATGGCAGGGAGCTGCTGAAGGCAGGCCTTATTTGGAGGATAGGTGATGGGTCGAAGATTTCAGTTTGGAAGGACAGTTGGATTCCAAGAGAAGCGTGCAAGCATCCGTTGGGAGTGGATGAGAGCAATGGTGCACAACTGGTCAGTCACCTACTTGGGCATGGTGAAGGCTGGAATAAGAGCTTGCTACAGAATAATCTTTTCAGTGTGGCGACGTGACAGACATTATGCAGACTCCCGTTGGTGGGGCTGGAACTGAAGATTATCTTGCTTGGAATTTTACAAAAAACGGGTTGTTTACAGTCAGGTCAGCGTACCACCTGAAAATAAGGATGAAGCGCGAGGCTACGGGCATACCGGAGTCCTCATCCTCCTCCTCCATGCATAAAGGTTGGCTAGACCTGTGGAGCGCTGAGGTGCCAAACACGACAAATATCCACGTCTGGTGACTCGCTCGGAATGGGCGTGCTGTTGGTTCAGAGCTGAAAAGAAGAAATATTAATGAGGGTGTTGTCTGTTACGCATGTGGACGTGTGGAAGCTGTTCTGCATCGCTTCTGGTCTTGCCCCCATTCGACTCATGCGTGGAAGCGGTTAGAGGAGCTAAGTGGTATATCTTTTGGTAAGCCGCAACAAAGGTTTGCTTATAGCGGGAGATTGCAATTTAAGATCCTGGATTGGATCAGTGGATTAGCTACATATGGTCAAGCTTTAGCCTGCTTTCTCCTTTATGAGTTGTGACTTGCACGTAACGAGGCAAGGGATACAAAGCAGATTGAAGACCCTTGTAGGATAGCCAATCGTGCAGTACTTCTTGTGGAGGAATGGCAAAATATGCTGACTGGTCGAGCCTCTCGGCAGGCCTCAAATGCTCACGAGCACTGGATTCCCCTGCCCCCAAGTTTGTTCAAAATTAATGTTGATGGTGCATTCTCATATGCAGGTGAAGTAGGAGGTGGCGTGGTCATTCGGGATCACCATGGTGGATTTCTTGCAGGAGCCTGCCACTTTTTCTCTAACGCCGGTGACCCGGAAAGAGTAGAACTCTTAGCCTGTAAACGTGGATTTGAACTGGCAAAGGAGCTTGGCTTGTCGCATATCATAGTGGGGATGGATTGTAACGAAGCGGTTCGGAAGCTTAGTGAGGAGAAGAGGGATTATTCAGCTCAAGGGCACCTTGCACTAGTAGAAAAAGTGTCTTATGTTCAACTCTTTAGTCCCGGTTTGTAATAGAACTGACACTAATGTGACCATTTATGACGGTTCCAACGGCTAGGTGAGCGGCTCTCATTAGTCCCGGTTCGTGCCAAACCTTTAGTACCGATTTGTGCCACGAACCGGTACTAAAAAGGTGGTGGTAGACTTGTGTCAGGCTACGACCTTACCATGACCTATAGTGCCGATTCATGCCACAAACCGATACCGGAGTCTTTTAGTTCATTCTTTCTTCAGCAGTTTTTTAGTCCCACCTCGCTCCGCTAACAGGGTTTTTACCACGTTAAATATGTTACTTCTCAAACTATCACGAGCACTTGGTCTTCATGGAACTCTATGTGTAGGATCTGTGGCTGCAATAGGAATCTTCACCGGTACTTCATCGGTACTGGTGAGAAGATTCCTATTGACAATTCAGATTCTACACGAAAAGATCAATGATAATCAATGTATTTTTATGTATATTTTTACATGTTTACAAATTACAACTCCAGATTTTCTTGTGCGTTCAGTATGCACCATTCAAAGCCATGTCATCAACTTTCAACCCGTTCTGCCTTCATTTTCTATTTTTCATGCATATACTGATTTTTTTGAGCTAAATGACCCTGATATTGAAAAGCACTACAAATGAACTATGAAAATGTTGAAAGTTGGCATGGTATCATCATTTCATCCACATAGCATGTGCAAAAAAGTTGAGAGGATTAAGGCACAAACTGAATGCATTTTGTGTACAAATTGGACAATCTCTTTTGAAGTATCAGGGTTTCAGACGAAAACTCATCTGTTACAAAGGCACTTCTCTTTTTTAAACTTATTACAACTCCAGACTTTTTGTGCGTTCAGTATGCACCATTCAAAGACATGTCCTCAACTTACAACCCTTTCTGCCTTCATTTTC
Source organism: Triticum dicoccoides (assembly GCF_002162155.2). Classification (NCBI taxonomy): domain Eukaryota; kingdom Viridiplantae; phylum Streptophyta; class Magnoliopsida; order Poales; family Poaceae; genus Triticum; species Triticum dicoccoides. The sequence goes on from NC_041393.1 coordinate 65,720,306, forward strand.
TATTTTTCATGCATATACTGATTTTTTTGAGCTAAATGACCCTGATATTGAAAATCACTACAAATGAACTCTGGAAAAGGTTGAAAGTTAGCATGCTATCATCATTTCACCCACATAGGATGTGCAAAAAAGTTGAGAGGGTTACGACAGAAACTGGATGCACTTTGTGTACAAACTGGATAATCTCTATCGAAGTATAAGGGTTTCGGACGAAAACTCATTTGTTACAAAGGCACTTCTCATTTTTTTAAACTTATTACATCTCCAGACTTTTTGTGCGTTCAGTATGCACCATTCAAAGCCACGTCATCAACTTTCAAACCTTTCTGCCTTCATTTTCTATTTTTCATGCATATACTGAATTTTTTGAACTAAATGACCCTGATATTGAAAAGCACTACAAATGAACCCTGAAAAGGCTGAAAGTTGGCATGGTGTCATCACTTCACCCACATAGCATGTGCAAAAAAGTTGAGAGGGTTACGGCAAAAACTGGATGCACTTTGTGTACAAACTGGACAATCTCTTTCGAAATATCAGGGTTTCGGACGAAAAGTCATCTGTTACAAAGACACTTCTCATTCTTTTAAACTTACTACAACTCCAGAATTTTTGTGTGTTCAGTATGCACCATTCAAATCCATGTCGTCAACTTTCAATCCTTTCTGCCTTCATTTTCTATTTTTCATGCATATACTGATTTTGTTTCAGCTAAATGACCCTGATATTGAAAAACACTACCGATGAACTCTGGAAAGGTTGAAAGTTGGCATGATATCGTCATTTCACCCACATAGCACATGCAAAAAAGTTGAGAGGGTTACGGCAAAAACTAGATGCACTTTGTGTACAAACTGGACAATGTCTTTTGAAGTATCAGGTTTCGGACAAAAACTCATCTGTAACAAAGGCACTTCTCATCTTGTTTAAACTTATTACAACTCCAGACTTTTTATGCGTTCAGTATGCAACATTCAAAGCCACATCATCAACTTTCAACCCTTTCTGCCTTCATTTTCTATTTTTCATGCATATACTAATTTTTTTGAGTTACATGACCCTGATATTGAAAAGCACTACAAATGAACTCTAAAAAAGTTGAAAGTTGGCATGGTGTCATCATTTCACCCACATAGCATGTGCAAAAAAGTTGAGAGGGTTACGACAAAAACTGGATGCACTTTGTGTACAAACAGGACAATCTCTTTTGAAGGATCAGGGTTTCGGACGAAAACTCATCTGTTACAAAGGCACTTATCATTTTTTTTAAACTTATTACAACTCCAGACTTTTTGTGCGTTCAGTATGCACCGTTCAAAGCCACGTCATCAACTTTCAACCCTTTCCGCCTTCATTTTCTATTTTTCATGCATATACTGATTCTGTTTCAGCTAAATGACCCTGATATTGAAAAACACTACCGATGAACTCTGAAAAGGTTAAAAGTTGGCATGGTATCGTCATTTCACCCACATAGTATGTGCAAAAAAATTGAGAGGGTTACGGCAAAAACTGCATGCACTATGTGTACAAACTAGACAAGGTCTTTCGTAGTATTAGGGTTTTGGACGAAAACTTATCTGTTACAAAGGTACTTCTCCTCTTGTTTAAACTTATTACAACTCCAGACTTTTTCTGCGTTCAACATGCAACATTCAAAGCCACATCATCAGCTTTCAACCCTTTCTGCCTTCATTTTCTATTTTTCATGCATATACTGAGTTTTTGAGCTACATGACCCTGATATTGAAAAGCACTACAATGAACTCTGAAAAGGTTGAAAGTTGGCATGGTGTCATCATTTCACCCACATAGCATGTGCAAAAAATTTGAGAAGGTTACGACAAAAACTGGATGCACTTTGTGTACAAACTGGACAATCTCTTTCGAAGTATCAGGGTTTCGGACGAAAACTCATCTGTTACAAAGGCACTTATCATTCTTTAAAACTTATTACAACTCCAGATATTGTGCGTTCAGTATGCACCATTCAAAGACACGTCATCAACTTTCAACCCTTTCTGCCTTCATTTTCTATTTTTCATGCATATACGGATTTTTTGAGCTAAATGACCCTGATATTGAAAAGCACTACAAATGAACTCCGAAAAGGTTGAAAGTTGGCATGGTATCATAATTTCACCCACATAGCATGTGTAAACAAGTTGAGAGGGTTACGGCAAAAACTAGATGCACTTTGTGTACAAACTGGACAATCTCTTTCGAAGTATCAGGGTTTCAGACGAAAACTCATCTGTTACAAAGGCACTTCTCATTTTTTTAACTTATTACAACTCCAGACTTTTTGTGCGTTCATTATGCACCATTCAAATCAACATCATCAACTATCAACCCTTTCTGCCTTCATTTTCTTTTTTTCATGCATATAATAATTTTTTTGAGCTAAAGACCCTGATATTTAAAAGCACTACAAATGAACTCCCAAAAGGTCGAAATTTGGCATGGTATCATCATTTCACCCACATAGCATGTGCAAAAAAGTTGAGAGGGTTACGGAAAAAACTGGATGCACTTTGTGTACAAAATAGACAATCTCTTTCGAAGTATCAGGGTTTCGAATGAAAACTCATCTGTTACAAAGGCACTTCTCATCTTTTTAAACTTATTACAACTCCAGACGTTTTCTGCGTTCAGTATGCACCATTCAAAGCCACGTCATCAACTTTCAACCCTTTCTGTCTTCATTTTCTATTTTTCATGCATATACTATTTTTTTGAGCTAAACGACCCTGGTATTGAAAAGCACCACAAATGCACTCTCAAAAGAAAAAAAACTACATAGAAAAAAACTCTGTGCGCTGCCCAGTTGACCTGCTTGGCCTTGGGCCAGGAAACAGACCCATAAGGCCGAGCAGTCCCACAGGACAGTGATACGTCTCCGCCGTATCTATAATTTTTGATTGTTCCATGCCAATACTCTTCAACTTTCATATACTTTTGGCAACTTTTATACTATTTTTGGGACTAACATATTGATCCAGTGCCCAGTGCCAGTTCCTGTTTGCTGCATATTTCATGTTTCGCAGAAAACCAATATCAAATGGAGTCCAAATGGGATAAAAGGGGACTTGATACTTTAATGCTATGGTTGGGTTTTACCTTAATGAATCTTTAGTAGTTGCGGATGCTTGCTAGAGTTCTAATCATAAGTGCATATGATCCAAGTAGAGAAAGTATGTTAGCTTATGCCTCTCCCTCAAATAGAATTGCAATAGTGATTACCGGTCTAGTAACATAGTCAATTGCTTAGGGACAATTTCACAACTCCTACCATCACTTTTCCACAATCGCTATATTTACTTTATTACTTCTTTAAATAAACAGCCCCTAGCTTTTATTTATGTGCTCTTTATTATCTTGCAAACCTATCCAACAACACCTACAAAGTACTTCTAGTTTCATACTTGTTCTAGGTAAAGCGAACGTCAAGCATGCGTAGAGTTGTATCGGTGGTCGATAGAACTTGAGGGAATATTTCTTCTACCTTTAGCTCCTCGTTGGGTTCGACACTCTTACTTATCGAAAACTGTTGCGATCCCCTACACTTGTGGGTTATCAAGACCATTTTCTGGCGCTATTGCCGGGGAGTCATAGCGTGGGGTGAATATTCGCGTGTGTGCTGGTTTGCTTTATCACTAAGTAATTTTTATTTGTTGTTCTAAGTTGTTCTCTATCTTTATTTATAGATATTGAACACGAAATACCAAAAGAAATTAGGTGTACTTGCTACTCATAGAAATGGGGTAACTCCTAAAACCCTCGATTCTCACTTTATGGAATATATTATGTACTACTTTGATAATCCTGAGAAAACCCCATTCAACTTTATAATGGGAGACACGTTGGATCAACGTGAATACTTTAGGGATTATCGCTTGACACAAAAAGGGAAACTATTATGGGATCAATTTATTATGTTGTGATGGTATGCTCGGGATCTATGCTTGAGATATGATATTACTTTTTGCTCTAGGAAGAAGGCTCCACACCTTCCCTTTTCATGCAAATTTAATGATAATGAAACCTTAGCTTCTTATGCTAATGGTATATATGATTACTATGATGTTGAACAAATTGAAGAATTTGTTGCTTTTAAGGCTGCTTATGAAATTGAATCTCTGTTTGAAAAGTATGAAGCTTTAGATGATGATGTTTATAGGCCTGAAAATCTTGCTGTACTTAGATATTGCTATGAAAATTATGAATACAATTACTATATTAATTCATTTTATTGAGAAAGTCTCCGATGTCCAAGAAGAGACTAATATTTTGTAGGAAGCTATGGAAGAAGAAATTGATGAAACTGTGAGCTCATTGGATGAAAAAGATGATGAGGAGAGCGAAGAACAAAATGAGGAAGAGCGGATTGATCACCCGTGCCCACCTTCTAATGAGAGTAACTCTTCATCTCATACATTGTTTAACTCCCCTTCCTGCGTACCGAAGGATGATTGCTATGATCGCTTGAATTTGTTTGAAATATCCCTTTTTGATGATGCTTGCTATGCTTGGGGCCAAGATGCCAATATGAATTATGCTTATGGAGATGAACTTGATGTAGTTCCTTATGTTAAACATGAAATTGTTGCTATTGCACCCACGCATGATACTCCTATTATCTTTTTGAATTCTCCCTGCTACACTTTATCGGAGAAGTTTGTGCTTATTAAGGATTATATTGATGGGTTGCCTTTTACCATTGCACATGATGATTTTGATGAATATAATATGCACGTGCTTGCTGCTCCTACTTGCAATTATTATGAGAGAGGAACTATATCTCCACCTCTCTATATTTCCAATAAGATAAAATTGCAAGAAACTGCTTATACTATGCATTGGCCTTTACTTGGTGTGCATGAATTGTTCTTTTATGACATGCGATGCATAGGAAGAGAGTTAGACTTTGTTGTTGCATGATATATGTTACTTTGTCCTCACTACTAAATTACAAGTCATTGTTAATTAAAATTGGCTTTGATATACCTTGGGATCCGGGTGGATTCATTACTTGAGCACTATATGCCTAGCTTAATGGCTTTAAAGAAAGCGCTACAAGGGAGACAGCCTGGAAGTTTTAGAGAGTCATTTATTTCTGTTGAGTGCTTTCATATAGTTTAGAAACAAAAAAATAAAGAGGGGAACCTAAAAACTTTTCGAAAAGGAAAGTGAAAGCGAGAGGGACAAGCATTGTTGAAGTGGGAGAGCTCCTTGAACTTTGTTCATGCTCATGGAAACTTTGTGAATCTTGATTACATAAACTTTTCAAAAAAATAATTATTCCCTTGTACAATTCCATTGTATTATAAAAATAATGTTCCAAGGTTTGCCTTTAGGATGTTTACAATGCTTGTTGGTTTGTACGGTGCAGGACAGAAACTTTGGTTGTAGTGATTGATTTTACATTTTTAACTGGAAGGTTAATTGGTTCTGATTCCTTTTGCACTGTCTTGCTGTACAACTTGTTTAGTTTTCATAATTTTGGTAGAATTTGTGGAGTACCATAAGTATGGTTAATATTCAGATTGCTACAGACTGTTCTGTTTTTGACAGATTCTGTTTTTGATGCATAGTTTGCTCGTTTTGATGAATCTATCAATTTATATCAGTGGATTAAGCCATGGAAAAGTTATATTACAGTAGAAAAAATGCGAAAACAAAATATGAATTGGTTTGCTACAGTACTTAGAGTGCTGATTTGCTTTATTATACTAACGGATCTTACCGAGTTTTCTGTTGAAGTTTTGGTTGGATGAAGTGTCTAATCGAGGATGTCTCGATATGAGGAAAATGAAGATAGGCAAGAGCTCAATCTTGGGGATGCCGAAGGCACCCCAAGTAAATATTCAAGGAGACTAAAGCGTCTAAGCTTGGGGATGCCCCGGAAGGCATCCCCTCTTTCTTCAACAAGTATCAATATGTTTTCGAATTCGTTTCGTTCATGCGATATGTGCAAGTCTTGGAGCGTCTTTTGCATTTAGTTTTCACTTTTCTTTTATGCACCATGCTGGTATGAGATAGTCCTTGGTTTATTTATAGAATGCTAATTGCACTTCACTTAAATCTTTTGAGTATGGCTTTATAGAATGCTTCATGTGCCTCACTTATACCATTTGAAGTTTGGACTGCATGTTTCTCTTCACATAGACAACCACCATTTGTAGAATGCTCTTTTGCTTCACTTATAATTGTTAGAGCATGGGCATATCTTTTGTAGAAAGAATTAAACTCTCTTGCTTCATTTATATCTATTTAGAGAGATGACAGGAATTGGTCATTCACATGGTTAGTCATAAAATCCTACATAAACTTGTAAATCGCTGAATATGATATGTTTGATTCCTTGCAATAGTTTTGCGATATAAAGATGGTGATATTAGAGTCATGATAGTGGGTGGTTGTGGATTATATAGACACTTGTGTTAAGGTTTGCAAGTCCCGTAGCATGCATGTATGGTAACCGTTGTGTGACAAATTTGAAGCATGGGGTGTTTCTTTGATTGTCTTCCTTATGAGTGGCAGTCGGGGACGAGCGATTGTCTTTTCCTACCAATCTATCCCCCTAGGGGAATGCGTAGTAGTACTTTGCTTCGAGGGCTAATAAATTTTTGCAATAAGTATATGAGTTCTTTATGACTAATGTGAGTCCATGGATTATATGCACTTTTACCTTTCCATCATTGCTAGCCTCTTCGGTACCATGCATTGCCCTTTCTCACCTCGACAGTTGGTGCAAATTTCGCCGGTGCATCCAAACCCCGTGATATTATACGCTCTATCACACGTAAGCCTCCTTATATCTTCCTCAAAACATCCACCAAACCTACCTATTATGGCATTTCCATAGCCATTCCGAGATATATTGCCATGCAAACTCCATCATCATCATATACATGACCTGAGCATTCATTGTCATATTTCCTTGCATGATCGTAAGATAGCTAGCATGATGTTTTCATGGCTTGTCCGTTTTTTGATGTCATTTCTACGCTAGATCATTGCACATCCTCGTACACCGCCGGAGGCATTCATATAGAGTCATATCTTTGTTCTAGTATCGAGTTGTAATATCGAGTTGTAAGTAAATAAAAGTGTGATGATCATCATTATCGAGCATTGCCCCATAAAAAAAGAAAAAAAGGAAAAAAAAAGGAAGGCCAAAGAAGCCCAAATAAAAAAGGGGGCCAAAGAAGCCCACCCAAAAAAGAGAAAAAAAAGAAAAAGAAAAGGGGCAATGTTACTATCCTTTTTCCACACTTGTGCTTCAAAGTAGCACCATGTTCTTCATATAGAGAGTCTCTTATGTTGTCACTTTCATATACTAGTGGGAATTTTTCATTATAGAACTTGGCTTGTATATTCCAACGATGGGCTTCCTCAAATGCCCTAGGTCTTCATGAGCATGCAAGTTGGATGCACACCCACTTAGTTTCCAGTTTGAGCTTTCATACACTAATAGCTCTTAGTGCATCCGTTGCATGGCAATCCCTACTCCTAACATTGACATCAATTGATGGGCATCTCCATAGCCCGTTGATTAGCCGCGTTGATGTGAGACTTTCTCCCTTTTTGTCTTCTCCATATAAACCTCCACCATCATATTCTATTCCACCTATAGTGCTATATCCATGGCTTGCGCTCATGTATTGCGTGAGGGTTGAAAAAGCTGAAGCGCGTTAAAAAGTATGAACCAATTGCTCGTCTCGTCATCGGGGTTGTGCATGATGGGAGCATTTTGTATGACGAAGATGAAGCATGGACAAACTGTATGATTTTGTAGGGATAAGCTTGCTTTGGCATTGTTGTTTTGAAAAGACATGATTGCTTTATTGGTACGCTCGAAGTATTATCATTTTTTATGTCAAATGACAGACTATTGCTTTGAATTACTCATGTCTTAATATTCATGCCATGATTAGATATTTGATCAAGATTATGCTAGGTAGCATTTCACATCAAAAATTATCTTTTTTATCATTTACCTACTCGAGGACGAGCAGGAATTAAGCTTGGGGATGCTGATATGTCTCCGTCGTATCTATAATTTTTTATTGTTCCATGCCAATATTCTTCAACTTTCATATACTTTTGGCAACTTTTTATACTATTTTTGGGACTAACATATTGATCTAGTGCCCAGTGCCAGTTCCTGTTTCTTGCATGTTTTATGTTTAGCAGAAAACCAATATCAAATGGAGTCCAAATGGGATAAAAGGGGACTTGATAGTTTAACGCTATGGTTGGGTTTTACCTTAATGAATCTTTAGTAGTTGCGGATGCTTGCTAGAGTTCCAATTATAAGTGCATATGATCCAAGTAGAGAAAGTATGTTAGCTTATGCCTCTCCCTCAAATAGAATTGCAATAGTGATTACCGGTCTAGTAACATTGTCAATTGCTTAGGGACAATTTCACAACTCCTACCGCCACTTTTCCACACTCGCTATATTTACTTTATTGCTTCTTTATATAAACAGCCCCTAGCTTTTATTTACGTGCTCTTTATTATCTTGCAAACCTATCCAACAACACCTACAAAGTATTTCTAGTTTCATACTTGTTCTAGGTAAAGCGAACGTCAAGCGTGCGTAGAGTTGTATCGGTGCTCGATAGAACTTGAGGGAATATTTATTTTATTTTATTTTAATATTTTTATTTTATATAAATGTTAGATTAATGTCAATTGTTTAGATGATTATATATATAGAAATGTTAGATATTAATGTCAAATGTTAGATGAATTAGATAGAAAATAATATAGATATATTGATGTTAAATGTTAGATGAATTAGCTAGATAAATTTAGGTATATGAGATTTGGTGATCTAATAATTAATTAAAAGTTTACTATAGAACTAGTTTATTTTTAGTAAGAAGCTTAATAGAACTAGTTTATTTTTAGTAAGTGCTTAGTTGAATTAACAGAACTAGTTGAATTAATAGAATTAGTTGAATTAGTTGAATTAATAGAACTGCTAGTAAGTGTTTATATCAATTAATGTTTCAACTATAAACATAGGAAATGTCTGACGACGAAAATGATTTGGTTATGTTCGAATACTGCGAAGAGAAGCGTGACATGTGTGACAGAAATTTCCTAGTCGATGGTGGTGTTTCAGCATCAAGCTGGATGAGACCTTCGAAGTGAATACAGTAAGTCACAACTACAAGTGTTTTTTCATAATTAAGCATATGCTTCATTTGCTTGAACTTTTAATTTTAATTTTTTTACTATTCTGCTATTGTATCCCCTGCCATGCAAGAATTTTTGTCTTAGATAAGATAGGTTTCAATACTATGAAAACTATGGAGGTAAAGAGAGTTTACTTGAAGACCGAGCATGGTTATACTTTCCACGCAAAATTATACAATGTTGACACTGATGAGGATATAGACCTAGGGTAGGGTCATAGGCCTCACCTATACGCCCTACCCAAGGTCACTTCCCTAGAAGCAAGGGCAACCCAGAGGCAACATGGAGTACCAATTGAAGACGTCGAGTGCAATTCACTCGATCAGTCATATCACTCGGGTACCCCTCCTTCCTGATATCACTCGACTATACAAGAAACCACTCGACCTACTGAAGACCAGGAGTCACACAGGACAATAACGGTCAAGCGTTCACTCTGTAGTCTTCAAGGGCATTAATAGCACTTTATAGCTGGCATTATCAGTAACGCCCTATCTTTATGTACATTGAACTCCTTGTAACGGGGGATGGCTGGGGTCCTGGCGTACTCTATATAATCCACCCCCCTCCTCTGGCACAAGGGTTCGCACCCCCTGTAACACACACTATAATCCAGCCGACCACCTCAGGGAACCGAGACGTAGGGCGTTTACCTCCTCCGAGAGGGGCCTGAACTCATAAACACTTGCGTACAATCTCACCATAGCTAGGACCTTGCCACCTCATACGTACCCCCTACTCTTACTGTCAGTCTTAGTACCACGACAGTTGGCATCCACCTTGGGGCAAAGCGTATTAGCGACTTCCGGCGAGGTTGCACTTTCTTCAGTCTTCATCAACATGGTTTCCGGCGGCAGTTTGATCATGGGACGTGAGTTCCGACTCAACACGCTCACGTTCGTCGCTGACGACTCGGCCTGGCTACAGGAGGGCCCCCTCGATGTCGAGGCTCTGCCGATCTGTGGTTCGTCGCACTTCTGCGTGAGTGCCCGCGGTGTCCTCCTTTGGCAGCCGTCAACCTCGTACCAGTCGATCCCCGTGTCGTCCTCTCGCTTTGCTGGACGCCACCGCAAGCGGTCTGGTCGATCGCGGCTCCAGCGATGGGTGAAGCACGCGGTGACTCGACAGGTGTTCACCCCCCAAGTCGCTGCGATCAATCCCGATGTACTTCACCGCGTTTCAGTCGACCTGTCGGCTGACTTAGCAAACACACTTTCTGAGAGCGGGAGTTGTGACCCCGCAGCGGAGGTCCTCATGGTCGACTCCCATCGCGGCCCGCCTGGTTTTCCTCGCAGAAGTGAAAACAGGGACGACGACGACCCGTCATTCGGCCATGAGGAGTATCAGCCTCAACCTCTCGACGAGGAGGCTCTCCATACCCCCATCATAGGGGAAACCGCCGAGGCTCGGGCTTTGGAGGAGGTGCACCTGGCCACGCTAGTTGAGCGCACTCGTTTGGAGAATCTCCACCATTCTCTCGACGAGCGTGCCATTGACTGATCCTCGGATCCAGTCGGTGTTTGCAACAATTGTTTCCACCGGAAACTCAGGTATTCCGTACACCGATTCAGAATCTTGCGGCTGCTACGCGTATCGCAGAGTCCATTCAGCCATCTCACTCTAAGGCTGGAAGGGGCTTGGAACAGATCAGGGCACTGCTCCGAGCAGCAGGAGACCAGAACTCCGCCGTGTCCCAGTCACGGAACAGAATTCATAGTCGACCAGTAAGAGCGGACACTGTTCAGTCGGCATACAGTCCTAGGTCACCTTTGAAGTGAGGAGATTGTGAGCACCGCCAAGATCGACACCTAGGAAAATCTCATGGAGATGATGATCTTGAGTACGCTCGCGACAACTACCATCGAGTGCCTTAGCCCCTTCCGAGGGGCGGGTCGTACGCGCCCTAGCGGTATTGATGATAGGCGTCCATACAGTAATGACCGCAGAGTTCCAGTCGACCCGAGAGAGCATGGGCTTGATGCAAGGTCAGTCCTTGTTCAAGGTTTAGTCGACCGGAACAGAGTATACAGAGAAGGGCTAGATAGAGACAGGCCTAGCGGAAGCAGGGTCCACATGTCTGGTCCCGAGTGTATTGGAGAGCCATCAGGGTAGCTGAGATTCCTCACAACTTCAGATTGGCGATTGGCGTCAGCAAGTTCACGGGAGAATCAAAGCCCGACACCTAGCTTGAAGATTACCGAGTGGCTGTACACATTGGAGGCGGCAGCGACGAGATGGCCTTGAAGCACCTCCCTCTGATGCTTGAAGGTTCTACCTGGGCCTGGCTGAATCAGCTGGCCCCTGGGAGCATTCTGAATTGGGATGAGTTGGCTCGAGTGTTTACCAGAACATTCGAGGGCACCTGCAAAAGACCTGCTGGTCTACCGGAGCTGCAACATTGCATGCAGAAACCGAATGAAACCTTGAGGGATTATATCCAGAGATGGATCACTCTGCACCACACAGTGGAAAATGTGTCGGATCACCAAGCAATATGTGCTTTTAAATAAGGCTTTCCTTACAGGGAGCTCAATCTGAAATTCGGTCGGACCAGAGATATGTCCCTGACTCGGATGATTGAGACTGCCACAAAATATGCTAACGGCGAAGAGGAAGACCGACTCTGGAACAACAAACACAAGTCAGTCGCCCGGGACACCGGAGGGGGAAATTCCAGTCGGAAGCAGAAACGAAAGGCTGAGGCAGCAGTGTTAAATCAAGGGAAGTTCAAAGGGCCCAAGGGGCCCTGGAATCCCAAGAAGGTAAAAGATCAAGATGGAAATGATGTGATGGATTTTCCATGTCATATTCACACTAAGAAAGATGAAGAGGGGAATCTGATCCTCCCCAAGCATACCACTCGACAGTGTCGACTCCTGATTCAGAGTTTCTAGAAGAAAGGCTAGTCTAGTGAGAAGGATAAAGATTCTGATAAGGAGGAAGACAAGGAAGAGGAGGACGATGGATATCCCCATGTTAATGCCACCTTGGTGATTTTTGCTGATGTCAAGAGCAGAAGTCGACTCAAAGTCATTAACAGAGAGGTGAACATGGTTGCTCCGGCAACACCAAAGTATTTGAAGTGGTTCAAAACCCCTTTTACATTCGACCAGTCTGATCACCCGCCACGAGTTGCTACCCCTAAGCGGCAGGCACTGGTGGTCGACCCAGTCGTTGGAGGCACTCGACTGACCAAAGTTCTCATGGATGGTGGCAGTGGCCTCAATATCCTGTATGCTGAGGCTCTCAATGTAATGGGCATTCCGATGTCCAAATTCAGCGAGACAATATGAGGTTCCATGGAGTCATCCTAGGAAAGAAAGCCGATTCACTCGGCCAGATCGCTCTTGATGTGGTTTCCGGCGATGAGAAGAATTACCGCAAGGAAAAGTTGACATTTGAGGTTGTGGATTTCTAGAGTGCTTATCATGCCATTTTAGGCAGACCTACATATGCTAGCTTCATGGCTCGACCGTGTTATGTGTACCCTAAGTTGAAGATGCCTGGTCCCAAAGGTGTGATAACTGTCTCCGGTAACCGGAAAAGAGCAGAGGATTGTCTTCAGGACGGCGCGAAGATAGCAGATTAGCTGATGGCAGCTGTGGAGTTTCAAGAGTATCAGAAGACTGCAGATCCGAGTGATTTGCTGCATGCTAAGAGACCTGCCTCAGAGTCTGCATTTCAGTCGCCCAAAGAGACCAAGCCAGTTCACATTCACCCGACCGACCCCAATGCTTCTCCGACCAATATCTCAACGACACTCGACAGCAAATAGGAAGAAGCGATCATCCAGTTCCTCCGTGAGAACTGGGACATCTTTGCATGGAAGCCATCTGACATGCCAGGTGTACCCAGGGGACTGGCTGAGCACCATTTGCGAGTCAACACAAAGGCAAAACCTATTAAGGAGCATCTTTGTCGGTCCACCACGGAGAAAAGAAAGGCAATTGGCGAGGAGGTGGCTTGGCTTTTGGCCGCTGAGTTCATCTGTGAGATATACTACTTCGAGTGGCTCGCCAATGTCATTATGGTGCCTATCAGTGTCAAAACCGGTGGATCTTGGGTAGGGGGTCCCGAACTGTGCGTCTAGGTGGATGGTAACAGGAGACAAGGGACACGATGTTTTACCCAGGTTCGGGCCCTCTTGATGGAGGTAAAACCCTACGTCCTGCTTGATTAATATTGATGATGTGTGTTACAAGAGTGGATCTACCACGAGATCAAGGAGGCTAAACCCTAGAAGCTAGCCTATGGTATGATTGTTGTTCATCCTATGGACTAAAGCCATCCGGTTTATATAGACACCGGAGAGGGCTAGGGTTACACAGAGTCGGTTACAATGGTAGGAGATCTACATATCCGTATCACCAAGCTTGCCTTCCACGCCAAGGAAAGTCCCATACAGACACGGGACAAAGTCTTCAATCTTGTATCTTCATGTTCTTGGAGTCCGGCCGATGATGATAGTTCGGCTATCCGGACACCCCCTAGTCCGGAACTCCCTCAGCAGCCACTGAACCAGGCTTCAATGATGACGAGTCCGGCGCGCATGTTGTCTTCGGCATTGCAAGGCGGGTTCTTCCACCGAATAATTTATAGAAGATTGTGAACACCAGGATAGTGTCCGGCTCTGCAAAATAAATTCCACGTACCACCGTAGAGAGAATAATATTACACAAGTTCAATCTGCTGAGGTATTTTGTGGTGTGACATCACACCACTACCAAGCCTTCAAATTGTTTTTATCGTTCCACCTCAGCGCGTTTAACGAGGCGGTTTCCTTGGCACGTCTTGTCGAAGCAGAGATCGTGTTCCCCTTATTCTGGGATTCCCATCAATATGAATGTGGGTAACCCAACCGCGCCCGTTGCCACGCCCCCTCCATCGAAGGCGGGTTCCAAACGGTCACGGGGACGGCTCTTGGTAATCTCCCTCTTTATAATGAGACCAAGGCCCGTTCTTTTCCTTCAATCCTCTATCGAATCCGCCCCTCGCCCCGAGTTCGAACACCCAAGGCTCTATATTCGGGTACCTTCAATCTTCGACAATGTCCGGCCCCGACCTACGAGGCCGGTGGATGCCCTCCTCCGTCACGGAAGAGGATGTGCTAAAGCTAAGAGACGCCAGGTACTTAACCTACGAGGTTTCGCATAGGCTGCCTGCCCGAGGGCAAGTTATTCCTACTCCCGAGCGTGGCGAGAGCGTCATGTTCGTGTCTCACCTCCGTCGGGGTTTAGGCTTCCCGACGGATCCCTTCGTGAGGGGGCTCATGTTTTACTATGGGCTGGAATTCCATGACTTGGCTCTGGAGTCTATCCTCCACATCTCATCATTCATTGTCGTCTGCGAAGCCTTCCTTCGCACTACCCCTCACTTCGGCTTGTGGCTCAAAACCTTCAACGTGGAGCCGAAGGTGATTGAGGGGCGTCAGGCAGAGTGCGGAGGGGCGGTTATAAGCAAGAGGGCCAATGCTCCATGGCCCGAGGGCTCTTTTCAGGAGGAGCTCGGCTTGTCGCAACAGGAGTGGTTCTATATCACCGCTCCCAGGGGCAGCAGGCAGAGGCTGCCGCCCGTCTTCCGCTCGGGCCCTCCACAACGGCTGACGTCATGGGTCAACAAGGGGCGTGACTGGGGGCCGTCCAAGGATGTTCCCCTGTTGCGGGATCAGATTCAGGCCTCCAAGAAAGGGAGATCAATCTGGCCATAGTGGTACAGGTTATGTTGATCCGGCGCCTACTGCCCTGCAAACGTCGCCCCCTCCGCCTGTGGGAATTCAATCCAGAGGGGCCACGAGCTCTTCAACACTTAATGGGTTTGACACCCGTGGAGATGTATAAAATGTTCTTCGGATCGCAAGAGATGCGTCCGGAATTGATCGAGGATGCTGGCCTAAGCTGCAATCGCCCGGATACTCAAGTAAGTAGCCCTGTGTCCGGACACGTCGTCCATTTATTTACTGTGGGTTCGCCTTTTAACCAGCTGTCCCTTGGACAGGAGTGGATAGCGCAAGCAAAACTGATACGGTGTTCGGCCCCCATCCCTGAGACCATGCAGGATCCCGTGTTAATCAAGATGTTAGAGGTTGCACCTTCGGAGGAGGGCGAAGGAGGACACAAGGGATCTACCACCGCAGCCACGAAGGCTTTCAGTAAGGGAGGAATTGAGAGTCCCTCCTTCCAGGGAGAGAAGAGGACCGCTTCCGAAGACCTGGAGGCCAAGGCCTCAAAGCGGGGAAAGAAATCTGTACCGGAAGGTCCCGTGCCGGGAAGAGCCCCGGCCGAACTGTCTCCTCGGAGGAATCAGCCCTCTAGCGAGCCGTAAGTAAAAATGGGGAATTTTGTAATAGTGGACATCCCTATTTAATTTCTAAGGATAACCGAAGTTTTCACCTTGTAGTTCGGATCTTAGCCCATCTCAGCACAGCTCATCTTCGGGAGACCTTCGTCCGGAGATGATGGAGAGCGAAACGCCTCCATCTACCGCCCCATCGTGCGAGGCGGATGAACCTGAGGTGTCGTCACGGAGGGTCTCCCCGAGTCCGGCGGGGCCAGAGAGTTCGGCACCCATTGGAGTACAGACGGTGGAGCTGCAGGATTTGCTTAAGAGGGCGTCCATCTCAGAAGATCACCGCACATTAATGGGTATGGTGATTGAGAGGATCTCGTCCGCTGAAAGCGGGTTGTGTGATTCCGTCGGGAGTTTGCTGACTGGATTTGAGGTACGCAAAAAATGACATACCTTTTGACAGTTTTGCACATGAAGTGCGCCCTGTATAGATAGTAGCCCCTGAGACTTGGTACGCTGTCGAAAGCGGCAACGTGCCGAGGATCATAATCTCAGTTATAGATTGTCGCCTTTCCTATGCAGGTGGCGGAACATTCGGTGACCAGCCGGACTGATGGATTTGCCGAGCTGAAGAAGCAACTCGACGTTGCGGATGCGGACATCTCGCTAGTCAATAAACGACTCAATGAGTCACAAGGTATGTGGTTGCTCTGCGGTCGCCTAGTAAGGGAGGTGACACCCATTCCTTACAATTTGTATGCCTGATGCAGATAGTGCTGCTGTTGTGGAAGGCCTTCGAGTAGAACTTGCTCGAGCCAAGGAGCAAGCCAGAAAAAATGAGGCGGCTGCCTCGAAGGCAGCGGAAGAGCTAGAAGCCGAGAAGGCTTCTCACTACCGAAGCAGGGAGGAGATGGCCGGAATGGCCACGAAATTAAAAGTTGCTACCGACCGCCTGGAGGTTCTTGAAGGAGAACGCCGAGCGGAGCAAGAGGACCTGAAGAAGGCCCACACCGAAGCCAAGGATGCCCGTAGTGCGATGCGGGCTATGAAGGAGGAACTGCGTCAGGTCGGAGACATTGTGGCTGGAAAGCCCTTTATGCTGCGTAGGAAGTTCACGGATCCGAAGTATGCTCAGCTGGGCCGATTGTACGGTGCGGGGATCTTTATCTGGACTTGGCGGCAAGTGCGGCGTACGCCGTCGTGCACATTCGAAGCCAGGAGGATCATGAAATGGAAGAGCTTTTCTGGTCTCAATTCCATAGTCCGGAGCGTCCGCTTCTGTTGAGTGATCGGCTGGTTGAGTGGGCTGAGCTGAATAGATTGT
The DNA here is from genome assembly GCF_002162155.2 of Triticum dicoccoides. Taxonomy (NCBI): domain Eukaryota; kingdom Viridiplantae; phylum Streptophyta; class Magnoliopsida; order Poales; family Poaceae; genus Triticum; species Triticum dicoccoides. The sequence goes on from NC_041393.1 coordinate 65,737,128, forward strand.
CCGGACTTGCCATGACGGATGTGGTCGCTCATCTGTGGCCGAAAAGGCCCAAGCTGAAGAGTTATTTTGGCTTGTTGCAGCAATTCCTTGGGGCGGTGCCGCGTATTGGGGCGATGAAGCGGTCGGCATGCATAGAAGGTGCACGGATGGCTCTCGCCCATGGTAAGACATACTGGGCGGAGATGGATGCCACCGTTGTTGCATCCCGGGGTTCGGACAAAAGCCGATTCCCCACCAAGCACTATTTTGAGGAAGTTCTGCAGGCTGCTCGTATAATAGAGTCGCAGTGCTTGAAAGATGTTATGTTTGAATGACATGTATGATTTCTAAGATCATGTTTATAATGCAATAACTTTTTATACTTGTGTGTTCAAGTATTGAACTATCTCCTGTGCGGCCGTATATGTATGAATAACCTGAAAGTTGCAGTCTTTGGCTTCAGCCCCCACGCACATGGTGCGGGGGTGTTTGCAAAAAGAAAAGCGCTTTTTCACACTTAATCCAACGTCTTGGTCCTTTTAGGGAGGTGATAGCGTAGCAAACTAGGCAACCGAACTATAATGCTTTATCACTTTCACATAGCCATAGGAGCTCGAATGTGGGGCTACTATATAGCCCCTAGCAGCACCGCTCCTCTCCGAACTTCGGGGCGCGTATGTGCCTGGCCGGGAAGCGGTCCATCGTCAAAGCGGAGGAATTCTAAACATTCCAATGGTCGATCGAGTGGTTGACCAGTCTCTCGCTATATCATGACAGTCCGTTTTCGGCTTTCTCTACTGAGGTGCTCGCCCGGCCGAACCGGGGCACAATTGCAGTAGTTCTCCTAGTGCCGCGTTAGCCGATGATACGGAACGTAAGGCAGCAAAACACAGGAGCCGGGCAAACCCAACATTTGACCAAAGACATGATTCGGAGCTGATGCATATAAGGCCTAACTCGAGACGCCGAACACTCCCTGAGGTGTTTGGTCTTTATGATACCGGGCAGAACAATGCCCTAAGCCCCCAGTGTCCAGGTTCAGGCGGGAACTTCTGACGCGGCCGATGCCAAAACGCCAGCCTAATCCTCGGTTATGGTAGGAAACCGGGGGTGTGTATCAACAAGAGACAGTAAGAAAGGTTGATGCAGGGTCTTAATCTGAAAAGAATCCTTGCAACGGGTCCCTGCTGCACGTCTGCGCCTGTGTCTCCGTTGTGCTGTATCCTGGACGGGTGTAGCACATGCTTCATCTGTAAAAGAGAAGAACTTAGTTTCCAAGAAATATCGTGCAGAGGTTGTATAAAAAAATAGAATAAAAGGAATAAAATTGAGCTTTATTGGCTCTCATCATTTATACACGCAGCCCCTTATAAAGGGGATATGCGGCTGGGAAGCCCCTTGCCGGACTCGTCTAACAATGTCCGAGGTCTGAATGACCTGTTTTTAGGGGCCTTGACCCGCAATGTCTGATTAGTGTGTGGCTGTCGAGGCTGTCTCACATTCTCTGTGGTGGAGGAGCACTCGGAGTTACTTTAATGAAATAGTGCCATGTTTACCTAGCATTTTTAAGCGTAAAAACGCGTAATGTGGTATTGCGTTAGGGCTGGCGAAAGCTGCGCGCCCCAGTAGTGCTTAAGGGCTACTGTTTGAATGGGGCGATGGATAGTGAGCTTTTCACGACGGAGGTTGTCGGATGAACCGAACACAACCTCTAGTGGTGCAGAACCTGTATAATTGGCTTAAAGGCCTGTCGTCACTCCTTTGAAGGAAGTGCTGCTATGGCGAATTTTGGTATGGGCTATCCCCATTCTGCGGGTGGTGTCCTGGTATTGTAGGTGCCGCACTGTCTTTTCGTGTTATCACATGAAGTGAGTTCACTGTTTTGACTTCTAGTGGGAAAGTCTTCTGTTTTCCGGAGTGCTGCTTTTGGGTTTCATCACTTTCGCTTGGTGTGTCGAGCCCCTTGTGTTCGGCATTAAGTCGGCCGGACTGTTTGAAGACCCAACAATCTTTGTGGGTATGGTTTGCAGGCTTCCCGGAGGTACCATGTATTTGACATAGTATGTCCAGAATTTTATTTAGGTTGGATATCTCGTCACTGTTGTCCTTGAGGGGCAGTGTTTTGTTGTTCGGCCGAGAGCTTTTGAATCCGGCGTTAAACGCCATACTATTCGGGCCATTTTCCTTATTCCGGCGCTGATCTTTTCTGCGTCGTGATTTCCCATTTCCATCCCTAACTTCGGATGTACTCGGGTCGCTGGTGCTGCACCTAGCCAGCCAGCTGTCTTCCCCCGCGCAAAAGCGGGTCATGAGGCTTGTTAGTGCGGCCATTGTTCTTGGTTTTTCCTGGCCGAGGTGTCTGGCAAGCCATTCGTCTCGGACGTTGTGTTTAAAGGCTGCTAAGGCTTCACCGTCCGGACAGTCGACTATTTGGTTCTTTTTAGTGAGGAACCTGTTCCAGAATTTGCGTGCTGACTCTCCGGGCTGTTGAGTTATGTGACTTAAATCGTCTGCATCTGGAGGACGGACATAGGTCCCCTGAAAATTTGCTCGAAACGCATCCTCAAGCTCTTCCCAACTTCCAATGGTATTTTCTGGGAGGCTTTTAAGCCAATGCCGAGCTGGCCCTTTGAGCTTGAGGGGTAGGTATTTTATGGCATGGAGATCGTCTCCTCTGGCCATATGTATGTGTAGGATGTAATCCTCAATCCAGACTCCAGGGTCTGTTGTTCCGTCATATGCTTCTATGTTTACGGGTTTGAATCCTGCTGGAAATCCATGATCCAGTACCTCGTCGGTGAAACATAGTGGGTGTGCGGCGCCCCTGTATTTGGGTGTGCCGTTGTATTCAAATGTTCGGTGGGTTATGTTGCTTCCTGGAGTCTTCTTTTTTGGCCCATAAATAGACCTGACTGGGTCGTCCTTTTTTCGAGGGTCTTTATGCTGATCGTGTGCCGGCTTGTGTGAGGCGCCCCTTGTTGCTCTTGGCTTGTTATCTGGTCGTCTATCCGGCCAGGCGGCTTCTTTCTTTTTTGACTGCAGGGGCTCTAAGGCCTCCTCGTCAAATTCGGGTAACAGCTTGTGCTTCGGGTAGCTCTTTGTCTAATGACTAGCGCCATGTTTATCTGCGCTGTTGAGTACTTTGCTCCATCTCATTCTGAGTGCATCCTCCGCTGTTTTGAGCTTCCTCCTTTGCTTCTTCAAACTTCTTGCAGTGGCGACGAGCCTTTTATGAAGATTCGTGTGCTCTGGTGATGTGAGATCATCTTCGTCGGGGATGGGTTGTTTGTCCAGTTCATGTCCGGCTGGCTGCTTGTTGACATGTGCGTCGTCCACTGCTTCGCCCTGCTCTAGGGCCGGGTCCGTATGGGTGCCGTTTTTATCGGGGCCGGTCTTCCGGTGGCGCTTGTGTCGCCGTTTTGGTTGTTTGGGGGAGTTGTCCTTTGCCACATCCCGTTTTTCCTTATTATCGCTTCCTTTTGGTGTATCCACCATGTATACATCGTGAGTTGGGGTGGCTTTCCCGTGCCCGGTAGGCGCTGGTTCTTGATCGTCTCCGGCATCGTCGTCCATACCGTCGATGTCTTCGGAGTCATTGTTTAGCATGTCGGTTAGATCGTCGACAGTGGCTATTAATTGGGTGGTGGGTGGGCTTTGAATTTCTTCATCGTCCGCATCCCAACTGTCCTGGTCGCAGTCCGGCCAGGGCTCTCCTGATAACGAGAGATACTTTAGCGAACTTAAGATGTTGCCGAAAGGTGTGCATTGAAAGATGTCCGCTGCGGTGAACTCCATGATCGGCGCCCAATCGGATTCGATCGGAGGGGGCGCGGGAGGTTCGGAGTCCGGCAAGGAGTCCGGCGCCTCGGTGTCACGGGCTTCATGAGGGACAAGGTCATTGTTCGGCTCTATCGCCGTAGAGGTTGCAGCCCCCGAGGCGGTGTCTAGCCATCCGTCCTCGATCTGCGCAGCCGGATCCAAATTGAAGATCGGAGCGGGCTCGAGTGCGGCCTCCAGGGTACTGTCCGGCTGCAGAGCTAAACCATGCTCGCCGTGACAGTGCGGCACGCTCGGCTGTGGCTCGAATCCATCGAGGATCAAGTCCCCGCGGATGTCAGCCGTGAAGTTCAAACTTCTAAATCTGACCTGACGGCCAGGGGCGTAGCTTTCGATCTGCTCCAGATGGCCAAGCGAATTGGCCCGCAGTGCAAAGCCGCCGAATACGAAGATCTGTCCGGGGAGAAAGGTCTCACCCTGGACTGCGTCGTTGATGATGGTCGAAGAAGCCATCGAGCCTATCGGTGACGACACAGAGGAACTCTCAATGAAAGCACCAATGTCGGTGTCAAAACCGGCGGATCTCGGGTAGGGGGTCCCGAACTGTGCATCTAGGAGGATGGTAACAGGAGACAAGGGACACGATGTTTTACCCAGGTTCGGGCCCTCTTGATGGAGGTAAAACCCTACGTCCTGCTTGATTAATATTGATGATGTGTGTTACAAGAGTGGATCTACCACGAGATCAAGGAGGCTAAACCCTAGAAGCTAGCCTATGGTATGATTGTTGTTCGTCCTATGGACTAAAGCCATCCGGTTTATATAGACACCGGAGAGGGGCTAGGGTTACACAGAGTCGGTTACAATGGTAGGAGATCTACATATCCGTATCGCCAAGCTTGCCTTCCACGCCAAGGAAAGTCCCATCCGGACACGGGACGAAGTCTTCAATCTTGTATCTTCCTAGTCTTGGAGTCCGGCCGATGATGATAGTTCGGCTATACGGACACCCCCTAGTCCGGAACTCCCTCAGCGCCCAAGAAAGACAAATCACTTCAAATGTGTATTGACTTCAAGCACATCAATCGGGCCTTCCCCGACAGATCATTTTCCTCTGCCCCGCATCGACCAAATAGTCGAGTCAATTGCGGGATGTGAGCGACTGCCCTTTTTGGATGCTTATTCCAAGTACCATCAGATCCGACTGTTTGGACCCGATGAGATCATGGTAGCTTTCATCGTCTCGTTCGGGTGTTTTTTCTATGTTACTATGCCCTTTGGCCTTAAGAATGTCGGTGCCACATTCATGCGCATGATTCAGAAGTGCCTGCTCACTCAAATCAGTCGGAATGTGGAAGCATACATGGATGACATAGTGGTTAAGTCACGCAAAGGTTCCGACCTGCTGACTGACCTCGCTGAAACCTTTGCCAATCTACTAAGGTATGATATCAAGCTCAATCCATCAAAATGCACATTCGAAGTCCCCGGCGGAAAGTTACTCGGTTTTCTCGTTTCCGAACGAGGAATCGACGCGAATCCAGAGAAGACTGGCACGATCCTCCGAATGAAATGCCCAGTGCATGTGCATGATGTTCAGAAGCTTACTGGTTGTTTGGCTGCATTGAGTCGATTCATCTCACGCCTTGGTGAGAAGGAACTACCTCTTTACCGACTGATGAAGAAGTCTGACAAGTTTGAGTGGAATGACAAAGCCAAAGCAGCATTTGAAGAGCTCAAAGCCCTGCTTTCCACCCAGCCGGTGCTTGCTGCTCCAGTTAGTAAAGAGCCTTTGTTGCTTTACATCACAGCCACATGACAAGTTGTCAACACAATGCTCACGGTCGAGCGGGAAGAGGGAGGCAAAGCCTTCAAAGTTCAGCGCCCAGTCTATTACATTTCAGAGGTCTTGACCCCGTCCAAGCAGAGATACCCTCATTGTCAGAAGCTTGTTTACGGGATTTACCTAACCATGAAGAAGGTTGCGCATTATTTCTCTGATCATTCAATTTTAGTCGTCAGCGATGCTCCTTTGTCAGAAATTCTAAATAACAGAGATGCAACCGGCCGAGTGGCGAAATGGTGTCGGTGTCAAAACCGGCGGATCTTGGGTAGGGGGTCCCGAACTGTGCGTCTAAGGACAATGGTAACAGGAGGCTAGGGACATGATGTTTACCCAGGTTTGGGCCCTCTCGACGGAGGTAATACCCTACTTCCTGCTTGATTGATCTTGATGATATGCGTATTACAAGAGTTGATCTACCATGAGATCGTAGAGGCTAAACCCTAGAAGCTAGCCTATGATTATGATTGTTGTTGTCCTACAGACTAAACCCTCCGATTTATATAGACATTGGAGGGGGCTAGGGTTACACAGAGTCGGTTACAGAGAAGGAGATCTACACATCCGAATCGCCAAGCTTGCCTTCCATGCAATGGAGAGTCCCATCCGGACACGGGACAAAGTCTTCAATCTTGTATCTTCATAGTCCAACAGTCCGGCACAAGCATATAGTCCGGCTGTCCGAGGACCCCCTAATCCAGGACTCCCTCAGTAGCCCGTGAACCAGGCTTCAATGAGTATGAGTCCGACATGCAGATTGTCTTCGGCATTGCAAGGCGGGTTCCTCCTCCGAATACTCCATAGAAGATTTTGAACACGGGTATCGTGTCCGACACTACAAAACAAATTCCACATACCTCCGTAGAGAGAACAGTTTTCCACAAATCAAATCCGCTGACAACTTTTCGTAGCATGATATCACACCACGGCCCGGTTATTATGTGAACCGTTTCTCACAACCTTCCGCACATATCGCGAGGCGGTTTTACCGGCACATCCTGCCGAAGCAGAAATCATGTCTCCTTATTGTGGGATTCTCATCAATACGGGTGTGGGCAACCCAACCGTGCCATCAATCGTGTCGTTTGGAGAATAAGCGACTTTTCTGGGCAAGTGGGGAGGCACAGGATCCTCGCTGCCTTTATAAGGGGATAAGAGCTCCCTTTTTCACCCATGCCCTCTTCTTCCTCTGCTCATTCATTCCTTTTCGCTTGAGCCCTAGCGCCCTAACGATCGTCCTCTCTGTCGGTGTCAAAACCGGCGGATCTTGGGTAGAGGGTCCCAAACTGTGCGTCTAAGGCTAATGGTAACAGAGGCAGGGGACACGATATTTTACCCAGGTTCGGGCCCTCTCGATGGAGGTAATACCCTACTTCCTGCTTGATTGATCTTGATGATATGCGTATTACAAGAGTTGATCTACCATGAGATCGTAGAGGCTAAACCCTAAGAGCTATCCTATGATTATGATTGTTCCCCTCCTACAGACTAAACCCTCAGGTTTATATAGACACAGGAGGAGGCTAGGGTTACACAGAGTCGGTTACAAAGAAGGAGATCTAATATCCGAATCGCCAAGCTTGCCTTCCACGCAAAGGAGAGTTCCACCCGGACATGGGACGAAGTCTTTAATCTTGTATCTTCATGGTCCAATAGTCCGGCCAAAGTATATAGTCCGGCTGTCCGGATACCCCCTAATCCAGGAGTCCCTCAGTAGCCCCTGAACCAGGCTTCAATGATGATGAGTCCGGCGCGCAGATTGTCTTCGGCATTGCAAGGCGGGTTCCATCTCTGAATACTTAGTAGAAGATTTTGAACACAAGGATCGTGTCTGGCTCTACAAAATAATTTCCACACACCACCGTACAGAGCACAATACTTTACAAAATCTAATCTGCTGACAATTTTCCAGAGCGTGTCCTCACGCCGCGGCCTGGTTCAATACGAATCATTTTTCTCAGCCTGCTAAGACACGCACTGCAAGGCGGTTTTATTGGCACGCCTTCTCAAAGCAGAGATTGTGTCCCCCTTATCGCAGGATTCTCATCAATACGGGTGCGAGTAACCCAACTACACCTGTTGGCATGACTCCGTGTTTTTAGGCAATTCCCAAATGGTTGCGCTGAGGACGCTTGATATTCACCCCCTTTATAGAGGGGTTGAGGCCTATCCCTCTCTTAACACGCTTGCGCCTTTCCGCATCTTGAGTTCCAACACCCGAAGCTCAAGCTCAGGCACTTCGAATCTTCAATCATGTCCGGATCCAACCTTCAAGGCCAGTGGATGGCACCTCTGTCATAGAGGAGGACATTGCGAAGCTCAGGGAGGCCAGATATCTGACCCCCGACGTCAAGCACAGCTTCCTGCTCCAGGGCAGGTTATCCCTACTCCCAAACCCAACAAGAGTGTTGTATTCGTTTCTCACTTCCTCCGAGTCTTAGGATTTACCCTTGATCCCTTCATGAGAGGGCTCATGTTCTATTACGGGCTAGACTTTCACGATCTAGCTCCGGATTCCATCCTTCACATCTCGTCGTTTATCATCGTGTGTGAAGCCTTTCTCCACATCACCCCACACTTTGGCTTATGGCTCAAGACCTTCAATGTAAAGCCAAAGGTGATCAAGGGGCGACACGCGGAGTGCGGAGGCGCTGTAATAAGCAGAAACGCCAATGCCACATGGCCAGAGGGTTCCTTCTCGGAGGTGTCTGATCTGTGGCAACCGAGGTGGTTATACGTCACAGCTCCCCGAGGCACAAAGTGGGCGGTTGCCCCCGCCTTCCGCTCGGGCCCTCCGGCTCCACTAGCATTGTGGGCCAACGTGGGACTGGAATGGGGGCCTGCTAATGACATACCGACATTGCAGAGCCGCATGCGGGAGCTTCTTGAGAGGGATATCAGCCTTATCAAAATAATTCAGGTAATGCTAGTTCAACGGGCCCTGCCGTGCAAACGTCGACCTCTCCGGATGTGGGAGTTCAACCCAGAAGGTCCGCGAACTATTCAGCACTTCTTCGGCATGATGCTCGAAGGGATGTATAGGTTATTCTTTGCACCACGAGTAAAGTGTCCGGACACCACCGAGGATGCGGGCCTGAGCTGCAACCGCCCAGATACCCAAGTAAGTAACCATGTAACCGAACACTTCGTTTATATTTATCACAACATTATTCTGAAAACTTGTCCCCTGCCACGATTGGCTCAGCAAGGCGGAAAGGATCAGGTGTCCGGCCCCACTTCCCAAAGGCTCGCCTAGTCCTGCGATAGCCAGGATGCTTAGACGTGCGCTAAGTCAAGTGCCCTCAGGGAAAGACGAAGGGAAGAATAGAGAAGCCGAGCTTCACACATTGCACATCCAAACCGGGGGAATTACTGTCTCCATGAAGGAGGATAATCGGGGAGGTGAATCTAAGGTTTCCTCCTCCCGCAGGAAGAAGAGGGCCGCCTCCAAAGACTTGGAGACGGAGGTGCCTAAACAAGGGAAGAAAACACCACCAGGGGGCCCTGCCCCGGAGGACGTCCTCACCGCACCATGCCCGCAAATGGGCCAGCCCTCCGCCGAGCTGTAAGTTAATCGTAAATAAAAAGCTATTGCTTTCTCCTCTGAGAACAATAACTAGGATCTATCCTTTGCAGTTCGGCTAGTAGCTCGTCTCAACAGAGTTCGTCTTCGGGGGATCTTCTTCCGGAGATGATGGAGAGTGAAACCCCACCTGCCTCTCCGCCCCATGGGGCGGGCGACCCTGAGGTGTCGTCACGAAGGAGTCTAGATCCGCCGAGGCCGGAAGCTAACACTTTGGCCGCCCCAAGCCCGGAGTGTTCGGCTCCCACGGAGGGCAATAGGAAGGGTCCAGGATAGTCCGGCGCCCGGCCGGACACACTGACGGGCCTTCTGGAGCAAGCTTCTCTCTCGAAGGATCACCGTACGTTAATGGGTACGGTGTTTGAGAAGATTTCATCCGTCACAAGCGGGTTGAATGAAGCTTTTACGAACCTGCTCAAAGGCTTTGAGGTACGCAACGAAACACGTAATTTTTGGTGGTACCACACGCGCTAGGTGTGCTCCGTATAGATAGTAGCCCCTGAGACTCTGGTTGCCAGCCCTAGGCGGAAAATGGAGGATCACACTCCCAAGTAATGATCGCACTGCATTAATGCGCAGGTGGCTAGGGGTCCGACGGTAGACCGGACCGCTGAATTCGCCAAACTGAGGCGACAGATTGATGTGGTGGACGTCAACATCACGCTTGTAAACAAGCGGCTGGATGAGTCACAGCGTATGTGCTCTTTTATCCTCATTTGTTTGATGAAATATTAAGAGGAGCATAATGTTAATGTGATATGCTTTGGCTGCAGGCGGAGCTGCTGCCATGGAGGCCTTGAGGGCGGAACTTGCCCTAGCCAAGGAACAAGCCCAGGCTAGTAATGCGGCTGCCCTAAAGGCGGCCGAAGATTTGAGAGCTGAACAGGCTGCTCATCGCTGAAGCAAAGATAAAATAGCCGAGATGGTTGTGGAGCTGAGGGACGCCGCCAGCAGGTATGAGATCCTTGAAAAGGAGAATCAGGCAAAGTCGGCTGACCAGAGGAAGGCCCTGGATGCAGCGAAGGAGACGCGTTCTGAAATTAGAGCTGCGCGGGAGGAGCTTCGACATGCCGGAGACATCGTGGCTGGAAGCCCCTATTTGTTGCGAATGAAGTTCGGAGACCCAAAGTACGCTCCTCTGGATCAGCTTTGGAGCGCTGAAGACGCGTATGCGGATCTGGCAAAAAGTGCGGCTGATGCGACCAAGTTCTTCAAGGATCAAAAAGATAATGAAATAGAAAGGTTGTTCTGGTCACAATTCAATGCTCCAACGTGCCTGCTGCCATTGAGTGAGAGGATGGACGCTGTGGAGGTTATAGCTATTGAGTATAAACCGGCCAGGAGGGTCCTGTTCACCCTTGATTATGTTAAAGCCCATGAAGATCCAGAAGATGGCGCTTTACTAAAAGAAGCATAGAAGCCCGAAGCCCAAAGGCGTATTAGGGCCCATGATGGTAAACCGCCATGATTATGTAAACTTGTATTGTAAGTTAGGAAAGGAGAGGCCGAGCCAGACACTTTGTATGCGTCGGCCTCGGGACTCTGTAACCGGCCGGGCATCAACCTGTGTATATAAAGGGGCGACCCGGCGGCGGTTTAGGGATAACAGACAACAACTCGAGACTCAGGCAAGCGTATTCCTCTCCCTGATCATCGAAGCCCAATCAATCCCATCACAACTAGACATAGGCTTTTACCTTCATCGAAGGGGCCGAACTAGTATAACTCCCGTCTCCCTTGTCCGGTTTAACCCCTTCAAGCTAACCCATTGCGATGGCTCCACGACTAAGTCCTTTCACAAGGACATCTGACGTCATAATTCCACGACAGACGCTATGGCCGAGCTCCATAGGTTGGCCGATCTTGCAATGAGGTCTGTAATAGACCATCTATGGCCGAAGGGACCAAGGTCGGGCAGTTATTTTGGTTTAGTGCAGTAATTCCTTGGCGCCGTATCGCGAATCGATGTCATAAAGAGGTCGGCATGCATAGAGGGTGCACGGATGGCTCTTGCCCATGTTAAAACATATTGGGCGGATATGGAGGCCACCGACGTTGCATCCCAGAGTCCAGCACGAAGCCGGGACCCAGCCGAGCACTATTTTGAGCAGGTCACAGAAGGTGCCCGTTTAATAGAGGCTCAGTGCTTGAAGAATGTCATGTTCAAGTGACAAGTCGTTCAATTGTAAAAACAATTCTATTTTAATTATAAAGGCTATGTTTATACTTTCGCTCGAAAGTGTTATAGTACCTCCTGTGCGGCCGTTTGATGTATGTATATATCCTGAAAGTTAGCAGCCGTTGGCTTCAGCCCCCACGCATATAATGCGGGGGTGTTCACGAAAATGTGCGTAATCACACTTGATCCAACGTCTTGGTCCATTAAGGAGGTGATCCCGCATCGAACTAGGCAACCAGACTATATAGCTTTAACACTTTCACTTAGCCATAGGAGTTTGACGGTGGGACTACTATGTAGCCCCTCGTACCTTTGCATGCATCCGAATACGGGCGCGTGTGTACATGATCGGGAAACGGTCCTTCGTTAATGCGGAGGAATCCCAAAGATTCCAATGAGTCCTCGAGTGGTTGGCCGGTCTCTTGCTGTATCATGACAGTCAGTTTTCGGCTTTCTCTACTGAGGTGCTCATCCGAGATAACTAGGGCACAATCGCAGTAGTTCTCCTTTGGCCGCCTTAGCCGATAGAACGGAATGTAAGGCAGCAAACCCAGGAGTCGGGCAAACCCAACATTTGACCAAAGACATGATTCGGAGCTGATGCATATAAGGCCAAACTCACGACGCCGAACACTCCCGATGGTATTCGGACTTTACAACATACACTAGGCTGAGTAACGCCCTTGATTATGAACCCTGTATTTCCAGGTACATGCATTATTCTGTCGTGGCGAAATGCCAAAAACGCCAGTATCCCCTGTGGGTGTATTGAATACCCGTGGGATGTCAAGCAACATGAGATAGTAAAGAAGGTTTACACAGGGGCTTAATCTAAAGAGAAACATTTGAGCGGGGCCCTGCTGCATGTCTGCGCCTTTGTCTCTGTTGTACCGTATCCTAGAAAGGTGTCGCACGAATGGTGTCTGTAAAAAGGAAAACTCATGTAAGAGAGTATGGCGTAAGCGTGCGGAAAGTTGGTTATTCTCGATGGATAGTAGAAATGTGAGACTTTGGCATGTTAGTAAGGTCAAGCCGAATTGTGGGCTTTATTACATGTTTGCAGCCCCTGGTACTATCTATGGGGGTATATGTATAGCACCCAGCTCAGGTTTATCTGGGCTGTTACCAACGGTGGTGCACCAGACTCGTCTAACTGTGTCTGTGGTCTTAACGATCGATCATGCGTTCTGATAGGAGAGGTCGCTTAGTGTCCGGCTGCTAGAGCTGCCACGTACTCTTCCGCGCGTAAGGAATGCTTTGTGTTTCCGCTAACAGTGATGACGCCACGTGGACCGGGCATCTTCAGTTTATGGTAGGCGTAGTGCGATACTGTGTTGAAGCGAGCGAAGGCCGTTCTTCCGAGTAATGCATGATAACCGTTTCGGAAGGGAGTGATGTCGAAGAGTAATTCTTCGCTTCTAAAGTTGTCGGGAGAACCGAATGTCACCTCTAATACGAGGGAGCCCATGCAGCGGGCCTCAACGCCTGGTAAAGGTGGTGTTACTTTGGCTGATTCTGGATGGGTCTATCCCCATCTTGCGGATAGTGTCCTGATATATCAGATTAAGACAACTGCCACCGTCCATGAGGACACGGGTGAGATGGTATCCATCGATTGTTGGGTCGAGTACCAAGGCAGCCGATCCTCTGTGTCGAATACTAGTCGGGTGGTCGCTGTGATCAAAGGTGATTGGGCAGGCCGACCAGGGGTTGAATTTGGGGGCGACGGGCTCTACATCGTATACGTCTCTGAGAGCGCGTTTGCGCCTTCTCTTTGGTATGTGAGTCACGTAGATCATGTTTACTATTTTGACTTCTGGTGGGAATTTTTTCTGTCCCCCAGTGTTCGGCTGGCGAGGCTCATCCTCGTCTTCACTTGGTGTTTCCCTTCCCTTGTGTTCGGCATTTAACTTGCCGGCCTGCTTGAAGACCCAGCATTCCCTGTGAGTGTGATTCGCCGTTTTTTCGGGGGTGCCATGAATTTGGCACAATCTGTCCAGGACTTTGTTCAGGCCGGACGGTCCCTCTTTGTTGCCTTTAAATGGCTTCTTTCGTTGACCGTGTCGAGAGCCCCTGAATCCGGCATTGACCTCCGTGTTGACCGGACTTTCTTCCTTGTTTCGACGCTTGCTTTTATTGCATCGTGGCTTCCCGTTGCCATCCCTGATTTCGGATGTGCCTGGGTCACTGGTGCCTATACGGGCCAACCAGCTGTCCTCGCCTGCGCTGAAGCGGGTAATAAGCATTGTTAGGGCTGCCATTGTCCTTGGCTTTTCTTGGCCGAGGTGTCTGGCAAGCCACTCGTCCTCTAGGGCTTCGGCATCCGGACAATCGACAATTTGATTCTTCTTGGTGAGATATCTGTTCCAAAGCTTGCGGGCTGACTCTCCAGGCTGTTGTATTATGTGACTTAAATTGTCTGCGTCAAGAGGTCGGACATAGGTCCCTTGAAAATTGGCCCTGAAAGCGTCCTCAAGTTCGTCCCACCTTCCGATTGAATTTTCGGGGAGGCTTTTCAACCAGTGTCGAGCTGGCCCTTTCAACTTGAGGGGGAGGTATTTGATGCCGTGGAGGTCATCCCCACGAGCCATGTGGATATGAAGGATAAAATCCTCAATCCAGACCCCAGGGTCTGTCGTTCCGTCGTATGTCTCTATGTTCACAGGTTTGAATCCCTGTGGAAATTCGTGATCCAGCACCTCATCGGTGAAGCACAGAGGGTGCACAGCCCCTTTGTATCTGGACATGTCATGGCATGTTGTTGACTGTTGTTATGTTCGGTGTTGATTCTGAACTGGTATTCGATCAGTGTGATCGTCTTGGTTACCATAATCCCGCGTCGGAGCATGTCCTATGGATCCATAGATGGACCTGGTCGCGCCAGCCTTTTTGTCCAGGAACTCACGTAAACCATGTGCGGCGTCAGTGGCTTCTCTATGGCGGCCATGAAGTGGTTGGTCCGGCCGATTGGCCGTATTGTTCTTCGGCGGAATGGGCTCTACGGCCTCATCATCGAATTCGGGCAGCAGCTTGCGCTTTGGGTAGCTCTTTGTGTGGCGAGCGTCGCCATATTTTTCTTCGGTGTCTAGCACTTTATTCCACCTGCGGTTGAGCGTAGCCTGCGTGGCCTTAAACCTTTGCTTCTGCTTCTTTAGGCTCCTCGCAGTGGCCATCAGCCTTCTGCGGAGGTTATCTTGTTCCAGGCATTTTTCTGGGATGATGAATGCATCATCGTCCGGACTGTCCTCCTCTCCGGAGGCAGGTTGGTGGGTTCGACCCTCGAGATTGCTGTGATCAGGTGTCTGCTCCGGGCTGTGTTCGGCGTGACCTGGCTCGTCCTGCTCCATCGCTGAGTCCATATGGTCATCGTTGCCTTTGGAGCCGACCGGGGTGTTAATTTTCCTTTCGTTGTTATCACTATTTTTACTGCGACCGGACTTGGAGTGGCGCCTGTGCCGTCGTTTTGGCTTTTGTCCGGGGGGTTTATCCTCCGTTGTGTCCTTTTTGTCGTCGTTGTCCTCCTTAGGTGTGTCCACCATGTATATATCATATGATGAGGTGGCAGTCCAGCGGCCCATGGGCGGTGGTTCAAGATCGTCCCCTGCATCGACATCCATACTGTCAATGTCGTCGGAGTCGAAGTCAAGCATGTCTGTTAGGTCATCGACAGTGGCTATCAAGTGGGTGGTGGGTGGGCCGCGAGTTTCTTCGTCGTCCGTATCCCACTCGAGCCGGACATAGTTCGGCCAAGATTCTTCTGACAAAGAGAGAGACCTTAAAGAGTTTAGCACGTCACCAAAGGGAGAGCGCTAAAAGATATCCGCGGCGGTGAACTCCATGATTGGTGCCCAATCGGCTTCGATGGGCACGGACGCGCGCGGTCCGGGACCCATGGCCGGAAACGAGTCCGGGGGTCCGGCAACACAAATTTCCTTAGAGGTGGAGTCTGTGTTCGGCTCCAACGCCGATGAGTATGCGGCCTCCGAGGCGGGGTCCATCCACCCGTCCTCGAGCGACGCGATCTGCCCCGGATTTAGGTCCAGAGCTACTGCAGGTGCGGTATCCCGAATAATGTCCGACAGCAGATCTAAGTCGTGCTCGTCGTGACTGTCCGGCGCTCCTGGCGTAGACCAAAATCCACCGAAGATCAAGTCTCCGAGGATATCGTCCATGTAATTCAAGTTTCCGAGCCGAACCTGATGGCCAGGGGCGTAGCTGTCGATCTGCTCCAAATGTCCAAGCGAATTGGCCTGCAGGGCGAAGCTGCCGAACACGAAGATCTGTCCAGGGAGAAAAGTCTCACCCTAGACCGCATTGTTGTTGATGATTGAAGGAGCCATCGAGCCTTAAAGCGACGACACAGAGGAACTCTCAATGAAAGCACCAATGTCGGTGTCAAAACCGGCGGATCTCGGGTAGGGGGTCCCGAACTGTGCGTCTAAGGCTAATGGTAACGGGAGGCAGGGGACACGATGTTTTACCCAGGTTCGGGCCCTCTCGATGGAGGTAATACCCTACTTCCTGCTTGATTGATCTTGATTATATGAGTATTACAAGAGTTGATCAACCACGAGATCGTAGAGGCTAAACCCTAAGAGCTAGCCTATGATTATGATTGTTCCCCTCCTATAGACTAAACCCTCCAGTTTTTATAGACACCGGAGGAGGCTAGGGTTACACAGAGTCGGTTATAAAGAAGGAGATCTAATATCCGAATTGCCAAGCTTGCCTTCCACGCAAAGGAGAGTTCCATCCGGACACAGGACGAAGTCTTCAATGTTGTATCTTCATGGTCCAACAGTCCGGCGAGAGTATATTGTCCGGCTGTCCGGATACCCCCTAATCCAGGACTCCCTCACTCTCCACCCACAAAGGCTTTCTGAAAATGTCCGGATCCGGAGCAGGAGGCAAGTGGATGGCCTCTATCGTCCGGGAGAAAGATATCAAAAGGCTTCGTGGGGCTGGGTATTTGGCCAAGAGAATTGCCCACCGCCTTCCGACGGCGGGACAGATCATCCCCACTCCGAAGCCCCACGAGAGGGTGGTATTCCTCCCTCATTTTGTCCGTGGGCTAGGGTTTCCCCTTCACCCATTCGTTCGTGGCATCATGTATTATTACGGGATTGATTTTCACGACCTATCCCCAAATTCTTTCCTCAACATCTCGACATTCATCATCGTGTGTGAGGCCTTTCTCCGCATCTCGCCACACTTTCGTTTATGGCTGAAGGTGTTTAACGTGAAGCCCAAGGTAGTGAGCGGCGAGCACGCCGAGTGCGGAGGAGCCATGGTGAGCAGGATGCCCAATGTTACATGGCCAATAGGTACTTTCAATGATTCCATCAAGGAGTGGCAGCAGCAATGGTTTTATATCACTGAGCCACGCGGCAAGGATTGGGCCGCTGCTCCGGAATTCAGATTCGGAGCCCCTCTGCGCCTCACGTCCTGGCCCAAGAAGGGCCTGGATTGGGCTTCATCTGACGAACTATCAACGCTCCAGACGCGCGTTCAAGATATGGAAGATAAGAGAATCAAGCTCGTAAATGTAGTCCAGGTGATGTTGATTCGCCGGATTCTACCTTGTCAACACCGGGCTTGCAATCTATGGGAGTTCGACCCGGCCAAGCAGCAGACCTTGCTAGAGCTCTTCGGCTCCTCGCACGAGGGCATCTCGAAGGTGATTTTCAAGTCCGACAAATCATGGCCAGACTCCGCCGAGGACCGTGGGTACCAACTGTCCTGCCATGCAAGTTCGGTAAGTAACCGTACATTGACAATTCATATGTTATATTGGCATATCCTTAGTAGAATGCCTAATGTTTTTTCCACAATCCTCCTAGGGCTAGACGATGAAGGCGGGGCGGATCTACTGTCCGGCCCCGCTGCCAGAAGAACCGGCCGGCCCACTTCTAACGAAGATGCTGGTCCCGGCGCCCTACAAGGCGCCGAAGAAGAAGACCGAAGAAGAGGTCAAGAAGACCAGGGGCAGCCTCCGTCATCATGGGGCCTCGAATACAAAATCCGAAGATTCCAACGCCCATCCTTCCTCCGAAGGGGACGAGGAGGAGGAGGAAGGTGAATCCCTCGTGGGGGAAAGAAAGAAAAGGATGGCCTCCACATCCTTGGAGGCCGAGTCGCCCAAGAGGGGAAAAACTCCCCTTCCAGAGGAGTCCACTTCCGCCGCTGATAGCAGCCCGGAGTGGGATCCCAGGGCCCAGCCCCTGGTGAACTCATGATTATAAAATCTGAACATGCTTATGCGTCCAGATTCGTCATGGCATAATATTTTAACCTGAGCCATACTTTTTACAGTCTTGTGAGGTCCCGTGCCGAACAATCCTCCTCGAAGGATTCGCTGGGTTCGGATGCTATGGAGAGTGGGACACCCCGAAGGCCCCCTCCCCCAGTCATGCGAATGACACCGAGGTTTCATCCCGGAAGGACCCAAGCTACGGAAGAGGGGGGGAAGATCGCAAAGGCGACGCCAGAAGGCCAAACTTCGGGGTCCGGACACACAGGAGAGAAAACTCCCAAGGATGCCGACGGTGGGGGTCATCTTAATTCCAGCCCCTAGCCGGACACTATCCCGGAGGCCAATAAGGCTCCGGAATTGGGCAGGCGGCTTCTGTTGGCTGGAGGGGGCGTGCCCATTCCACCAGCGACTTCTGTCCAACAAGAGGTGTTGGATGCTTTGTTGGCGGCGCTGAAGGGCGCCTCCATCGTTGATGAACACCATGCCCTTATGGGTGTGGTGATTGAGAAGATTCAGTCTGCCGAAAGCAGACTGAATGAATCCTGTGTCAGCCTTATAAGAGGCTTCGAGGTATGGAAGAGTGTCATAGTATAGATAATAGCCCCTGATACACTGTTCGGTGAAAAGGAAGAACCGGACAGAGGATCAATATTATGTTCACAGGAGACTCACTTGATGACATCTAACTTGTTTTAATAAGCAGGCGTCTGTAGAGATTGCCGCCTCCCATGCTGTAGAATTATCCAGACTAACGCGTAGTCTAGGGATTGCCGAAGGAGAACTTGGCCAAGTGAAGAAACAGCTGGAGGACAACCAAGGTATGCGGAAACCTTGTTTGTTTGGCACAAATGGTTGAGATGTGCATGATAAAAATATTTTTATGATGTGCTCTAGGGGTGACATCCGAAATTGAGGCTCTTAAAAGGGCTGTGGTCGAAGCCGAGAAGAGGGCAGCCACAGAGCAAGCTCTTCGTGAGAAGCATGAAGCCAGAGTTATTAAGGTCGAGCGAAAGCTTCAAGAGGCCGTGATGAAATGCGAGACCTTGGAGCAGAGTTTATCAGGGAAAGAATCCGAACTGTCCCAGGCTCGCCAAGCCGCAAGTGATGCCCGGGAGGAAGCCCAGGGTGCCCTGAAGGAGATCTAGGAAGCGAGGAAGATTGCGGCCGGTAAGGCTTTTTTTATATAAAGTGGGTATTTTGAAAGGAGGAAATCAAGTTTGATAATTTGAATTCTGATTTCTCCAGGGGTGTTTGTGGAGCTGTCGCGCAGCATATCTGATGCTGCCCAATTCTACCGAGCCGAAGGAAGGAATACTACGGATAAGCTCTTCTGGATGCAGTATCTGGCGCCGAATTATACAGTGCCTTTCTCCGATCAGCTGAAGCAGCTGACCGAACTACATAAGGCAGCCGAACTAGCCATGAAGGACGTAATTATCGGGCTATGGCCCGCCAAGCCGTTTCCAAGCAGTTACTTCGGGCTCATGAAGTGTCTTGTGAGTGCCTGCCCTCGACTCGAAGTCATCAAGCGGTCGGTCTGTATAGAGGATGCGCGAATGGCCTTTGCTCGTGAAAAAGTGCATTGGGGGAAGATGGATGCAGAAAAGCTGATGACCGAGGGACCGCCGGAGGGTAAGGAGCACCGCACGCCCGAAATGTATTATGAAGGTGTCTTGAAAGGAGCCTGCCTTGCAGCGGAGCAATGCACCAGGGACATTATATTTCCATGAATATGGTCATGTTTGTCCATTGTAATGTTTGAACAAGGTCATTTCTATTGTTTATTGCCTGTCATTTGTAGATTTTTCCTCTTGTGTGGCCGTTTTATATATTAATCTTGAGAGTTGGCCAGTCGTCGGCTTCTGCCCCCATGCAGTGAGTGCGGGGGTGTTCGGGATAAACCTAAGCACTCTTTATCCCAGTTTTGGGTCCTCGAAGGAGGTGGTCAGCACAGCGAACCAGGCAATCAGACTATAGGGCTTTATCACTCTCACTAAGCCATAGGAATTTAAAAGTATGGTAGGTGCAGCCCCTGGTGTTCGGAAGACCGCACGAGGGGCTCCATTAGTGCCTGATCGGAAGAAAACCGATCCTTGGCACGCTGCATTGGTTATAGCATTGTGCGAAAGAAATCCTTAAAGATTTGACAACCTCTCGAACAGCTGATCAGCTCTCGCCTCATCATGATAGTCATTTTTCGGCTTTCTCTACTGAGGTGCTCGTCCGGAAGAACCGGGACACAATTACAGTAGTTCTCCTAGCGCTACCTTAGCCGATATAGCAGAACGTAAGGTACCAAAACATAGGAGCCGGGAAAACTCAACTATTGACCCAAGACATGATTCGGAGCTGATGCATATAATGCTATAAGATCGAGGTGCCGAACTGCCGTCATGGTGTTCAAACTTTTTGCCGTAATATGGGTATGATGAAGCCCCTGGCATACTAAGGCATATCGCGATAAGCAATTGCCTTCCAACAAAATGGTTTTAATAAGAAATAATAGCAGACTAGCATCATATAAACTCACATGTTGTATTTGAGTAATACGTCTAAGCGTATGAGTACAGGTGATGTGATAAAAAAGAAATATGACTATAGAACCTGCTGAGACCAGGCGGGAGGAGGTTGTATGCGGATCCGGAGTGTATTCGGATTTATCAAAGAGGGGAGTATCTTTGGATTCCCTTGTGTGCCCGCACGGCTTCCACGTCGTCCGTCCTGGCCTACACAAAGGTGAACCTGCAAAAAAATGCAAGAAATGGTTTTTCGCCATAGGGCGGTTGAGCCGCAGTATGTGGCTTGTATTCTAAGTTTTGCCGGGGTGTTTTTAGTGAAGCTCCGGACGGGCCGGTCTATCCCAACGCGCAGTAGTTCGTACTCCTTCTACAAAGTCCGTGAGATTGGCCGTCGACTTAAGGTTTGATTGGGAGGGGCCATTTGTAGCTCTTGCTGTGAAAGCGATGGTAGATTCTTCGGCAGTGAGGAGTTCTTCCCTGCCCTTAACCATGGTCACGCCGCGTGGATCGGGCATCTTGAGTTTATTATAGGCATAATGTGTCACCACGTTGAACCGAGCGAACGCGGTTCGTCCGAGCAAGGCTTGATAGTCACTGTGAAAAGGGACGATGTCGAAGAGTAACTCTTAGATACGGTGACTGTCCGGGGATCCGAAGATCACTTCCAGTGTGATTGAGCCCGTATAACAGGCCTCTACACCAGGTATGACACCTTTGAAGGTGGTTTTTGTGGGTTTGATCCTTGAGGGATTGATGCCCATTTTGCACACTGTATCCTGATAGAGCAGGTTCAGGCTGCTGCCACCATCCATGGGGACTTGTGTGAGGTGGAATCCGTCGATGATGGGGTCGAGGGCCAATGCGGTTGAATCACCATGATAGATATTGGTAGGATGGTCCCTTCGATCGAAGGTGATCGGACAAGAGGACCATAGGTTGAGTTTTGGGGCGACTGGCTTTACTGCATGGCTGTCCCTTGGTTCACGCTCCTACTTGGGGATATGGGTTGCTTGTATCATATTCACCGTTTGAACCTCGGGAGGAAATTTTGTCTGTCCTCCCGTTTTCGGTGATCGGGGCTCCTCGTCGTCGTCGTCGCTTTGAGACCCCTTCCCCTTGTTTTCGGCACTTGGCTTGCCGGCTTGTCTGAAGACCCAGCATTCTCTGTTGGTATGATTGGCTGGTGTTCCTGGGGTGCCGTGGATTTGGCATGGACGGTCGAGTGTGTGATCCAAACTGGATGGGCCTGAATTTTTGTTGCTGAATGGCTTCTTCCGCTGACCGGACTTAGAGCCACTGAATCCGGCATTAACTGTCGTGTCTTCGGTGTTATCGCCATTTTTGCGACGCTTATATTTGTTGCGTCGTGGTTTGTCGTTGCTATCCCTGGCTTTTGATATGCCAGGGTTGCTTGCTGTGTTGTTGCTACGAGCCAACCAGCTATCCTCGCCCGCACAGAAGCAAGTCATGAGTGTTGTGAGGGCTGCCATGGACTTTGGCTTTTCTTGGCCGAGATGTCGGGCAAGCCACTCATCGTGGATGTTGTGCTTAAAGGCCGCTAGGGCTTCGGCATCTGGACAGTCAACAATTTGGTTCTTTTTAATCAGGAACCATGTCCAAAATTTCCTTGCTGACTCTCCGGGTTGTTGTGTTATGTGACTTAGGTCATCAGCATCCGGTGGTCGCACATAAGTGCCCTAAAAGTTGTCAAGGAATGCGTCTGCCAGGTTCTCCCAACTCCGGATGGAGTTTGCTGGCAAGCTATTCAGCCAATGCCGAGATGGTCCCTTGAGTTTTAGAGGGAGGTACTTGATGGCGTGTAGATCGTCTCCGCGGGCCATATGAATGTGTAGGAAGAAATATTCTATCCATACCGCGGGGTTTGTAGTACCATCATAAGATTCAATGTTTACAGGTTTAAACCCTTCTAGGAATTCATGATCCATTACTTCGTTAGTGAAGCATAGGGGGTGTGCGGCGCCTCTATGCCGGGCTACATCACAATGCAGTTCGAATGGGTCTGGTCTATTGTATTCGGCCCGGCCGGACTTTTGTTTAGTGTGCCCAGCGTGACGGTCATCGTCGCGCATTGTGGCGCGCCCCCGCGATCCGTAGATCGATCTTGACTGTCTTGCTTTGTTTTCCAATACATCTCGCAGGTCCTTCGTGTAGCCCCCGACCTGTTTTTGCTTGTTTGGCGACGGGGTGTGGTCTGGACTTCGGGCTTGTAAGCCGCTTCGTCTCGGCCACTGGGTGGCCGGTCAGCCGCATCATGCGCTGGTAGCGTGGGCTCTAACGCCTCCTCCTTGAGTTGAGGTAGCAACCTCCGCTTTGGGTAACTTTTTGTAGGGCGCTCGAGTCCATATTCCTCGGCAGCCAAGACCTCGGTCCATCTATCAGTTAGCAGATCTTGGTCAGCTTGAAGCTATTGCTGCTTTTTCTTTAGGCTTTTTGCAGTGGCCATAAGCCGGCGCTTGAAGCGCTCCTGCTCGATGAGATCCTCGGGCATGATGAATTCATCGTCGCCAAGGCTCACTTCGTCGTCGGAGAGAGGCATGTAATTGTCATCCTCTGATTCCCCATCTGCTGCTTGTTCCTTAGGGCTAGTTTGCCCATCTTCCTGCTCGGCCTGCTCGAAGACTGGCTCGGCGGGATTGTTTTCGTCTTCGGCACCATCCGGACTATTGTCATCCCTTGTGCTGGTATCGTCATTTTTTCTATGGCGGGGCTTGGAGCAGCGTCTATGACGCCGGTGCCTAGATTGCTTCTCCGGGGGTTTATCCTCCGTCGCCTCATCACCATTGCCTTTATTAGGGGTGTCCACCATATATATGTCATATGATGAGGTGGCTGTTCAGCGCCTGATAGGCGGTGGTTCCTGTTCATCTCCTGCATCGTCTTCCATACCGTCGATGTCTTCGGAGTCAAAGTCGAGCACGTTAGTTAGGTCATCGACAGTGGCTATTAAGTGGGTGGTGGGTGGGTGCCGAATTTCTTCGTCGCCCGCTTCCCACTCGAGCCGGACATAGTTCGGCCACAAGTCTCCTGACAGAGAGAGAGAGACTTTAATGAGTTTAGCACATCGCCCAAGGGTGAGTGCTGAAAGATATCCGCGGAGGTGAACTCCATGACCGGTGCCCAATCAGATTTGATAGGCACGGGCGTAAGCGGTTTGGATCCTATAGCCGGAGACGAGTCCGGGGGTCCGAGGGTACCGACCTCATAGGAGGTGGGAGAAGTTTTCGGTTCCAATGCCGATGAGTGTGCTACCTTCGTGGCGGGGTCCATCCACCCATCCTTGGATGGCACAGTCTGCTCCGGATTGTCTCCCGGAGCAGCCGCAGGCGCGATAACCCGAGTATCGTCTGATGGCAGATCTAGGTCATGCTCATCGGGACTGTCCGGCGCACCTGATATGGGCTCGAATCCGCTGAAGATCAAGTCTCCGCGGATGTCGGCTATGTAGTTTAGGTTTCCAAACCTGACCTGGTGGCCAGGGGCGTAGCTGTCGATCTGCTCCAGATGGCCAAGCGAATTGGCCCACAGTGCGAAGCCGCCGAATACGAATATCTGTCTGGGAGGGAAAATCTCCCCTTGGACTACGTTGTTGAAGATGATTGAAGGGGCCATCGAGCCTTATCGCGACGACACAGTGGAACTCTCAATGAAAGCACCAATGTCGGTGTCAAAACCGGCGGATCTCGGGTAGGGGGTCCCGAACTGTGCGTCTAAGGCCAATGGTAACAGGAGGCTGGGGACACGATGTTTACCCAGGTTCGAGGCCTCTCGATGGAGGTAATACCCTACTTCCTGCTTGATTGATCATGATGATATGAGTATTACAAGAGTTAATCTACCACGAGATCGTAGAGGCTAAACCCTAGAAGCTAGCCTATGATTATGATTGTTGTTGTCCTACAGACTAAACCCTCCAGTTTATATAGACACCGGAGGGGGCTAGGGTTACATAGAGTCAGTTACAGAGAAGGAGATCTAAACATCTGAATCGCCAAGCTTGCCTTCCATGCAAACGGGAGTCCCATCCGGACACGGGACGAAGTCTTTAATATTGTATCTTCATAGTCCAACAGTCTGGCCAAAGTATATAGTCCGGCTGTCCGGATACCTCCTAATCCAGGACTCCCTCAATGGGTGATTGAACTTCTTACTTTAGATATCAAGTTTGAGGCAAAGAAGGCCATCAAGTCTCAAGCAATTGCAGATTTCCTCACATAGTGGACAGAACAACTACAACCGACTCAAGTTCAGTCGGAACATTGGAGCATGTTCTTCGACGGGTCCAAGATGTTAAATGGCTCTGGTGCAGGAGTGGTCTTAGTATCCCCACGAGGAGACAAGCTCAGTTATGTCCTCCAGATTCACTTTGATTCTTCAAACAATGAAGCTGAGTATGAGGCACTATTGTATGGGTTGCGTATGGCTATTTCACTCAGCGTCCGACGCTTGATGGTTTATGGTGACTCAGACTTAGTGGTAAATCAGGTAATGAAAGAATGGGACGTCAGGATTCCCACAATGACCGGTTATTGTAATGCGGTGAGAAAGCTAGAGGAGAAGTTTGAGGGGTTAGAGCTCTACCACATACCACAAATCAAGAATGAAGCTTCTGATGATCTAGCAAAGATAGGTTGCACTCGGAAGCCTATCCCCAGCAATGTGTTATAGGAGCATCTCCACACCCCGTCAGTACAAGAGGATCCCTTCAAGGAAGAGCCCCCGCAACCGATAAGTTCAACCAACCCGACTGAGATTGAGATTCCAGATGTGGTCGACTTGATCATGGAGGTCTTGGTGATCACACCCGAATGGACGGTATCGTACATTGCATTCATTCTCAGGAAGGAACTCCCGGAGGATGAGGATGAAGCTCGCCAGATAATCCGTGGATCCAAAGCCTTCACAGTGATAAAAGGATAGGTTTATAGAGAAAGTGTCACAAGAGTGGCTCAGCGCTGCATCGCCCCAGAAGAAGGTCGAATGATCCTAAATGATATCCACACAGGGACCTGTGGTCACCATGCGTCCTCTCGGACAATCATGGCCAAAGCATACCGAGCGGGATTCTACTGGCCTCGAGCAAACGAGATGGCAAAAGATATAGTCGACAAGTGCACAGGCTGCCAGTTCTACTCCAACATGTCCCACAAACCTATGTCTGCCTTGAAGACTATTCCACTCGTCTGGCCATTTGCACTCTGGGGATTGGATATGGTTGGCCCCTTCAAGACCGGCATGAGTGGTTTCACCCATTTGCTTGTAGTAGTCGACAAGTTCACCAAGTGGATCGAAGCTAAGCCCATCAAGAACCTTGGCACATGCACTGCCGTCAGTTTCATCAAGGAGTTGATATTCAGATATGGAGTTCCTCATAGCATTATCATAGATAACACCTCCAACTTTGATTATGTGAGTTCAAGGCGTTCTGTGCATCCCAAGGCACTCGAGTCAACTATGCGTCCGTCGCACACCCGCAGTCGAATGGACAAGCAGAAAGGGCGAATGGTTTGATCCTTCAATGGTTAAAACCCCGACTGATGCGCGGCCTCAAGCACGCTGCTGGAGCATGAGTGACTGAGTTAACATCCGTCTTATGGGGGCTGAGAATGACGCCGAACCGGTCGATTGACTGAACCCCTTTCTTCTAGGTATTTGGCGTCGAGGCTGTGCTTCCGAGGGATTTGCTGCACAATGCCCCCCGAGTGGAACTCTTCTTAGAAGCCGAAGCAGAGCAGGCACGCGAAGACGAAGTTGATCTCCTGGAAGAAGAATGTGAGATGGCTTTGATTCGGTCGACCATTTATCAGCAAGATCTGTGCTGATTCCATGCTCGCAACGTCAGAGGTTGAGCATTCCAAGAAGGAGACCTTGTGCTCCGAGTGGATCAGAAATGGCCTCACAAGCTCACTCCGGCCTGGTAAGGTCCCTTCATCATCACCAAGGTGCTTCACAATGGAGCGTACCACATCTACAATGTAGCCAAGAACATGGATGAGCCACGCGCATGGAATGCAGAGCTGCTTCGTCCTTTCTATACTTAGAATCACTCGACCCGACGAGTTACAATAAGAGTATTTCAGTTTGCTTTCCAAAGACAAGATTTTTATAGTATCTTAATGATCGGTTCCCCGTAATCATTGGTGTCCAAATCCCCCAGTGGGTAGCTTAGCCGCGAACCTGATTTGCCTAAGTTAAAAACATTTTGAGTTGAGAGCAAACCTCCCACTCGAGGGCTTAGTTGCGACCCCGTAATTGCCTAAGTTAAAAACATTTCGAGTGGAGAGCAATCCTCCCTCGGAAGCTTAGCTGCGACCCCGTAATCGCCTAAGTTAAAAACATTCCGGGTGGAGAGCAATCCTCCCACTCGGGGGATTAGCTGCGACCCCGTAATCGCCTAAGTTAAAAACATTCCGAGGAGAGCAATCCTCCCACTCGGGGGCTTAGCTGCGACCCCGTAATCGTCTAAGTTAAAAACATTTCGAGTGGAGAGCAATCCTCCCACTCGGGGGCTTAGCTGTGACCCTATAATCGCCTAAGTTAAAAACACTCCGAGTGGAGAGCAATCCTCCCACTCGGGGGCTTAGCTGTGACCCCGTAATCGCCTAAGTTAAAAACGTTCCGAGTGGAGAGCAATCCTCCCACTCGGGGGCTTAGCAGTGACCCCGTAATCGCCTAAGTTAAAAACATTCTGAGTGGAGAACAAACCTCCCACTCGGGGGCTTAGCCGCGACCCCGTAATCGCTTAAGTTAAAAACATTCCGAGTGGAGAGCAATCCTCCCATTCGGGGACTTAGCCGCGACCTTGAACTTGCCTAAGTCACAAAAGATCCCTCGAGCTACGCCACAAATACAACATACGCTCCGTCCCAATCCGCAAGGACGACGAGGTGTGGACTGAACACCACCTCTGAGTTGCGTCACAAATACAACGTACGCTCCATCCCGATCCGCAAGGACGACGAGGTGTCGACTGAACACCATGTCTGAGCTGTGTCACCAGTACAATGTGCGCTCCATCCCGATCCGCAAGGACGATGAGGTGTCGACGGAACACCATGTCTGAGTTGTGCCACAAGTACAATGTGCGCTCCATCCCGATCCGCAAGGACGACGAGGTGTGGACTGAACACCACGTCTGAGCTATGTCACAAGTACAATGTGCGCTCCATCTCGATCCTCAAGGATGATGAGGCATCGACTAAACACATCGTCAGAGCTACTCGTCGAAGAGTGAAAAGGTCAAATTCATTCAGAATTGAAAGGCATTCAGAAACAACAAAAGCAAGAGCCATGATATTCAAGGAAAACAAAGTTCAGATAAACCCGCAAACGTTTAGAACTACGATGGGCAGAAGTGCTCAGGCATCAAGCCCGAAAGAGTTTTAACGATTATAACCACTCGGCATCTCGAGGAAAATAAAAGGTGGGACATAATGTTTTGTTCACTTCGCCGGAGAAGGACTTGCTGGATCACAAAAACTGTCAAGGTTGATGCTGTCTGTGATGCGAGTGGCGGCGTCAAGGAAGGTGTCCATGAAAGACTGGAAAGTGAGCTTTTTTGTGTTGGCAACCTTGAGGGCCGCCAGCTTGTCTTCTTTGACGTCCTTGCAGTGCACTCGGACCAACGACAGAGCAATGTCAGCACCACAATGAGCAGATGACTTCTTCCATTCCTGCACTCGACCAGGGATTTGGTTCAGTTGAGCCATTAGAGACTCGAGATCCCGCGAGAGTTCCGCCTAAGGCCAGAGTTCTGCATCAACCCGCGTCATTGCAACCTTCAGTCGAGCGAGGTAATCCACCACGCTGTCCATGAAAGACTCCAACCGCAACACATTCATTGCAACATCATCTTTGATGGGACAGTTTACGGGGTCGAGACCTGTCTCGACCCGTCCAGTTTCCGCTTCAAAGTCTTGACAAAGTTCTGCACAGTCGCAAAAACAGCGAGTCAACAGTTTAACAAGACATGTTAGTCAACATGAACAAATCAGTCGAACAGGAGGAAATACCTTCAAGTTTCAGGACCAACTTCGCAGCAAGCTGCCCCAAATAAGACTCCAGTTCGCCCTTCTTGGCTTTAAGGCTCCCCACTTCATCAGTCAAGCTTTCCTTGTCTTTCTTCAGTCGCGCAATCTCCTGGTTAGCTTCAAAAACAGTAGTCTTCAACGTGGAGTTCTCCTCTTACAACTTGCCGACTGAAGCCGCATTCTTGTCCGCAAGTGTTGTTTTCTCTCGCGCCTCCTTCTGGGCCGCAGCAAGATCCAGATCCTTCTGCTCTAGAGCCTGCTTGATTTTCTCTAAAGAAATAACATTCTTCAGACAAGCATAATGTTGACGGTTTTCACTATGCACATATGTTCAAGTGGAATCACTCGGTTCAAAGAGATTGGAAAAAAGAAAGGGAGAATCATAAGGTGGAAGGTTGACGAGTGGTTACCCCTCCCATCATAGCTGTTTTGTCTTGGGCCTTCTTGAGGTTCTTCTTAGCCAATTCCAGATCAAGGTTGATGCTCATCTGCTTCTTATCCAGCTCAGAAAGTTGAGCCCCAAGATCACAAGACTTCTGCAGTCAGCAAAAGGGATATGTCAGTCGACAGGAACAAAAGTCAATCTCAGTGAAAGTTACTCTAAGACTACCTCTAAATCAAACATTCAATAGTAGTCTCGGGACTACACCCAGTGGGTGCACTTGGCGTGCCTCCACTGGTCCGGTTCTTACACTCGGCATGGTCTGCCCAGCATGAGTAAAAAAAGTGATTCTCAGACCCCAGCCGACTACCAGCAGTTGACCATGGTCTCGGGGACTACACCCAGTGGGTGCACTATGCGTGCTCCCACTGGTTCAGAAAAGCACTCGACTCAACCTAGTTGACTCAAGTGGAAGAGCTATTCAGTTTGACTACCGAAACACCCTAGCGGGTGGTTGGATGCGAAATGCAGACTCATAGATGCACATAATAGGTTCCAAAACACTCATCCAAGGACATCGTATGGACAGTGAAGCAACAGTTGCAACTATCAGTACTCAAGAGATCAGTCGGAAACCAACTAACCTTGACGTTCGCTTGTAGAGTAGTAGTGGCATTGTAGGCGACCTGACTGGCCTCATGCACCACCTTCATCTGCTCCATCACGAGGTTCACCTGGAGAAGAGCCTCCCTGGCAGCACTCGGCAGGTCGTCTGGAGTTTTGTATGCAGCAAAGAGCGATGATGGCAACACAGTCGGAGCAGTCATGGGATTAGATGCGTGGAGTTGTACTGGAGCGGCAGGGGCCTGAGCAATCGACCCCGATGGGTGGTCAGTCGACAGTGGATTGGCAAAGGTGACACTGGTCCGAGTCAGATCTCCGGATCGCTCGACCACTGTCTCAAGCACCAATGTCGACTGAGGCACCTGACCCTCGGTCGCTTTCCTGCTTGAAGCCCTGCCCCTCCTTCTTCTCTCTCTTGGAGGCACTTCCTCATCATCATCCGGAAGCTCAATGACGTTCCACGGAGCTACAACAGAAAGCAACCTTCAGAGTTCAATCGACCAATAACCCAGTCGGCAAAAAAATTCCAGATGGCCAAAACATACCAGCTTTGGAAGTGGCCGCGTCATCAGCCTCCTCATCGTCTGGGGCCTTGTCAACGTCCATGTCAGTCGCAGAAGTTGCAGGGCTGAAAAAGTTCATAATCCACTCGGTCAAAACAAGAGTATCAGTCGGAAGAGGAAAACACAAAATGATAGAGCGCTCAACCAGAGGCGACAGGAACGTCCATCTTGATCTTGGGCAAGGTCTTTCGAGTCTTCGAGGGCGCGACCTTGGGTTGCTTGGCGGCCTTTTCCGTCGGCTCCGGAGTCGAAGTCCGAGCGCGCTCCTGTGCTTGGGTGCTTGGAGCCACGGTCTTTCCGAGCCCGCCCGCTTGATCGTGGAGTTGCTTGGATTGACGCTCTGAGCGTGGTGGTGAGTCGGCCACCTCATCATCGTCCGACTCATCGCTTTGCTCCTCATTGTCATCCTCTAGAGACTGCCAATCGCCGCTTCCTTTCGCGCTGTCCTCTCCCTCCTAGTCTTGCTCCAGAGCTTGTTCACCGTTGGGCATAGAGTACATCTCAGTATAAATCTACAAGACAAAGAGTCAAACAAATGTCTGTCAGATTCAGAGACAGATGCAAGACATACGGGAGTATAGTCGGTAGCAAAGATCAAACCTTGCCTGGCTGGTTGTTGGCGCTGAATGGGTCGACTCTCCTGGCTCCTCTGGGGTTATCCTTGTTTCTTGTAATGCCCTTCAGCCACTGGGCCACCATATCGGCCGTGACCTCCTCTAGATGAACCCGAGCAGTATCGTTGGCTCCAGAATACATCCACATCGGATGGTCACGAGCCTAGAGCGGCTGGATGCATCGACTGAGAAACACCTCCAGCAAGTCCATGCCAGTTACACCCTGATTGATCAACTGGACCACTCTCTCCACCAACATGTCCGTTTCCACCCTCTCTATAGCGGTCACTTTCAGTGAAGAAGGTTGTTGGGCGCAATCTAAAGAGAAGGGGGAAGGCCGTTCGAGTGATCGGGACTCACAATATCCTAGCAGTAGAACTAGGTCGACTGCCAGCCCCTGACCGACTCAGGAAGTGTCATGGAAGGGAAAGCACTCTGTTTCCTCTTCTGGATCCCCAAACCCCCACACATTTGGATCACATGCGTCCTCTCGTCACTCAAATTCGCTTTCTTCACCAACTGGGAGCGGATCGTAAGGATGTGCTTAAAAAGACCCTAGTGCGGTCGACAACCCAGGAAATTTTCACACATGGACACAAACGCGGCGAGGTACGTAATGGTGTTGGGGGAGAAGTGATGGAGCTGAGCTCCGAAAAAGTTCAAGAGACACCGAAAAAAAGGATGCGGGGGAAGGGAGAAACCAGGGTCGACATGGGTGGCGAGCAAAACACACTCACCCGACCGTGACTGAGGCTCCTTCTCCCCCTTCAGCAGCCTCGCAGCTTGATACGTCTCCAATGTATCTATAATTTATGAAGCATTCATGCTATTATATTATCTGTTTTAGATGGTTAATAGACTTCATTATACACTTTTATATTATTTTTGGGACTAACCTATTAACCGAAGGCCCAGCCCATGTTGCTGTTTTTTTGCCTATTTCAGTGTTTCGCAGAAAAGGAATATCAAACGGAGTCCAAACGGAATGAAACCTTCCCGAGAGTTATTTCTGGAACGGAAGCAATCCAGGAGACTTGGAGTAGACGTCAGGGCAGCTTCGAGGACGCCACGAGGTAGGAGGGCGCCCCCCCCCTCTAGGCGCGCCCCCACCCTCGTGGGCCCCTCGAGGCTCCCCTGACCGACTTCTTTCGCCTATATATGTCCATACACCCTAAAAACACCGAGGATCACAATAGATCGGGAGTTCCGTCGCCACAAGACTCTATAGCCACCAAAAACCAATCGGGACCCTGTTCTGGCACCCTGCAAGTGGGGGGGATCTCTCACTGGTGGCCATCTTCATCATCCCAGCGCTCTCCATGATGATGAGGGAGTAGTTCACCCTCGGGGCTGAGGGTATGTACCAGTAGCTATGTGTTTGATCTCTCTCTCATGTTCTTGATTTGGCACAATCTTGATGTATCGTGAGCTTTGCTATTATAGTTGGATCTTATGATGTTTCTCCCCCTCTACTCTCTTGTAATGGATTGAGTTTGCCCTTTGAAGTTATCTTATCAGATGGAGTCTTTAAGGATTTGAGAACACTTGATGTATGTCTTGCCGTGCTTATCTGTGGTGACAATGGGATATTCACGTGATCAACTTGATGTATGTTTTGGTGATCAACTTGTGGGTTCAGTGACCTTGTGAGCTTATGCATAGGGGTTGGCACACGTTTTCGTCTTGATTCTCTGATAGAAACTTTGGGGCACTCTTTGAAGTACTTTGTGTGGGTTGAATAGATGAATCTGAGATTGTGTCATGCATATCGTATAATCATGCCCACGGATACTTGAGGTGACATTGGACTATTTAGGTGACATTAGGGTTTTGGTTGATTTGTTTCTTAAGGTGTTATTCCAGTACGAACTCTATGATAGATCGAACGGAAAGAATAGCTTCATGTTATTTTACTATGGACTCTTGAATAGATAGATCAGAAAGGATAACTTTGAGGTGGTTTCGTACCCTACCATAATCTCTTCGTTTGTTCTCCGCTATTAGTGACTTTGGAGTGACTCTTTGCTGCATGTTGAGGGATAGTTATATGATCCAGTTATGTTATTATTGTTGAGAGAACTTGCACTAGTGAAAGTATGAACCTTAGGCCTTGTTTCCTAGCATTGCAATACCGTTTACGCTCACTTTTACCACTTTTACCTTGCTGTTTTTATGATTTCAGATTACAAATACCTTTATCTACCATCCATATTGCACTTGTATCACCATCTCTTCGCCGAACTAGTGCACCTATACAATTTACCATTGTATTGGGTGTGTAGGGGACACAAGAGACTCTTTGTTATTTGGTTGCAGGGTTGTTTGAGAGAGACCATCTTCATCCTACGCCTCCCACGGATTGATAAACCTTAGGTCATCCACTTGAGGGAAATTTGCTACTGTCCTACAAACCTCTGCACTTGGAGGCCCAACAACGTCTACAAGAAGAAGGTTGTGTAGTAGACATCAAGCTATTTTCTGGCACCGTTGTCGGGGAGGTGCGTGCTTGAAGGTATATCTTTGGATCTTGCAATCGAATCTTTTAGTTTCTTGTTTTATCACTAGTTTAGTCTATAAAAGAAAACTACAAAAAAATGTAATTGAGTTTGTGTCATACGCTTCATCTTTTTAGTATCTTTCGTAAGAATGATGGTAAGGAAAATTGTGCTCAAGTGCTAGAAGAAGAAATCTATAAAATGTTTTGCACTAAATCTTTGCATGATGAGCATGATTGCAATGTTGTTAGTATGAACTCTTTGAATATCCATGGTACTAATGATGATTGCACTAGTCATGATGAAAATGCCTCCCAAGTTTTGATGTGCAAATTTATTATGATGATAGCATGCCTCCTATTTATGATGGTTATATTGATGAAAGTGGGTTTGGAAGAGTGTCAACTTTAGGAAGTAATGATCCCACTATTTTGGAGGATGTTGAATCTTATTGTGATGAATATGGAAGTGGATTTGGAGAGGTCATGACTTTATTTAGTGATGAATCCACTATTTTGGAAGAGGTTTCAATTGATTATGATGAGAACAAAGTTGCTACTTATGATGATTATTGTGATGAAACTTATGCTATAAAAAGTAGTGATGATTATATTTATAAAACTTGTCATGATTATGATTACCTCTTTTCTGAACATTACTCTTTTAATGTGGAAACAATTTATAGTATTCGAGTCTCTTATGATACTCCCACCATTCCGAATGAGAAGAATTTTGCTTATGTGGAGAGTAGTAAAATTTCTATGCAAGTAGATCATGAAAAGAATGCTTTAGGTGATGGTTATATTGTTGAATTCATTCATGATTCTACTGAAAATTATTATGAGGGAGGAACATATGCTTGTAGGAATTGCAATAATATCAAGTTTCCTCTCTATGTGTTGAAAATCTTGAAGATTTGCTTGTTTTACCTTCCTATGATAGTTGATTATTGTTCCCATAAGTTGTTTGCTCACAAAATCCCTATGCATAGGAAGTGGGTTAGACCTAAATGTGCTAGTCATATTCTTCATGATGCTCTCTTTATGTTTCAATTCTTATCTTTTATGTGAGCATCATTGAAATCATCATGCCTAGCTAGGGGTGTTAAACGTTAGCGCTTGTTAGGAGGCAACCTAATTTTACTTTTGTTCTTTACTTTTGTTCCTGTTTAGTAATTAATAATCCATCTAGCCTCTGGTTATATGTGGTTTTATGTTTTAATTAGTGTTTGGTCCAAGTAGGACCTTTGGGAAGACTTGGGTGAAGTCTATGTGATCTTGCTGTAAAAAACAGAAACTTTTGCGCTCACGAGATTAGCTGCCATTTTTTACTAGAGATTGATTTTAGGTTGATTCTTTTTGCAGATGATTAAGACAAATTACTAAGGTCCACCAATTTATTTCAGAATTGTTGGCGTTACAGAAGCATTCGAATGATACAGATTACTACAGATTGTTCTGTTTTTGACAGATTATGTTTTCTATGTGTTGTTTGCTTATTTTGATGAATCTATGAGTAGTATCGGAGGGTATGAACCATAGAGAAGTTGGAATACAATAGATATTACACCAATATAAATAAAGAATGAGTTCACAACAGTACCTAAGTGGTGGTTTTATTTTCTTATACTAACGGAGCTTACGAGTTTTGTTTTGAGTTTCGTGTTGTGAAGTTTTCAAGTTTTGGGTAAAGATTCAATGGACTATGGAATAAGGAGTGGTAAGATCCTAATATTGGGGATGCCCAATGCACCCCAAGGTAATATTCAAGGACAACCAAGAGCCTAAGCTTGGGGATGTCCCAGAAGGCATCCCCTCTTTCGTCTTCGTTCATCGGTAACTTTACTTGGAGCTATATTTTTATTTACCACATGATATGTGTTTTGCTTGGAGCGTCATTTTATTTTGTTAGTATTTGCTTGCTGTTATTTATAATAATATTTTGCATCTTTATTTATAATAAAAATGTCAAGGCTAGCCTTTACCATGCTTATTTTGCAAGTATACAAGTTGATGTTTCAAAACAGAAAGTTTACCGCTGTTGCAAAAAATCCCTAGAAAATTCAGAGAGTGATATAATGTTAAATATTTTTGCATATTGAGCTATGATAAATCTTCTACAGCATAATATTTTTCTTATAATTTTTCGAGTTAGGTAAGTATGATGAATCTTGCATTATTTACAGACTATACTGTTTTGGCAGATTGCTGTTATGTTTGCATTGTTTGCACATGCTTGCTTGTTTAATGATTCTATTTGAGGATAGGAGTAATAAATATGCAGAGACATTTAGTATGCAATGTTGAATAATAATGTCAGCAATTTGTTATAGTAGAAAATGATAAGGTTTTTGCATTGTTTTATACTAACCTATCTCATGAGTTCTTGTTGAGTTTTGTGTGGATGAAGTTTTTGAGATTTAGGGAAACCGTGATATAAAAGGAATTAAGGAGACACAAAATCTCAAGCTTGGGGATGCCCAAGGCGACCCAACATAATATTTCAAGAAGTCTCAAGCATCCAAGCTTGGGGATGCCCCGGTAGGCATCCCACATTTCTTCTTCAACAATGATTGGTTAGTATCTGTTGAACCTAAGTTTTTGCTTCTTCGCATGAGTTGTGCTATCCTTGCAATGTCATTTTGTTTTGATTTGCTTGTTGTTTAAATAAATTACCAAGATCTGAAATTCTTAAATGAGAGAGAGTCTTCATATAGCTACATAATTATTTAACTACTCATTGACCTTCACTTATATCTTTTTAGAGTAGTTTGTTATTTACTCGTGTGCTTCACTTATATCCTATGAGTAAATGGTTGAATGATTTGAATATCATAAATCTGAAATTATATATGCACTTGAACAATTCATGAAAGAATACTAAAGGAAGAGAGATTTCACATATAAATATACTATCTTAGACATCTTCTATGATTGTGAGCCCCATTAACTATTTTCAAACCTGAGCAAATTAGTTGAAATTGGACAAGGAAGACAACATAATGAGTTATGCTTGGGTATATTTGTATAGAAGTTATATTGTTATAGATCCTCCAAACATGTGGTGATTGCTATTTAGAATCCTTTGCTAGCCTAAATATCTGTACTAAGCGGTAATACTGCTTGTGCATCCAAATTCCTTGAATCAAGTTTTTTCCATGTGTGTCCACCATATCTACCTATATGTGGTATTTACCTGTCGTTCCAAGTAAATTTGCATGTGCAAAACTCTAAACCTTCAAATAATAATATGTTTTGTATGCCCAAATCGCTCATGTAGCGATTAGGGGCTGTCAGTATCTTCCATGCTAGGTGGGTTATTCTCACGATGAGTGGACTCCGCTCATCATTCACGAGAAAAATGGCTGGTAACTGGGATGCCCAGTCCCATGATCAAAAGATCAAAATAATTGCAAACAAAAACTCCCCCAAGATTGATGTTAGTTGGAGGCATCCGTTGTTTCAGGCAAGCCATGGATTGATGATTGTTGGTGGAGGGGGAGTAAAAACTTTACCATTCTGTTTGGGAATCGCCTATAATGTATGTAGTATCGAAGATATTGGGAACTCTTGGTTGTTATGTTGACAATGAAAGCATACCTCTCAAAATTATTTATCTCTATTTCAAAATCGAGCTCTGGCACCTCTGCAAATCTCTGCTTCCCTCTGTGAAGGGCCTATCTTTTACTTTTATGCAAGAGTCAATAGTATTCCTTCTCATTCCAACCCACTCTTTAGTTGGCAAGCATCATGTGATGGGGAAAGATCTAAGCATATATGGCCAATCAAATATATTTGATCATGAATTATTATTGTTGACAATTATCTATATGATAAGTTGGGAGGCGAAACATTAAGCCCCTATCTTTCTCTGTGTTTGATGGATGCTATTTGTTCTAAAAATATGCTTTGAGTGGTAGCAATCATGGAAGACTATATGATAGTTGAGTATGTGGGATTTGCTAAATCAAAAAGATGAATTGTAATTGTTTGATGACTGAGAATGAAGTTTATGGTCTATGCTTTAACATGTGAATAACTTGTTATTTGATCATGAAATTTTTTATGAGATGAGCTACTGATATGACATATAATGATGCTAGAAAAGGGTGACTGAAATTATCATTGATCAAACTTGTGCACCTTCTAGCACTCACACTTCATAAATTCTTTCTTTTATCATTTACCTACTCGAGGACGAGCAGGAATTAAGCTTCGGGATGCTGATACGTCTCTAACATATCTATAATTTATGAAGCATTCATGCTATTATATTAACTATTTTAGATGGTTAATGGGCTTTATTATACACTTTTATATTATTTTTGGGACTAACCTATTAACTGGAGGCCCAACCCATATTGCTGTTTTTGCCTATTTCAGTGTTTCGCAGAAAAGGAATATCAAACGGAGTCCAAACGGAATGAAACCTTCGCGAGAGTTATTTCTGGAATGGAAGCAATCCAGGAGACTTGGAGTAGACGTCAGGGAAGCTTTGAGGAAGCCACGAGGCAGGAGAACGCGCCCCCCTCTAGGCATGCCCCCTACCCTCGTGGGCCCCTCGAGGCTCCCCTGACCGACTTCTTTCGCCTATATATGTCCATATACCCTAAAAACACCGAGGAGCACAATAGACCGGAAGTTCCGCCCCCGCAAGCCTCTGTAGCCACCAAAAACCAATCGGGACCCCGTTCTGGCACCCTTCCGGAGGGGGGATCCCTCACCGGTGGCTATCTTCATCATTCCGGCGCTCTCCATGACAAGGAGGGAGTAGTTCACCCTTGGGGCTGAGGGTATGTACCAGTAGATATGTGTTTAATCTCTCTCTCGTGTTCTTGATTTGGCACGATCTTGATGTATCGCGAGCTTTGCTATTATAGTTGGATCTTATGATGTTTCTCCCCCTCTACTCTCCTGTAATGGATTGAGTTTTCCCTTTGAAGTTATCTTATCGGATTGAGTCTTTAAGGATTTGAGAACACTTGATGTATGTCTTGTCGTGCTTATTTGTGGTGACAATGGGATATTAACGTGGTCTACTTGATGTATGTTTTGGTGATCAACTTGCGGGTTCAGTGACCTTGTGAACTTATGCATAGGGGTTGGCACACATTTTCGTCTTGACTCTCCTGTAGAAACTTTGGGGCACTCTTTGAAGTACTTTGTGTTGGTTCAATAGATGAATCTGATTGTGTGATGCATATCGTATAATCATGCCCACGGATACTTGAGGTGACATTGGAGTATCTAGGTGACATTAGGGTTTTGGTTGATTTGTGTCTTAAGGTGTTATTCTAGTACGAACTCTATGATAGATCGAACGGAAAGAA
This sequence comes from Triticum dicoccoides, assembly GCF_002162155.2. Classification (NCBI taxonomy): domain Eukaryota; kingdom Viridiplantae; phylum Streptophyta; class Magnoliopsida; order Poales; family Poaceae; genus Triticum; species Triticum dicoccoides. Next base: position 65,775,316 of record NC_041393.1, read on the forward strand.
TAGCTTCACGTTATTTTACTACGGACTCTTGAATAGATAGATCAGAAAGGATAACTTTGAGGTGATTTCGTACCCTACCATAATCTCTTCATTTCTTCTCTGCTATTAGTGACTTTGGAGTGACTCTTTGTTGCATGTTGAGGGATAGTTATATGATCCAGTTATGTTATTATTGTTGAGAGAACTTCCACTAATGAAAGTATGAACCTTAGGCCTTGTTTCCTAGCATTACAATACCGTTTACGCTCACTTTTACCACTTGTTACCTTGATGTTTTTATAATTTCAGATTACAAATACCTTCATCTACCATCCATATTGCACTTGTATCACCATCTCTTCGCCGAACTAGTGCACCTATACAATTTACCATTGTATTGGGTGTGTAGGGGACACAAGAGACTCTTTGTTATTTGGTTGCAGGGTTGTTTGAGAGAGACCATCTTCATCCTACGCCTCCCACGGATTGATAAACCTTAGGTCATCCACTTGAAGGAAATTTGCTACTGTCCTACAAACCTCTGCACTTGGAGGCCCAACAACGTCTACAAGAAGAAGGTTGTGTAGTAGACATCACAACTTCCTCGACGATTAGGCCGGAGTCGGCCAGGTCCTCCAAGTCCTCTGGCCGGAGCGAAGATCGGATCCAATCGCCCTGGATCCAACCCGCCGGCAGCCCGAACCTTGACGATGTCCCCCGATTCTTTTTCTTGCCCTTCGCCGCCACCGTCGCCTTCTTCGCGCATTCCAGCGCCACCGTCCTGTCCTTCGCCACGGGGGCAGTGCAGTGGCATCGAGAGCGGAGGAGAAAGGGGCAGCGGAGAAGCAGATGAGAAAGGGGGGATGGGTGCGCACAATGCGGACGCCTCGGCCCCGACGCCTTATAAAGACCCACTTCCGAGTGGCTGACACATGGGTCCGAGCGATCCTGTCAAATCCCACAACAGTCGCGCGATGAGTACGTGACGAAAAAGGTGGCGCAGGGATCGAGGCCCCCTGTCTATCCATCCCGCTCACTGCGGCGTGCTCCGCCTCACGAGCTTCCCTAAAATTTCGAATCCCACAAGATCCGGCACACGTTGTAACCAATGGCGCCAAAGATTTCGCGTCTAAAGTAACACTCGACAGAGCGGCGGTGCAAATCCACTCGACGACCTACTGAATCGATCAAGGCAACTGAAACGAAGCCGAAGTTTCAACATGGGCCTCCAGTCCCACTCGAGTATTTGTGAAGCACGACAGTCAAGGCAAGATTAACTTCAACCTTCCTTTCACTCGGACCTCAATCCATTCGGGGGCTAATGATGAGGATATATACCTAGGGTAGGGTCATAGGCCTCACCTATACGCCCTACCCAAGGTCACTTCCCTAGAAGCAAAGGGACCCCAGAGATAATAGGGAGTACCAATTGAAGACGTCGAGTGCAATCCACTTGACCAGTCATATCACTCGGGTACCCCTCCTTACTGATATCACTCGACTATACAAGAAACCACTCGGCCTATTGAAGACTAGGAGTCACACAGGACAGCAACGATCAAGCTTTCACTCCGTAGTCTTCAAGGGCATCAATAGCACTTTATAGCTGGCGTTATCAGTAACGCCCTATCTTTATGTACATTGAACCCCTTGTAACTGGGGTCCTGGCGTACTCTATATAAGCCACCCCCTCCTCTCGCACAAGGGTTCGCACCCCCTGTAACACACACTATAATCCAGTCGACCGCCTCAAGGCACCGAGACGTAGGGATTTTACCTCCTCCGAGAGGGGCTTGAACTCATAAACACTTGCGTACAATCTCACCGTAGCTAGGACCTTGCCTCCTCATACGTACCCCCTACTCTTACTCTCAGTCTTAGTACCACGACAGTTGGCACCCACCTTGGGGCAAAGCGTCTTAGCGACTTCCGGCGAGGTTGCATTTAAGGACTCCCGATGTTCTTCAATAGGGACTCCCGATGGTAGTTGTGCCTTAATGGATCTCGACTAACGGTTACATGTCAATGGTTAGCTTACAGCCAAGACATCCTACATTGCACATGAGTGCATTCAGGATTTCTAAAACCGAGGAATGCTTAATAGTGAAAGACTGGATCAAAATTGTGAATGATCGCAGAGAAGTACTAGGGGGCAACAATCAGAAGCGCAACCCATGATTAGGAGACATGTTCATTTGCATGCTCCAATATGATGAATTAGGAGAGCTACACATGTTCTATGCTATTTTACCTGAGAGAGAGCATCAGGAGTGATTAGCTAGTTCCTGCTCTTAGTACTTGTTGTCTCATGTCCGTGTTCTTCGTCCTGAACTAATCTCAATTAGTGATTTGCTTTTTGGTCTTAGCTATGAACGCTTATAATAATCTCATGACCATGTTGAACTCGATGATATCTTTGCTTTTTGTACAAGTGAATGTTTCTTCTTTAAGCTATTGTTGGTGGTGATTACATAATGATGAGTAAAATAGTGGTAATGACAATCTATCTCTCTTTCT
>NC_041393.1:65778281-65781307 GCF_002162155.2 Triticum dicoccoides
TCTATTCTGCTAATATTAACAGAATAACTATTCTGCACACCACTTCCGCACTGCACGCTGAACGCAAGTGCACGTCATTCTTTGAACCAAGTGTGCTGCAGTACTCACAAGAGTGAACTTCTCGTCGAAAAAAACAACATGCGTTATTTTTTCGGTACTGTTTTCACTCTAATTTTTTAACAGTTTATCGGAATGAGGCGTGTAATATACTGTTGAAAAGCTATGGATTAGGCGCAACTTCGATATGTTGAACACTTTTCGAGATTCCACACGGTTTAAGAGCAGTTTTAAAAATGGTGCGGCCCATGACGAGTGGCGGCGAGCGTTTTTTCGCGATTTCTTCTAAGCCGCTCGTGGGAATGAAGAAAACTATACACCGTTGGATAGATATCATCGATGCGCATCTTTTTCATATATAAATGTTTCTCTAATTCTTTACGGTTTAAGAGCAGTTTCAAATTTACTAAATCGCGGAATTCTGTTTTTCAAAAAAATTCAAATTTTCGGTACTGTTTTCGCTCCAGTTTTTGAACCATTTGTCAAAACGAGGCATGTGATACGCCGTTGGAAATCTACGAACGAGGCGCAACTTTCATATGTTGAAATATTTTTGAAATTCCTTACGGTTTTAAGTTAATTTTGAAAATCGTGCGGCGGACGACGAGTGGCAGCGGCCTTTTTGGCGATTTTTTTTGCAAAGCGTTGGTCGGAATTATTAAAACGATACGCCGTTGGAAAGATATCGACGATACACAACTCTTTCATGTAGAACACTCTCTTTAATTCTTTATGGTTTAAGAGAAATTTCGAAATTAACAAAATACGGACACTCTGTTTTTCGCGACACCAAAATCGACGTGTGCATTGCATCAGACAGAAAAATGCACTGCTTCGGCCTGAAAACCGCACTGCATCAGACGGGCTACCGAACTTCATTGTTTTTTTGTTGGATGTAATTTTTTCCAAGAAGAGAAGTGAATCAAGCTTCACATTGTGCGTAAGTGAACCGCAACACTATTGAGAAGTGAACCACATTACTTTTTATTGCCGTTTCTGTAATATTTTTCTGCACTTACGAGATGAACATCATAAGGCGGCCGACCGCACTGCTTTAGACGGAAAACCGCACTGTAAATGTCTACAAAGGAAACTGCATTATTACTTTTTTTTTTGCTAACATTTCCTTTTTGTAATGTCATCTAAACTGCGAGGCCGAGTGTAGTAAACCACATGCAGCGACGAAGTGCACTGCAACTCCCAATGCATTTTACCTTTTCTTAACACACGACCAAAGGAGCGAACCACATCAACTCCCAATGTATGTTACCTTTTCTGAACACACGACAAAGGAGCGAACCACATCGCACAAAGGACGAACCTCTCCAAGAGTTACATGGGTCGGACATCGAAAAAGAGTGATATATGTATACAAAGGCAACAATTGGACCGCTCTATCAAAATAAGAGAACAGCCACGCGATGGCGAGATGAACTGCTAAAAAAAGATAATTTGCCCCGCTTAAAAATACAATCAGGTGAACTTCTCATGCACTTCTCGTGCGCCGTGGGGGCTCGGACGCTGGAGAAGGGCTCGGGTTACCGCAATGCCGTGGACACCGCACTGCACTCACGCACAGCGAACTGCATTTTTGGTCGTGGAGGGCTGCACGCAAGTTTTATCAACTCTCACATGGCTCGCAAAATCTGAAAACTCTGAAAAAACTGGACTGCACATTGCCAAAATCTAAAGAAAAAATGCAAATAAAATAAGTGGATGGCACGCCCGCTACTGCTCTTCCATCATCGCCACCATTTGACGGTGGATTTGCCATGGAGGAGACCACCTCCCCACTGCCGTTGCTGCTTCACAGTTTTCTGGTCACCATTGAGAGGAGAGGAGAGGACGTGGAGGAAGGGCCCCGACCCGCGGTGAACCTGCACGCGTAAGAGATGAGGTCAGAAATCGGTGGCGTGGCGAAATCCATGAGGTGTTGGGGCGGCAGTGCATCACCAGAGCTGACACGGATCCTCCTGCTCGTTGCCGTTGTGCCTAGGAGCCGCAGCGACCTCGCTGTAGAGCCTCGATTCAGTGTGCCTGAGGTGGGGGAGGCAGGGCCGCCCAAATCCAACGGAGAGAGAGAGCACAGAGGGAGGTGTACAGGTGTGCTTGTGACATACGGAGAAGGAGGCAACGTACGAGCGGCGGTCGACATGGCCGAGCTCGCAGGAGGCCGTTGGCCACAGGGTTGGACGGGGATCTGACCCGAGCACCATTCTCCATGGGGGCGCGACGGAGGATGGAGAAGGTTGTTGGGGCGGCGGGGGTGGCTGGTGACGGGTGGATCCATGGGGGCAAAGGGTTGGTGGCGGCGCATGGGCCCCGTGGCGGTGGAGGGGATGGTGGGGTGGCTTCTTCCCATGGCGGTGGAGGGGATGGCGGGCGGAGGAGGCTTTGGAGGCCGGCCGTGGCAACCGAGCTGCACGGGGCAGGCAACCGAGCTGCACCGGGCTGGCAGCGCGGCTAGGGGAGGAGACCTCGCCAGAGCAGGGGGGCTGGACAGGAGCCGGGGCGGCCATGGATCTGAAGCAGGCGGGGCATGGCGGGGAGGCCGCCGTGGGTAGCAGGGGATCCACGCACGCGGATGCACGAGGTGGAGAGGAGCGCCAGTGTCACCTGGATATGGTTGTAGGCGGCGGCGCGACGGTCGTGTCGGGGCAAGAGGTCGCCGGCGGTCGCGCATCTGGGCTGCTCGGACACCAGGGGAAGGTAGTGGGGATGGGGCGGAGTGGATCCAGGATGGGCCGGCGCTAGGTGGGGGCGTGGCGGCGGTGGGAGGTTGCCTCCATGCGGTGTTCTTGGTGGGCGGAACCGGGGTGGAGAGAGGTGGCCGTGGGAGGAGAGAGGTGGCCGTGGTGGGGTGGAACCGGGGTGGGGGATCGTGTGTGTGGAAGGGAGACGGGTGCGGGTCCTGCGGGGAAGAAGGTGGGGTGGATTGGGGGTCTGTTTCCAGTCCAGTAGTATGGTTC
>NC_041393.1:65781560-65784666 GCF_002162155.2 Triticum dicoccoides
TATTAGCTAGTGTTGTTGTTGGTGATGATATGATGCAAGAATTTTTATATTAATACGATGATGATGATGAATTATAATATAATTTATGGAAGGAAAAACAAAAGGAAAACAATCTCTAAATTAAATGGAAAACACAAAATTAAAGGAAAAATAAATAATAAAACCAAAACCCCTAAACATTTTAGTGTCGGTTGGTGGTACAAACCGGTACTAAAGGTCCCCACGTCCCCGACGCTGGCTCCTGCCACGTGATGGCCTTTTAGTGCCGGTTCGTACTGAACCGAAACTAGGGGGGGGGTTAGTCCCACACTTTAGTGCCGGTTGCCAAACCGACATTAAAGGCCCCTACGAACCGGTAATATAGCCCCGTTTACTACTTGTGTTGTACAAGAGCTAAAGGAGTCTATGAATCTGTTTGAGGATTGCTCAGTGAGATTTACTCGTCGCACAGCTAATACTGCTGCTCATAACTTAGCTAAAGAAGGCTACCTGAATAAGTTATGTTGAAACCTGGCTGGGACGCCCACTAGAGTGTGTTATTTCTGCTCTTGCTACGGATGTACCAGAATCTGATTAATCTAGTACTCCCTCCGTAAACTAATATAAAAGCGTTTAGAATACTAAAGTAGTGATCTAAACACTTTTATATTAGTTTACAGAGGGAGTAGATATTTTCCTCTCAAAAAACAGACAGGCTAGTGTAAACCCCGAGCTAAATTCTAATTTGACGGTAATTGTGTTGCGCACCCACCAACCGATCGCCATCCATTCCTTTAACCCTTTCCTCACACACACAAGTGCTTGCTGGTTTGTGCTCCTAAATGCTTAAACACGGGAAGTCGGGAACACATTGCTGTCACCGTTTACCAACATTTCATTTTTTGCGCGTTTACTAGCATGGTATAATACTGTCTACAACATGATATTCGGATCTATGGATTTGCTAAATCTCAGGCGATTGAGAAGTTGTCTACTCTCAGTTGACCTTAGACGTGTTAGATATTTTTATTTTTATTTTCAGGAATTCTAAGACAAGACGGAATAAGTGGAAATATTCGCGCGAGAACTTTTTCTTGCCCGCTGCGAGACGTAACTCCGGCGCAGTTCTGGCGCGGCTCTACTAGCCGGCCCAATATTTTTACTGTTATGCGGGTTTGTTTTTTCTTTATATGGTTTTCGTATCAGTTTTTCAAAGTTTTGTATAAGTTTTCTTTGGGTTTTCTCGTTTCTTCCTTTGTTTTTTTCCTTTTTTTTTTCTCCGGGCTTTTCGGTTTTCTTTCTTTCATTTACTCCAGGTTTTTTATTTTTCTTTTACTGATTTTACACAACACATGTCTAATTTTTTCATACACACTGTACATTTTTTGTATAAATCATCAATATTGTTTAGACATTTTTCATATACATGATTAAAATTTTGGAATATATGTTGTGATTCCAAATTTTTCATATACATTGTACATTTTTTATAGATGTAAAACATTTTCATACACATTAATAAAAATTATAATACATATTTTAAATTTTTTTGTTCAAGGTTGAACATTTTACAAACACAAGTGAACTATTTTGTTGAGTGATACATAACATTTCTTTAAACTATGCGATCATGTTTTAATAATGTATAAACAGCTTTTAAAAATGACAGAAACACATTTTTGAAACTGTGAACAATTTTTCAAATGTAGCTTTTTTTGTGAATTCTACAAAACAAAATTTTGAATTACTTGAATATTTATTTACAATTGCATAGGATTTTCTAAAAATGACAAGTACATTGTTTTCAATTTATGAACATTTGTAAGTGTTATATACATTTTTTAATGGTATGAAATTCTTTAAAAGTTGAACTAACATATTTTCACACTGCATGAGCAGTTTTTAATATGCGATGAACACTGTACAAAAAAATAACTAACTTAATTTTGTATTTTAGGTATTTAGTACTATCAAAATATATAAGAAGTAAAAAAGAAAAAGGGAAACAAGTGTGTGACATCAGCATGACGAACCAACATGACTACTGTGCTAGCCTACTACCGGCTCCTTGTAGGCGAGCCGAGCTACTGTCTCCCATAGAGTGAGACATAGCCGCAACTCAAGATTCGTGCACAAAACAAAATTCTATGGTTGGTCCAGATGGTGTTAGGGGCTTCTCCGTGGCCCTTTTATTTACATATTCTGGGCCCATCATGTCCTCGTGCTTTTGTTTGTTTGTTTTGGGCCCATCATGTCCTCTTGCCTTTGTTCTTTTCATTTTTCCTGAAGATAGAGATAGCCGTCGGTGTTGTTGAAGTAATTATGATTAATCCCTTTCTTGTTTAGAACATCGCAAGTCATGTTATGCCACATTAAGCACCATTTTTGCTTTTTTATTTCCCCTCTTAATTCCAGTTGTTTTCCTTTTTTCCTTTTCCTTAACGAGAACCTTATTATCACTATTCACCTATGTAAAAAACATATTCCTTCCATTTGTAAATATGCATTGTGTGCGCGTGGGGGGTGGGGGGTGGGGGGGTGCGTGTAGTTAAATTCCACATATCGATATGCCTAAATTGTGTCTTTTTCTATTGTGTGTTCCGCAAATGTACAACTTCACTAAGTAATTTTTTGCATATTTTAAATCATGTAATAATGCTATCATTACGTTAACGGTTGAACTTTTGATAGACTGAAGATATGCATAAATGTTTTGAGAAACTAACTATAACTAAAAATTTCAAAAAAAATCATATTTTTTATTTTAATATTTCAAACATGACTGATCCAAAATGCATGTGTTTTAGCGATAATATTATTTTAATATTTTTACGATGTGCAGCATGTCTTCTATGTTTTTATTGGGACTATCATTTTAAAAATATGACATATCACTAATGGATGTTTTCTTTTGCTCTTGTTCAATTTTGTGGCAAGGGCTTGCACAAACGAATAAGTGAGTTGCAAATTTTATGACTAAAGAAATGACATGACTATTAACTTGTTATATTATAGTCAAAAAATTAACTTGTTATATTTATCTATCTTTGATTGTTGTACCTATGTTAGAATTTTGCTTTATATTATCTTATGCATGCATGTGCAATACACAACCATGAACTGCTCA
>NC_041393.1:65784782-65785417 GCF_002162155.2 Triticum dicoccoides
CAAGGTTTTTGTCAACATTAGTACATTGTCATGCATGGCCGTCCTAGAGACTTTCTTGTTCAAATCTTGTGCCCCATCCAACCTAACAAAAAGTATAGCTCAACAATGCAAACACACCGACACCTCTGAGCTTCCTATGGTAGATGTCATGGACGATGAAAAACCATCACTTGTATAAAACGCATCGACTGAGATTAACACAATTTCAGTCTACTAAGGAATAGACAGACTCTTGGAGCTACTGTGTAGCGAGGTGGCGACCATGAACATGGCCTCAAAAGTGGTTAATGGTATTATGTAAGGTGGTTTGTCAGATCGCTTTTGAGCATTTTGGCCATGAAAGTCGATCTTTCTCAGCTGCCTTGTGTGTAGCTAGCGATAAAACTTGTCCTTCGTAAAGATTATTGTTTTGGCGTAAAATATATTCCCTCTTTTGTCTTTAAAACCACATTTAAAAGAAAGCACATCTCCTTAAAAGAAAAACTATGGATGATCACCAACCCTTGTACAACCAGCTTATGACTAGCTTTATTGCAACACTCGTATGACTCAAGCGGGGGAGATGCTACACCTACGGACTAATTTATAAAGATATAAAGTTACATGACATCTCAGCTATCATCTTCCACGTTGGC
>NC_041393.1:65785714-65816130 GCF_002162155.2 Triticum dicoccoides
TCTATCTAAAATCTCACCAGAGGAGGATCATGTTCAATTATTCCACTTCCAAATTTGAAGAGATTATAACTATCCAACTTTCCAGCCCTCTCGGGTCGTGAGTGTCTGCTAGCGTCAGATCATCACTTTTGGACATTTTCAGTCGTCCGATTAGCTATTAATCCCGCTCAGCAAGCACTATCCATGCTGGTCCACTGCTCTGGTGACTACATTGGGCGGATGTTGTTAAACTGGGCCTGGTGAGCTTGCAACCAAGAAAACACAAGCCTCTGCATGACCCTCTTGCAAGGTCTCGGCTCTATGCAGCTCGACGTATTACAACCCATTTAGCTGGGCCTTTAGCACAGGAGGTGACCGGTTGCTCTGCTAAAGTAAAACAGAACAAGTCTATCGATGAGGGAAAGCGATGCAATTGGAAGCTAGGTCGTGGGTGCTTGGATTTCGTCTGCCACGGATCTAGAGTAATATTAGTAGTTCCAGACTCCAGTAATGACAATGGAGGTGCGCCTATTGCCAGCGGCCAATGGTGGAGGGGCGTTACAGATTTCCTGAGTAGTCTTCCTTTTAGTTCGGGTGTCTCTCCTATCGGTATGTCTCCTCACCTTCTTCCCTCCACAACTCTACCACAACACTATGCTTCTCCACTAGGTTGCACTTATATCTTCAACATTGATATCGTTTTCCCCTCCTCAACAACCTAAACTCCACCTAGTTGTTATCAGTTCTAATTTTGTTCTTCGCTATTCATTTGTTGCAAGTATTGTCATTACAATGAATTAATTGATTTGGGAATTCTTGGACAATTGCTACTTCCTCCGTAGCATAATATAAGAGTGTTTTTTACACTAGTGTAGTGTGTCAAAAACGCTCTTATATTATGGAACGGAGGAGGTACATTATTGTGATGTTGCATGAAGCATGATTGTGGACAATGATGCACCTTAAGCTGGCCATGCTGGTACAAGGTCATCTAAGATACTATAGGGATAGCGCCATGGATATATCTGTCCTAGATTAAGAATCTGGATCAGACATAGGGAACACAAAACCTGTTACTTGATTCACCAGACCATGATGACATAGATAAGTCTACCATATATGTCAAGGTCAAATCTTTGCCAATGCAATCGTCCTCAATGGATGAAGAGAGGTCACCGATAACAGAGTTAAAGAGTCCCGTTCAGATTCAAACTTGGGACATCGTGTCATCTGACTGCGTTTTCACCACATCTGACTGCGTTTTCACCACCGGGAGTGGTGGTTGCAGGCTAGGGTTGCCATACCCAAGCACTTTCGTAGGAATTTTGACACGGTGGTGATCTTGATGCATTGGAGGATATGGAAAGAAAGAAATTCCAGGATTTTTGATCAGGTGGCATGCTCGCCGTTCGGCGTCTTGGAGCGGGTAGTAGAAGATGTGGCCATGTGGAGGGCCGCCGGATGCAACGTTGATCTGGAAACTTAGTTGTTGGAGTGTTCCTGTCTTGAGAGGCCGGCCCTCATCTGGGTTGTTTTGTGATTTTAGTTGTTGCTCGGACGCTCCTGTTTTTGGGAGGCCGGCCTTACACAGGGCTGTTGTGTAGACTCTGAGTTCAGTCTAAGCTTCCTAGACTGTCCATGCTGTATTCTCTTTTCTATCTAATAAAGATCGGCCAACGGCCCTTCGTAGCACAAACAAAAAGGGTATTAAAAGGTCGGTTACCAATACTTCTACTGTCCTTTTCCCCTTTGTAAACTTAGTGTATTGTTTTTTTTGCATATCTCAGTTCCATGGCTGCACCTTATAGAAATAGATCTCTTGAACCGAGGTATCAGCCACATAAAATGGTGTGTCCTATCTAATCAATATCTACTAGGCTATGTCTCCACACTTTCTAAAACAAACAAACAAAGCAAAATTTCCGACATTTATTATCAAATAACTCAGGTCGTCCTCCTAGCAAGATATAATTCAAATCTCTTCACTCTATATGTTGTTTAGCTTGCAAGACTTCCATTACTAAAAATATATAGTTAATGCAAATTTTCTTTTAGTTCATACAAAATTAACTTTCATGTCCGCGCCTCCATATACTTATGATGGACCTTTCTTGGGAGTGAAGTAGAAGACTAGCTAAGCTAGTGCAGCCAATCATGTATGGATGCAGTCAAAGATTCAAATAGTCTTTCCCAAAGAAAACAATATTCACTTAGTCAAAGATTTGATTCCGACAAACAAAGGAACGGGGGTTGGTAGAAGTTTGTTACTGCAGTAGTAGTGATTGGCACACAAGGAGGTGTTAACGTGTAAGGCTGGCCATAGTGGCAGTAACATAAGTAGTATCATGCACTTGAGACTCGCAAACATGCTTATGTGGCAGGAGAGATGATTGTAGTAACATAGGTAGATAGTATAACATAATAAATGTGATGTTTCTATGTGTCATGCATGGCAATAAATGAGACCAACTATAATACTAATATATGATACTATGGACTATAGAGGTAGTAACATAGACTAGTAACATATGCATGTTACTAGTCTAAGTTACTCCCCACTATGACTAGCCTAAGGTACAATGGGACATGAAGTTCTCCACGACGACGTCGAAGCAGGCTAGTAGTACAAAACTGTCCCTCTCTTTCACCTCAACCACCTTGTTCAATCTCTGCCTACCCTATATATCCACATGCCCCTTTGTAGGTTTTCTTTATAGCTCGACCCAGTTATCCTAGCATTATCTAGCTAATTAAGTTTACATTCCAAAAGGAGTGGATTACAGTAGAATTAGTTTGCTTGGGTAGTTAGATTAGTAGGTACTTAATTTTCCTGAAAAAAGATTCATTCAACGTAATTTAAAAGGTTCTGGTCCGCCCTACACTGTCAAAAGACGCTACAAGACATAAAAATAGCCAGAAAAAGAAATAAGCATACCAAACCTTGCGTAACCCGTGTGCTTTCTTTCGTTGTTATTATATATATACTATAAAAGATGATTGGTGTCGGTATCAAAACCGGCGGATCTCGGGTAGGGGGTCCCGAACTGTGCGTCTAGGCGGATGGTAACAGGAGACGAGGGACACGATGTTTTTACCCAGGTTCGGGCCCTCTTGATGGAGATAAAACCCTACGTCCTGCTTGATTAATATTGATGATATAGGTTACAAGAGTAGATCTACCACGAGATCAAGGAGGCTAAACCCTAGAAGCTAGCCTATGGTATGATTGTTGTTCGTCCTATGGACTAAAGCCATCCGGTTTATATAGGCACCGGAGAGGGCTAGGGTTACACAGAGTCGGTTACAAAGGTAGGAGATCTACATATCCGTATCGCCAAGCTTGCCTTCCACGCCAAGGAAAGTCCCATCCGGACACGGGACGAAGTCTTCAATCTTGTATCTTCATAGTCTTGGAGTCCGGCCGATGATGATAGTTCGGCTATCCGGACACCCCCTAGTCCGGGACTCCCTCAGTAGCCCCTGAACCAGGCTTCAATGACGATGAGTCCGGCGCGCATATTGTCTTCGGCATTGCAAGGCGGGTTCCTCCTCCGAATAATTTATAGAAGATTGTGAACACCAGGATAGTGTCCGGCTCTGCAAAAATAAATTCCACATACCATCGTAGAGAGAATAATATTACACAAGATCAATCTGCTGACGTATTCTGCGGCGTGACGTCACACCACTTCCAAGCCTTTACTCGAATTGTTTTTATTGTTCCACCTCAGCGCGTTTAGCGAGGCGGTTTCCTTGGCACGTCTTGTCGAAGCAGAGATCGTGTTCCCCTTATTCCGGGATTCCCATCAATACGGACGTGGGTAACCCAACCGCGCCATTGATTGCGGCGCTTGGGAGATAAGCGAGTTTTATCAGGCTGGTGGGGATGCATGTTTCCGTCCGCCCATATAAGGGGATAAAGATCCAACCCTTTTACCTACGCCTTCTTCCTCCTTGGCTTATCCATCTCCGCGAACTCGAGCTCTAGCGCCCAAGCCCACACATCTCACCTCAACCTTCTCCAAATATGTCCGGAGCGGGACGCAAGTGGATGGCCTCCTCCGTCACGGAGGGGCATATCCAGAAGCTGCGCAGCGCCGGATACTTGTCCAGCGACATCGCGCATCGGCTCCCCGACGAGGGAGAGCTCATCCCCACCCCCAGGCCCCATGAGAGGGTAGTATTGCTTCCCCATTTCCTCCGCGGACTGGGCTTCCCACTTCATCCCTTTGTCCGGGGGCTCATGTTCTACTACGGCCTAGATTTCCATGATCTGGCCCTGAATTTTATCCTCAACATCTCGGCGTTTATCGTCGTGTGGGAGGCCTTCCTCTGCATCCAGCCCCACTTCGGCTTGTGGCTCAAGACCTTCAGTGTCAAGCGGAAGGTTGTGAAGGGCAGCCAAGCGGAGTGCGGAGGCGCCATGGTGGGCAGGATGTCCCACGTTACGTGGCTGGAGGGCACCTTCGTGGAAACCATCAAGGGGTGGCAATCGGGGTGGTTCTACATCACCGAGCCGCGTGACACCGATTGGGCGGCGGCCCCCGAATTCAGATCCGGCATCCCTACACGGCTCACCTCCTGGAAAGAGAGTGGCCTGATCTGGAGGAATTCGGAGGAGCTGACCTGACTCCAAGCCTGTATCCAGAAGTTGGTGGACAAGAAGCTCAAGGTTGTCAACGTAGTCCAGGTCATGCTCATCCGCCGGACTCTCCCGTGCCAACGACGGGGTTTCAACATGTGGGAGTTCGATCCGGCGCAGCACCAGACCCTGAGCGGGCTCTTCGACACTACGTACGAAGATGTCTGGAAGGTGCTATTCAAGGGCGCCGAAGCTCCCGCATCCGCTACCGGAGATCGCGGATTCCGCTCGCAGCGCCCGGCTGACGAGGTAAATGATTTTGTCCTTTAAGGGACGCTTGTTATTCATAGTTTGACTCTATGCGGGATCTAAACTCCCTTTCCTTTGACAGGACTGGCGGAAGAAGGCCGCACAGGCTATCTGTCCGGCCCCATTGCCAGAGGACCCAGCTGACGCCCGCCTAACGGGGCTGCTGGCCCCGGCACCCCACGTGGTGCCGGAGAAGAAGGCCAAGAAGAAGGCCACGGGGACTCGGAAGAGTTCCCGTTTTCAGGTGCTATCGGACGACGAATCCGAGGCCGACTCCTCCCACCAAGGCGAGGAGGAGAAGAAGCAAGCCTCTCCCCCAGCGGGGGGAGGGAAGAAAAGGAAGGCCTTCCCAACAAGGGAGGCCAAAGGGTCCAAGAGGGGAAAAACTCTTCCCCCGGACTGTTCTGCCAACGCCAGTGACGACGACGAGGACTGGCCTCCAAGGGCCAAGCCTCTAGCGAGATCGTAAGTATCCGGACTCCCGAATAACTTCAACGTTTTCGTTTTCCGCCACATTATGTCTTTCTAATGCCGCATACAACCCTGCAGTCCGCCTAAGGATGATCTCCCCACTTCGTCGAGCGGGTCCTTAGGGGCATCGGATATGGATTCTCTTCCGACTGCCTCCACCCCCCGTGATGCGGACGATGCCGAGGTGGGATCCCAGGAAGGGACCCACCAGGAGGAGAGGGCCCCGGAGGTGTCGCAGGACAACCTCCCGGACTTTGCACCGGACTCAGCCCCGGAACCCATAGTGGCTCCGGAGTCCGGCTGGCGACCCCTTCGTAAGAAGGGCAAGACCGCGACGCCAGCTGCCTCCGTCCAACCGGAGGTGCCGGATAATTTGCGGGAGGCGCTCAACGGCGCCTCCATCGAAGAGGAACACCGCACTGTTATGAGTGCGGTGATTCAGAAGGTTCAGCTCGCCAAGAGCGGGCTGACCGAAGCCTGCAGCAGCCTTCTAACAGGCTTTGAGGTAAGAATTTCAATATATGTAAAATGGTACCGCATAGACAGTAGCCCCTGATGCTCGGTTCGGTGTTCGGAAAGAAAAGCCGGACTGAGGATCTTTAGAAAGATAAACGCAGGAGTCATGAAAATATGTCAATATGGGATTGCAGGCTGTGCTGCTGGCCTCTGCCGCACTGACTGCGGAGGTCAATACTTTGAAGGAAAACCTCGAGCGGTCCGAGAACGAGCTCGGCCATGCCAAGAAGCAGCTCGAGGAAAAAGAAGGTGAGTAATACCTTATGAAAATTGTACCTTACAGAAAAGGATTTGGTTGCAAGAAAAATGACAAGGATAACTGGGGTATTGCAGGTGCCACTAACGAGGTGGCGACCCTGAAGGAGGCGGTGGCCGCGGCCGAACGCAATGCGGTTGCGGAGCGCACCGAGCGAGAGAAATAGGAGGCGCGGGTGGCGGAGGTACAGCAAGAGCTCCAGGATCTCATGAAGAAACACGAGAGCCTGGAGCGTGACTCGAAGACTCGAGAGTCTGAGCTTGCAACGGCTCTTGGGAGTGCCAAAGCCGCTAAGGCCGAAGCCTACAAGGCCCTCCAGGAGATAGAGGTGGTGAAGAAAATAGCAGCGGGTAAGGCATTTTTCATGCAAAGTAAGCATGTGAGTGTTAATTACCTGTCGCTTACCCGAATTCGGAGCTCTCCAGGAGCGTTCGCAGATCTTCCCCGCAGCGTGTCCGATGCTGCCGCATTCTACCGGGATGAGGAGGGGAGCTCAACGGAGAAGGTCTTCTGGTCTCAGTATGCTGAGGCCGGACATCTGGTACCCCTTAGTGACCAGCTGAAGCAGCTGGTCGAGCTCCACAAGGCGGCCGAACAGGCCATGAAGGGCCTCATAGTTCGGCTGTGGCCTAAGGAGGCCATGCCTGGGAGCTACTTCGGCCTGGTGCGACGGCTGATGGATGCGTGCCCGTGGGTTGAAGTCATCAAGCACTCCGCCTGTATTGAAGGTCCCCGTCGGGCCCTTGCCCACGCAAAGATGCACTGGGGCAAGATGGATGCCCAGAAGCTTGTGACGGACCCACCACCAGAGGACAAGGAGTATCGTACGCCCGAGATGTATTATAAGAGTGTGTTGAAGGGCGCCCGCACTATTGCGGGTGAGTGCTCCAAAGATGTAATATTTGAGTAGACTCGCATTTTGTTATCCTGTGCGCTGAAAACTTGGTTCATATGCACTAAGCAATGCTTGTTAATTTAAAATATTACCTTCTGTGCGGCTGTTTATCAAATCTGAGAGATGGCAAGTCGTCGGCTTCAGCCCCCATGCCACGAGTGCTGGGGTGTTCGGGATAAACTTGAGCGCTCTTGTTCCCATTTTTGGGTCCATCTAGGGAGGCGCTCAACACAACAAACAAGGCAACCGGACTTATAATGCTTGAACACTCTCACTTAGCCATAGAATTCTATAATTTTAAATTTCGGCGAAGCCCCTAGTTTTCGGAAGGCCGAATTTGGGGCTCTATCCACGCCTTGGCCGGACAGAATCCGGATCCTCGCTCGAAGCGGCATAAGTCTTTAGGGACTCACAAAGAACCTCTCGAACAGCGACCAGCTCTCGCCTCATCATGACGGTCAGTTTTAGCTTTCTCCACTGAGGCGTTAACCTAGCTCAACTGGGGCGCAATCGCGGTGGTTCTCCCAGTGCTACCTTAGCCGATAAAACGGAACGTAAGGTACCAAAATATGGGAGCCGGGCAAACCCAACTATTGACCCAAGAACATGATTCGGAGCCGATGCATATAATGCTATAAGTTCGGGGTGCCGCACTTGTGAAAGTGTTCGGACTTATCACACCATAACGCGGGAAACATAAGCCCCTGGTGTATTTAGCCGTACCAAAACATACGGATGCAACATGTCATAGATGAACATATGTGTAAGAAAGAAATTCAATTGGAAGCAAAAATGTGCTGCATTGCTTTATTCAAATAAAAACTGCTGTAAGTGCAGGACGATACAACTGGTGCGGTAAGCAAGGGATGGGACTGTTTAACATGTCCCCCTCCAGGGGTAGGCTACGGAATAATGCATAAAACAGAGTTAATGCTCATAATGGAGACCACCTGGAGATCTACATATCCGTATCGCCAAGCTTGCCTTCCACGCCAAGGAAAGTCCCATCCAGACACGGGACGAAGTCCTCAATCTTGTGTCTTCATAGTCTTGGAGTCCGGCCGATGATGATAGTTCGGCTATCCGGACACCCCCTAGTCCGGGACTCCCTCAATTGGCTTTGTACATAAAATGGGTTTTATCTGGCTACATCGGCGGCGCCAGGAATACCATATGCCCCAGGCCGACCCACGCAACCTTCAGAGCACTGTAGCTACAATACCACACTGTAGCTACAGTCAACGAAGGAATCAGTGCCCACGCCCCTGGCAGCGACCCGGGCTGCCTGGGGCCTGTCTCCGCCACCGGCTACATGCATACGTGTGCGCAAGCAACACATACGATGCCATTGACGAGACTAGGATGGTAGGTGCACGCGCTATGTTACATATATGCGCGACTCTAGCTGGCGGCCGGGGCTCGCTATCGCTAGCGAGCGGCTGGCCCCTAGTCCCAGGCAGCACCCTACCGCATACTACTAAAAAGACAAAATTACACGAACCAACGTGTGATTGAGATGGTTAGGTGGACAGTGGTATTCCCAACCCACCAGGGTTTAAATCCTGGTGCTCGCATTATTCCTGGATTTATTTCAGGATTTCCGGTGATGCATTTTCAGTGGGAGGAGACGTTCCCGTCGACGACGAGGCACCTACGGTGACTTCGTGAATCTCAAGATGATATGCCGGCTCAGTCTTTCGGAGGTGCTCATAGGGGTAGGGTGTGCGTGTGTGCGTTCATAGGGGTGAGTGTATGCGCGTGTATATGAACATTTGTGTCTGTACTGATGCTAAAAAAAGACAAAATTACTGCTAATCCAAAAGTGCTAAAAAGACACTGCTAATTAATCATCCTATGTGTCTTTTCTCACGTGATAGATGCCTGCATGCCATTGCATTGATGTTCGTCCTTGTGCATGAATTTTTGGTTTTCAAAATTACAAAAGACATATCTTTTAAACCATGTGTCGAAATTCATATCCATTTTCATCATTGAAACCCTCGCGACGTTCTCTTCAAAAGTAGACCCGCATGGGGATGTTTCGAAAAACTAGTCTTTCTGCCAACTAAATATCAATGAGTGTGCAACTAGACTACATTGCCGCACCAACTGAGCATATGTGTGTGCCAATAGTCCTGCCAATTAAACATCAATGTGCGTGCAACTAGACTACATTGTCGCGCCAACTGAGTATGTGTGTGTGTAACTACTCCTGCCAACTAAACATCAACGTGTGTGCAACAAGACTACATTGCCGAGTCAACTGACCATATGTGTGTGTAAGTGATTCTGCGAACTAAAAATTAATGTGTGTGCAACTAGACTATATTACCGCGTCAATTGCGCATATGTGTGTGCAATTACTCTCCTGCCAACTAAACTCAATGCGTGTGCAACTAGTCTAAACTACAGGCCAACTGAGCATATGTGTGTGCAACTAGTCTTCCTGCCAACTAAACATCAATATGTGTGCAACTAGACTACATTACAAGTCAACTAAACATCAATATATGTGCGACTAGTCTTCCTGCCAAATAAACATCAATGTGTGTGCAACTAGTCTTTCTGCCAAATAAACATCAATGTGTGTGCAACTAGTCTTTCTGTCAACTAAACATCAATGTGTCTGCAACTAGACTACATTACATCATGCACACTGGCCCTACTATAAACTATCATGCCAGTAGCATACTAGTTTTTGCCCAGCCTCACAAAAAATGGCTGAAACGCACATGGAACTATAGCGATGCATACACACGGCATACAACTACAAGGGAAGAAACAGGGGGCACTTGAGGTACAGTATAACCCGGGTATTAGAGGTGGCCAAGAAAATACTAGAAAATAAGGAGGCATGGCGAGGGGGACTGCCGGGCATGTGCTCGTCGCGGTGTGCGACACTGGAAGGGTGCTGGAGGAGAGCGGCGGCCGAGCGAGTAGCCGCGTCGCCGGGAGCAGGAGTGCGGCGGAGGATGGCCCTCTCCATGGCGGCCCTTCCCCGACGGGACTGCGGCGGCTGGACGCCCCAACTCCAGCTCCTAGAAGAGGGCAAAGGAGACTGCAGCGCTGCTGGTGGCTCCATGGCTGACCTGCTCTCCAGGCGCCTCCGGTCCGCCGCCGAGACATGCTGCAGCCTCGCCGGATTCGATAGAGGAGGAAAGGAGAGAAAGTAGCGAGACGGTTGGTTCATAACGAGGTGATTATTACAAGAACAAAATTCTAAAGATCGTTGGGGATTATTGAGTTGTTACAGATAAATGTTACAAGAAAAAGAGGGAACTTAACAAACTGTTGGTGAAAGGTAAGAGCCTAAATTATGACCTTTCTATAATCATTTTCAGCAAACTATTCATAACTCCATGCTATCTGAATCATCCAACTACTAGTAAACCAAGTTGAGCGGATGTTAATCAGGTAAAGATCCACCTCACAGGCTACACTTAATTGAGGTGCGTTTCATAACTAATCATTAATTGTATCAAGTCTAGAAGTAGGTTTTGGAGGCACGCTCCTTTGTGTAGCAACAATCATATGTAGCCATAGATGGAGCAGAAGCACCAGTCTTGTCCGCGCCCTCGTACTGCAGGCAGAGAAACACCACACGCAGGAATGGGATAACCTGCCAAGCAAGAAGACGACAATCAATTTACCCAGCTAGATGAACCATGGTCGCAAAATTGACAATTTTGACCTATGCACGCAATGAATTCACAAAATGAACTGCACCTAAAACTATTTCACGCGCCTGTCTTTTTGTGTGGCGCCCGACACACAGGCGCCACACTCTACGGTGCAGCGCCCAACTCTGGGACGTTGCACCCCTGTCCATCGTGGCAGTCCCTGGGCCCGCGTCCAAGCAGTGCAGCGCCTCCGAGCTAGGCGCCAAACATGTAATGTGCAACGCCTAGCCCTTAGGCGATGCACTGTCTGTTACTAGTTGGCCAGCCCCCCGCCCCACTCCCCCCACACACACGCCCACCCACACAAAGCTCACCCGAGATCTGCCCCCTCTCCCCCTCTCTCCCCCTCTCAAATCCTTTCCCAAATCCTACAAATTTGAAGATTTTGTCCATGGATTTCGAACTCAAACCCTCCCTCAAGGTAATCTTCTCTGATCCCTTTCTTTTGATCCAAGTAATGTTACCAAATTGCTAATTTGTTGCTAGTTTGTGGAAACCCTAGTTTTGTATGGATCTGCATATTTGCATGGATATGTGAGAGGCTTGTTTGCCAATTTCCTATGATTAGGCTTGTTAGTATGTTAGGGTTATGGTTAGGGTTATGGTTATGGTTAGGGTTAGGGTTATGGTTGTTGTTTCATATATATGTTGGTGCTAGGGTTAGGGTTAGGGTTATGGTTGTTGTTTCATATATATGTTAGGGTTTCTATTCCGTGTTAATCTTTGGATTAGTACTCATGGAAGAAATATTACGTTGTGTTGTTTGAATGCTTATAGGGATGGGAAGAACATGTGTGTTTGTTCATCATGGGAACAAAGACGCCTTCTTGAAAGGCAATATTGAACCGGACCCGGATGAGATTGACATGGTGTTTGATAATAGTCCTAGCTATGCGGAGCTCTTGCAACAAGTGAGGAAAGATTTGAATTGGATGGACCCTAGTGATATCGTTTAGTTGGAGGGAAGGCATAATGTTGGTTTTGAAATGCACATCCGTTGGAAGACAATGTGTGTCAACTCGGAGCAACGTTGGGTTGCATACAAGTAGATGCTGACCGAATCACTAGACAAGGCTCTTGAGTTATTACATATGGGGTATTTGTCTTTGAAATAAGCATGAAAATCATAATTACCTCCTGCTGCACCGAGAAAGCGTACGACCGGTGTTGCTGGTCCCAGTGATCATCGAGAAGCCAAACTATCCTAACAATTTCAAACAAAGCATTCTTGTCAACACGCCAACCTATGTATAACTTTTCCATAAAAATAACATGTCAACCTATGTATCCAACCTATGTATAACTTTTCCATAGAAATAACATGTCAACCTATGTATCGAACCTATGTATATGTCAATACAAATAAACTAAACTAGGCCTACTTCATACAAATAAACTTTTCCATAGAAATAGCATGTCAACCTATGTATCCAACCATATATTTTGAATAAAATAAACTAAACTAGGGTTCCCCAAATCAAACAAACAAGGGTTCTAATACATGCAAGATTCTAATACATGCAAGATTCTAATACATGCAAGATTTTAATCTAATCAAATCAAACAAAGGTTCCCCAAATCTTCAAAATAGTATATTTTCTATGGATAGAAAGAAGGGGATCGGAGGAGAGTACCTTCTAGGATGGATTGGAGACGAAATCCATGAACCTAATCGTCGGATCTGAAGGATTTGGGAGAGGGGATTGAGAGGGGGAGAGGAGGAACACTAGTAGAAAACAGGCCATTCGAACCGGTTCGTGAGGGCCATTTGTCCCGGTTCACGAACCGGGACTAAAGGGTCGTGACTAAAGCTTTGTCCCTTTAGTCCCGGTTCGCCCAGGAACCGGGATAGATGGGGGCTCCATGTGGCCACTGCCGTTTGCCCAGGCAGGGGGCCTTTTGTCCCGGTTGGAGCCACCAATCGGGACCAAAAGGCTTCCACGCATCAGCATTTTAGGTGCTGGGTTTTTTGTTTTTTTTTGAAGGGGGGAGGGGGTTTGGGGGGTTTTGTAGGGTTAATGTGGGGGTTTCATATATTGTGTTAGCTAGCTAATAGAGAAAAGTGTCCTCTCTTATCTCCGTGCTTGGTCGACGCTACGTATAGAGAGGACTCGACACGCTAGCTAGCTAGTAAGCAAATGAAGGAAACTATTAAGTACAGAAGATCGTCATGAACATATACAGAAGTGATCGACCTCTCCTTCTCCGAGAGATTGGTCGAACAACAAGTTTTTGTATATCTATCCGACGCTACTGGCTACATATATATATATATATATACAATGTGTAAGATCTCTTACAATACCCAAACATATGAACTCAACTTCTTCATGCATGGTGGTATTCTCCGGCTTTATTGATGATGTGGTCAAGAAAGAATCCAGCCAATTCCTCTTGAATTGCTTGCATGTGATCTTGTGGTAGGAGTTCATCCCACATCTACCACATCTAATTTCAAGAAGGGGGTCAATACATATATATGAATGAAACTGAACATAAATGATGGTAATAAAATAAACTTGTGAATATTTTTGCTTACGCACTTCATATTGTCTTTTAGAGTAGCCCCGCCTAATCTTGACCATCGTGTTGTAGATGAACTCACAGACGTAGTATCCACCGTAATTATTCCCGGCTTCCTGCCACAAGCACTTTACGAGAAATAGAGGTCAATGAAACTGATAATGAAGCATTATAAATGGGCATTTATGAAAGTATCTAGAATCAACGGGAGATGCGCGGAACTAGATAGCTAGTAGTACTTACTTTCGGGTATTTCCATCGCAGTTCTCACGGCAGTCCCGAAACTTGTGCCGTGAATACTTTCCAAACCCTGCAAGACAAAGAAAACAATTACATGATATCATGAAATGAACAAAGTTGCTGATATGGTGCGATAATGATCGATTCAACTTACTTCTCGAGCATATTAGACACGTCCGCATAGTCCTCGGGATCTTTTCGTCCCGAGTCTAAGACGTTTACTAGTCCCTGCTCAAGCTTAATCTCTAGGAGAATATAGTGGAACCTGCACACGCATGCATAACTCATGAATTACATAACCTTGAGTAATAATTAAGGGAAACCGAATATGCACAAGAGAGTAACACTCACTTGAAGTTGTAAGGAAAGAGTATTGTATCTTTGTTTTGATTTATTACCAATGATCGTAGCAAGTTGTGTTGGGGAACGTTGCAGAAAATAAAAAATTTCTACGCTTTCACCAAGATCAATCTATGAGTTCATCTAGAAACGAGAGAGAGGAGTGCATCTACATACCCTTGTAGATCGCGAGCGGAAGCATTCAACAGAACAGGGTTGAGGGAGTCATACTCGTCGTGATCCAAATCACCGATGATCCTAGTGCCGAATGGACAACACCTCTGCGTTCAACACACGTACGGTTGGGAAGACGTATCCTCCTTCTTGATACATCAAGGGGGAAGGAGAGCTTGATGAAGATCCAGCAGCACGACGGCGTGGTGGTGGATGCAGCAACGATCTCGGCAGAGCTTCGCCAAGCTTCTATGAGAGGGAGAGGTGTAACAAGGGGAGAGGGAGGCGCCAAGAGCATGGGTGCGGCTGCCCTCCCTACCCCTCTTTATATAGCCCCCCTAGGGGGGCGCCGGCCCTAGGAGATGCAATCTCCAAGGGGGGGGCGGCGGCCAAGGGGGTGGCTTGCCCCCCAAGCCAAGTGGAGGCGCCCCCACCCCTAGGGTTTCCAACCCTAGGCTCAGGTGGGGCCCAAGGGGGGGCGCACCAGCCCACCAGGGGCTGGTTCCCTTCCCACTTCAGCCCATGGGGCCCTCCGGGATAGGTGGCCCCACCCGGTGGACCCCCGGGACCCTTCCGGTGGTCCCGGTACAATACCGGTGACCCCGAAACTTTCCCGATGGCCGAAACTTGACTTCCTATATATAATTCTTTACCTCTGGACCATTCCGGAACTCCTCGTGATGTCCGGGATCTCATCCGGGACTCCAAACAACTTTCGGGTTACTGCATACTCATATCTCTACAACTCTAGCGTCATCGAACCTTAAGTGTGTAGACCCTACGGGTTCGGGAGACATGCAGACATGACCGAGACACCTCTCCGGTCAATAACCAACAGCGGGATCTGGATACCCATGTTGGCGCCCACATGCTCCTTGATGATCTCATCGGATGAACCACGATGTCGAGGATTCAATCAATCATGTATACAATTCCCTTTGTCAATCGGTACGTTACTTGCCTGAGATTCGATCGTCGGTATCCCAATACCTCGTTTAATCTCGTTACTGGCAAGTCACTTTACTCGTACCGTAATGCATGATCCCGTGACCAGACACTTGGTCACATTGATCTCATTATGATGATGCATTACCGAGTGGGCCCAGAGATACCTCTCTGTCATACGGAGTGACAAATCCCACTCTCGATTCGTGCCAACCCAATAGACACTTTCGGAGATACCCGTAGTGCACCTTTATAGTCACCCAGTTATGTTGTGACGTTTGGCACACCGAAAGCACTCCTACGGTATCCGGGAGTTGCACAATCTCATGGTCTAAGGAAATGATACTTGACATTTGGAAAAGCTCTAGCTAAACGAACTACACGATCTTTGAGCTATGCTTAGGATTGGGTCTTGTCCATCACATCATTCTCCTAATGATGTGATCCTGTTATCAATGACATCTAATGCCCATAGTCAGGAAACCGTGACTATCTGTTGATCAACGAGCTAGTCAACTACAGGCTTACTAGGGACATGTTGTGGTCTATGTATTCACACATGTATTACGATTTCCGGATAACACAATTATAGCATGAATAACAGACAATTATCATGAACAAAGAAATATAATAATAACCATTTTATTATTGCCTCTAGGGCTTATTTCCAACAAGTTGTCCTCGGTTTCTTTGGCATGAAACGTAACCGTAAATTCATCTATGAGATTTGTGTTAATGAACCCAATATTATACATTTCAGCTTTTCTGCATTCGACGGTCTTCAATCTGCATAATATAGTGAGGATAATTATATATACATGCAATGAAAGAGTTGAACTATATATAGAGACTTAATGACAGAAGTAGTACTTACAGAGAGTAGCAAGTGACCGTTAATTTATCGAGGGCCTTTTGATTGAAAAACTGGAAGAACTCCTCAAATGGAACAGACAACTGCTCAATTCCAACGAGGTCGTGATGATCCTCTTTAACTTTCAGCATCAAAGTATCTTTTTTTTCTCCCCTGCAAACTTTTTGCAGGTTTCCATGTACCAATCATGGAATCTTCGCATCATTGTTGTTAGAGTAGAAACATCTTTGACGAGAGGCTTCCCGTACTCGTATTTGAATTCGTCCACCTCCATTGTATCAAAATGTGCATTGTCGGGCAGGTAATCTGCAGGATTGGTACCGGGCAAGATCCCCGGATGATTAGCGACGATATCGCTAGACAACTTGAGCAGGGGGCACGATTGGTTCTCTTGTTCGCCGAGCTGGGGAATTTTTTTCCCACTTCTTCATTCTTGTAACCTTTTTTACTGCAAGTACTTCCCGACCGCTTCGCTTCCTTATATGTCTTTTGAGTAATGAGCTCATAGTTGGTTTGCGGCGGAGACGGTTGTGGTCGCTGTAGGGTATCCTGATACGTCTCCAACGTATCTATAATTCTTTTATTGTTCCATGCTATTATATTACCTGTTTTGGATGTTTATGGGCTTTACTCTACACTTTTATATCATTTTTGGGACTAACCTACTAACCGGAGGCCCAACCTGAATTGCTGTTTTTTTGCCTATTTCAGTGTTTGAAAGGAAAGGAATATCAAACAGAGTCCAAACGGAATATAACCTTCGGGAGCGATCTTTTTGGAACAAACGCAATCCAGGAGACTTGGAGTGGACGTCAAGAAGCGATCGAGGTGGCCACGAGGATGCCCGGCGCGCGCCCCACCCTCGTGGGCCCCTCGAGCGTCAACCGACCTACTTCTTCCTCCTATATATATCCACGGACCTCGAAAACATCCAGGAGCACCACAAAAAACTATTTCCACCTCCGCAACCTTCTGTATCCGCGAGATCCCATCTTGGAGCCTTCGTCGGCGCTCTGCCAGAGGGGGGATCAACCATGAAGGGCCTCTACATCATCTCCAAGGCCTCTCTGATGAGTTGTGAGTAGTTTATCACAGACCTTCGGGTCCATAGTTATTAGCTAGATGCCTTCTTCTCTCTCTTTGATTCTCAATACAAAGTTCTCCTTCCTCTTCTTGGAGATCTATTCGATGTAACTCTTTTTGCGGTGTGTTTGTCGAGATCCGACGAATTGTGGGTTTATGATCAAGTTTATCTATGAGAAATATTTGAATCTCCTATGAATTCTTTTATGTATGATTGGTTATCTTTGAAAGTCTCTTCAAATTATCAGTTTGGTTTGACCTACTAGATTGATCTTTCTTGCAATGGGAGAAGTGCTTAGCTTTGAGTTCAATCTTGCGGTGTCCTTTCCCAGTGACAGCGGGGGCAGCAAGGCACATATTTTATTGTTGCCATCGAGGATAAAAAGACGGGGTTTATATCATATTGCATGAGTTTATCCCTCTACATCATGTCATCTTGCTTAATGCGTTACTCTGTTCTTATGAACTTAACTAGTTAATTGCCCATGCGTTGCAATAGGAGATATATATTCTGGTCATTAAACAACAATTGTGTCAGTATATTTCTTTAGAATCCTGATGGACATTAGGAGCATTGCTTATCTTCCATTAAAGCACACTTCTTCTTCACCTACCCTCCTCGCATTTTGCCTCCTACTCCTAGCTCACCACCTCTTCAACTCTGCATGCGACAAACTCCTTTCCACCATGCACACACGCACTTTGAACTGAATTTCCTTTCCTTCGTCACTCTTCCTTTCCTCCGTCACTCACGAGTAACCACATGCCTCTCAAGTATAAAAAACAACTTCCAGCTAAAATGAGTTTATAGAAGAGTTAAACATTTTCAATCTTGTATGTATACAAGAAATTAAAGACATGACTAATAATTTATTTAACAATGTAATTCCCGAGCACTTAAGTCATTCTCATATAATCACAAATATATAAGTAAAAAATATATTAAAACACACATTCATACCAATAATTCTCAAAGACGAAGCAAGACACATGAAAGAAAAAACCAAAAAAGACATTGTACTCCAGCAGTAAGGCAGTACCCTTCGCCAGCCACCCACCGATCTCTCTCTCCCCCTCGGACGCGCTGCTCGGGCAGTCACCACCGTAGTGTGTCACTATAGAGTACTCCCTCCATCCCAAAATTCTTGTCTTAGATTAGTCTAGATACAGATGTATCTAATACTAAAACTGACTTGATACATTCGTATTTAAACAAATTTAAGACAAGAATTCTGGGACGGAGGGAGTACATGCCACCAAATCCAATGCCCGTCACCAATATAAGGTCGTCGGCAACCCATCACCAAGCGAGGGATGTATGCCTCACTGCCAAGGCCCCCACCCCCAAGCTAACATAGCCGACGTCCGGCCAAAAGCAGAAGATGCAAGCCTCAGCGCCAAGGCCCTTTGCCCACAAGCGGCTTTTGCTGGTGTCCAAACCCAACGGGGCTGTTCTCTGCCCTCTTTCAGTCTTTGTCTATCTCCTTTTTACTCCCTACGTTCCTAAATATTTGTCTTTCTAGAGATTTCAACAAGTGGCTACATATGAAGCAAAATAAGTGAATCTAGACTCCAAAATATGTCTATATACATCAGTATGTGATAGTTCATTTGAAATCTCTAAAATGACAAATATTTAGGAACGAAGGGAGTATTACATTTGTCTAACTGAATGCTTGGATGCCCGTAGTGAGTGAATTGTAATAGCCTGAGTAAACTACAAATCATTCAATCCAACACCGGTATGCAAAAAGATCATAATTAATATTGTTTATTTTTCATCACAACAATGTGCATAAATAACACACATACGTACAAATGAGAAGCAATAGCAGAGCAAACTATAATAGTGGGCAGTACACCTTTGTCTAACTGTGTATATGCATTAGCGGCAACATCATTACTCTCTCTTTCTCTCTCTCTCTCTCTCTCATACGTGAGCAGTAGTGGCCAGTAACCCCACGTTGTCGTCGCCGCCCTGCCCGTCGTGCTATCTCTCTCCCCAGACAAGGCTCTCTGTTTTGCTCGATTTGAGAAGTAATCGGGGGAAGGGAACAAACCTGTGACGCGGATGTGACTGGCGTTGTGGTGGGAATAACGCACAGAAGGACAATCGAGCAGTTCATGGAAATATGGCGGCAACGACGATTGATGTTTCGTTTGTGCACAGGTGTCAGCCGTTCCAGCCCATCTCGGACCTCAGCCGCAGCCAAGGGATGGTCAAAGCGGGAGCGGCAATTTATGCCAAAATTTTCCATATGCGGCTACTACTAATTGTTATAGCAGATCAGACAAGATAAATACCATGTCAAATCTGGATGGTGATCATCTGTCATTGATTCATGTCCATTCAGAGCTGAATGTTGGGCTAGAACCAATGTGCTCATGCAGCGGCACCATCCACCAAAACCTGCACAACATCCCAGAAAACAAGAGCAGAAGAGAGCTACACAGATCCATCAGTTCGCGAAATAAGAGGCAAGAGAAAAAGGTCGATTGGGGGAGCGAACCTGTATGTTGTTGTACCTATAGTCAAGGAGCGGCCGGCTTCCCTCAACAATACCGTAGCCCAGTCCTGCTTCTGCCGCCACTCACCATGAAGAGGGCCGAGATCGAAACAGCAGATGGTCTCTTCGTAGTAGCCAACGATGAACGGGATTGCGAGGGCCTTGGATCAAATTAAGATGGGAAAGAAGAGGGAAAACCTGGACTGAACCATGGTGACAGGAAACAACAAAGTCATCACCCCGACGACAATGGCCAGTCGGTGAAGGGTTGCCCTGACCCGTGCAAACAAGATTGTCTCGATGTCTCCGGGGGCTCGTCGACCAGTGCTGTGAGGCCCTTTGAACCGTGGCAGGCGCGTGAGGCCGTGGCTCACCGGAACTCGAAGTCTAGGTTTTGGGAGGGAAAAGAGAGGGGCGGATCCCATGGGAGTCGTGCATGCTTGGATTTTGATGTTTTCTAAGTTTGATTCGGAGGAAATTATGTTGCAGGATTGGGTTTTGACGTGATTTACGTTGATTCAAAGGAAACTAGGCAGTGCGAGAGATACCTTCCGGTTTTAACATGGGCGGGGTTGAAAAACTAGATGACGAGGGGGGAGGAGGGAGCGTATGTCGGGGGTGGGGAACAAGAGGTTGGACGAAACGTAAGAGGGGAGAGGGAACCTTACGTTTCTTTTAGATAGTAGAGATACTCTAGATGCAGGCAGGAGTTGGTCGATGTGTGGAGTAATAGTAGTAGATGCAGAATCGTTTCGTTCTACTTGTTGTGGACGTGATACATATATACATGATCATGCCTAGATATTCTCATAACTATGCACTTTTCTATCAATTGCTTGATAGTAATTTGTTCACCCACCATTGCAATCCGTGTGCCCGTGTGATGCCTTGTTTTCCCTTATGGCTTTGACTAGGAACGTTGATAGAATTTCTCTTGAGGTTGATTCTCTAAAGCTTAGATCTATTCCACCTAAGCATGATATCAATGAGTCTCTCAAAGCCATGAGAATATCCAGTGATGAGTGCAAAGAAAAAACCGCTAGGTTGCGCGCTAAGAAAGATTGCTTTGTAACAGCGTGTTCTTCTAGTTTCCATGAAAATAATGATGAAGATCTAAAAGTTATTGATGTGTCCCCTATTAAATCCCTGTTTTGCAATATGAATCTTAATAATGATGGGACTGGAGGTGAATCAACTTTAGTTAAAAGGCGTTCCGATGATTTGGAGTATTTTGATCTTGATGCTAAAATTGGTTAAAGTGGGATCGGAGAGATTAAAACTTTACATAGAAATGAACCCACTACTTTGGATTTCAAGGAATTTAATTATGATAATTGTTCTTTAATAGATTGTATTTCCTTGTTGCAATCCGTGTTGAATTCTCCTCATGCTTATAGCCAAAATAAAGCTTTTACTAAGCATATTGTTGATGCCTTAATGCAATCCTATGAGGAAAAACTTAATTAGAAAGTTTCTATACCTAGAAAACTCTATGATGAGTGGGAACCTACTATAAATACTAAAATTAAAGATCATGAATGCTATGCTTTGTGTGATTTGGGTGCTAGTGTTTCCACGATTCCGAAAACTTTATGTGATGTGCTAGGTTTCCATGATTTTGATGATTGCTCTTTAAACTTGCACCTTGCGGATTCCACCATTAAGAAACCTATGGGAAGGATCAATGATGTTATTATTGTTGCAAATAGGAATTATGTTCCCGTAGATTTTATCGTTCTTGATATAGATTGCAATCTTCCATGTCCTATTATTCTTGGTAGACCTTTCCTTAGAACGATTGGTGCAATTATTGATATGAAGAAGGAAATATTAGATTCAAATTTCCGTTAAGGAAAGGCATGGAACACTTTCCTAGAAAGAAAATTAAATAACCTTATGAATCTATTAAGTGAGCCACTTATTAATTGAATGCCAAATATGGCAACACTTAGATCTATTCTCGCTTTTATGCCTAGCTTGGGGCGTTAAACGATAGCGCTTGTTGGGAGGCAACCCAATTTTATTTTTGTTCCTTGCCTTTTGTTCCTGTTTAGTAATAAATATTTCATCTAGCTTCTGTTTAGATGTGTTTTCATGTTTTAATTAGTGTTTGTGCCAAGTAGAACCTATAGGATAACCTTGGGTGAAAGTTAATTTGATTCTGCTGAAAAACAGAAACTTTGCGCTCACGACAAAACATTCAATAAATCACAGAAACGTGCTTTTGCATTGATTAGTTTTGCTGTAGATCAATAGACAAATTGCCTAGTACTTACAATTTTGGTAGGATTTTTGAGGTTCCATAAGTATTCTAAAGTTACAGATTTCTACAGACTGTTCTGTTTTTGACAGATTCTGCTTTTCGTGTGTTGTTTGCTTATTTTGATGAATCTATGGCTAGTATCGGGGGGTATGAACCATAGATAAGTTGTAATACAGTAGGTTTAACACCAATATAAATAAAAAATGAGTTCATTACAGTACCTTATGTGGTGGTTTTTCTTTCTTGCACTAACAGAGCTTATGAGATTTCCTGTTGAGTTTTGTGTTGTGAAGTTTTCAAGTTTTGGGTAAAGATTTGATGGACTATGGAATAAAAGGTGGCAAGAGCCTAATCTTGGGGATTCCCATGGCACCCCAAGATATTGAAGGACAACTAAAATCCTAAGCTTGGGGATGCCCCGGAAGGCATTCCCTCTTTCGTCTTCATCTATCGGTAACTTTACTTGGAGCTATATTTTTATTTACCACATGATATGTGTTTTGCTTGGAGCGTCTTGTATGATATGAGTCTTTGCCTTTTAGTTTACCACACTCATCCTTGCTGCACACACCTTTTGGGAGAGACCCACATGATTCAGAATTTATTAGAATACTTTATGTGCTTCACTTATATCTTTTGAGCTAGATATTTTTGCTCTAGGTGCTTCACTTATATTTTCTAGAGCACGGCGGTGGCTTTATTTTGAAGAAATTGTTGATCTCTTATGATTCAATTATATTATTTTTAGAGTATTTTAGAACAGCATGGTATTTGCTATGGTTATAAATTTGGTCCTAGAATGGTCAGCATCCAAGTTGGATATAATAAAGATTATCATAGAAAGTGCATTAAATACTATGATCAATTTGATGCTTGATAATTGTTTTGACATATAAAGGTGGTAATGTTAGAGTCATTCTAGTTGGGTAATTGTGAAATTGAGAAATACTTGTGTTGAAGTTGGCGAGTCCCGTAGCATGCACGTATGGTAAAGTTATGTAACAAATTTGTAGCATGGGGTGCTCTTTGAGTGCTTTCCTTATGAGTGGCGGTCGGGGATGAGCGATGGTCTTTTCCTACCAATCTATCCCTCTAGGGGCATGCGTAGTAGTACTTTTCTTCGAGGGCTAATAAATTTTTGCAATAAGTATATGAGTTTTTTATGACTAATGTGAGTCCATGGATATACGCACACTTACCCTTCCACTTTGCTAGCCTTTATTATGCCATGCAACCTTCCCAGTATCATGCACCCATTATTTACCTTCCTCAAAATAGCCACCATACCTACCTATTATGGCATTTGCATAGCCATTCCGAGATATATTGCCATGCAACTTTCCATCATTCCGTTCATTATGACACGCTCCATCATTGTCATATTGCTCTTTGCATGATCATGTAGTTGACATTGTATTTGTGGCAAAGCCACCTTCATAATTTTTTCATACATGTCACTCTTGATTCATTGCATATCCCGGTACACCGCCGGAGGCATTCACATAGAGTCATACTTTGTTCCAAGTATTGAGTTGTAATTCTTGAGTTGTAAATCAATAAAAGTGTGATGATCTTCATCATTAGAGCATTGTCCCAAGTGAGTAAAGGATGATGAAGAATATGATTCCCCCACAAGTCGGGATGAGACTTCGTACATTATAAAAATAAAAGAGGCCAAAGAAGCAAACCAAAATAAAAAAATGAGAGAAAAAAAGAGATGGGACAATGTTACTATCCTTTTACCACACTTGTGCTTCAAAGTAGCACCATGATCTTCATGATAGAGAGTCTCCTATGTTGTCACTTTCATATACTAGTGGGAATTTTTCATTATGGAACTTGTCTTGTATATTCCAATGATGGGTTTCCTCAAATCGCCCTAGGTCTTCGTGAGCAAGCAAGTTGGATGAACACCCACTTAGTTTCATTTGTTGAGCTTTCATATATTTATAGCTCTAGTGCATCCTTTGCATGGCAATCCCTACTCACTCACATTGATATCTATTAATGGGCATCTCCATAGCCCGTTGATACGCCTAGTTGATGTGAGACTATCTTCTCCCTTTCTTTCTCTTCATAACCACCACCATATACCACATATAGTGCTATGTCCATGGCTTGCGCTCATGTATTGCGTAAGAGTTGAAAAGTCTGAAGCGCGTTAAAAAGTATGAACCAATTGCTCGGCTTGTCATCGGGGTTATGCATAAGGGGAGTATTTTGTTTTACAAAAATGAAGCATAGCCTAACTATATGATTTTGTAGGGACAAACTTTCTTTGGCTATGCTATTTTGATAAGACATGATTATTTGTTAGTATGCTTCAAGTACTACTATTTTTATGTTTTATAAAATTTTATCTTGAATCATTTGGATCTGAACAATCATGCCACAATAAAGAAAATTACATAGAGAATTATGCTAGGTAGCATTCCACATCAAATATTCTATTTTTACCATTTACCTACTCGAGGACGAGCAGGAATTAAGCTTGGGATGCTTGATACGTCTCCAACGTATCTATAATTTTTTATTGTTCCATGCTATTATATTACCTGTTTTGGATGTTTATGGGATTTTCTCTACACTTTTATATCATTTTTGGGACTAACCTACTAACCGGAGGCCGAGTCCGAATTGCTGTTTTTTGTGTGCCTATTTTAGTGTTTCGAAGGAAAGGAATATCAAACAGAGTCCAAACAGAATGAAACCTTCAGGAGCAATCTTTTTGGAACAAACGCAATCCAGGAGACTTGGAGTGGACGTCAGGAAGCGAGGCGGCCACAAGGGTGCCCGGCGCGCCCCCCACCCTCGTGGGCCCCTCGAGCGTCAACCGACCTACTTCTTCCTCCTATATATATCCACGGACCCCGAAAACATCCAGGAGCACCACGAAAAACTATTTCCACCTCTAAAACCTTCTGTATCCGCGAGATCCCATCTTGGAGCCATTGTCGGTGCTCCGCCGGAGGGGGAATGAACCATGGAGGGCCTCTACATCATCTTCAAGGCCTCTCCGATGAGTTGTGAGTAGTTTACCACAGACCTACGGGTCCATAGTTATTAGCTAGATGACTTCTTCTCTCTCTTTGATTCTCAATACAAAGTTCTCCTTCCTCTTCTTGGAGATCTATTCGATGTAACTCTTTTTGCGGTGTGTTTGTCGAGATCCGACGAATTGTGGGTTTATGATCAAGTTTATCTATGAGAAATATTTGAATCTCCTATGAATTCTTTTATGTATGATTGGTTATCTTTGCAAGTCTCTTTGAATTATCAGTTTGGTTTGGCCTACTAGATTGATATTTCTTGCAATGGGAGAAGTGCTTTCCCAGTGACAGCAGGGGTAGCAAGGCACGTATTGTGTTGTTGCCATCGAGGATAAAAAGACGGGGTTTATATCATATTGCATGACTTTATCCCTCTACATCATGTCATCTTGCTTAATGCGTTACTCTGTTCTTATGAACTTAATACTCTAGATGCAGGCGGAGTCGGTCGATGTGTGGAGTAATAGTAGTAGATGCAGAATCGTTTCGGTCTACTTGTTGCGGACGTGATGCCTATATACATGATCATGCCTAGATATTCTCATAACTATGCACTTTTCTATCAATTGCTCCACAGTAATTTGTTCACCCACCGTAATACTCATGCTATCTTGAGAGAAGCCACTAGTGAAACCTGTGGCCCCCGGGTCTATCTTATATCTTACAAGTTTTCCATCTACTTTTATTTGCATCTTTTATTTTCCAATCTATATCATAAAAATACCAAAAATATTTATCTTATGTTATTATCTCTATCAGATATCACTTTCGCAAGTTACCATGAAGGGATTGACAACCCCTTTATCGCGTTGGTTGTGAGGTTCTTGTTTGTTTGTGTAGGTGTGTGGGACTTTTGAGGAGCCTCCTACTGGATTGATACCTTGGTTCTGAAAAACTGACGGAAATACTTACGCTACTTTGCTGCATCACCCTTTCCTCTTCAAGGGAAAAACCAACGCATGCTCAAGAGGTAGCACATTCAAAGTGCGCTTCGCTTTCTTCGGATCTATCTTCTCCTCCGGAGGTGGATGTCTCTTAGCTCTTTGTGTTTCGAAGTAGTCCTTAACTTGGGCTTGACAGATCTCCTCATTTTCCTATTCGGTCATCTCGTATGGTAACTTATCTGGAGTCTTGAGAGATGGACCGAATCTGTATTGCCTTCCGCCTCTGGCTGTACTGCTAGACGCCAGAGCAGGCCGAGCGGATGCGGTTGTCATCTTTTGTTACTTACGAGGCGGAGGAGAAGGACTACGACGCGCCAAAGAAGCCGGAGCGGCAGCGGGTCTCTTATGCCCTTGCTGACGAGGCGGAGAAGGAGGAGGCTGGCTGGTCAGGTGGGCCAGTGCAGGCGGAGAAGGAGGCGGAGTACCGCCACGCGCTGGAGAAGGAGGCGGAGTGCCCTGATCACTCGCTGGAGGAGCAAGCGAAGGAGGAGGCAGAGTGCCCTGACTCGCCGGAGGAGGAGGAGGAGGCGGAGGCGTCCAGTTCGGAAGGTTGATGAGCTCCTTCTGCCATAGGCATTGAGTCTTCAGAGCAGAACCCAGCCTAGTCTCCCCTTCACCGGTAGGGTGGTCAAGCACGAGCTCCTCAAATCCCTCCGTTATTTCTTCCACCATTACCCTAGCATATCCTTCTGGAATTGGACGGCAGTGAAAAGTTGCGTGGGGTTCAGTAGGTCGAACAGAGCCGACAGCCACCTTGACTTTGTAGTTCTACCATTGCATCATAAGGTGGCACTGTTGAGACTCCGTGATAGCATCCATGGGGTAGCTAGTAGGAGCCGTGAAGACAGGCTCCAGCTCAAGCGGCTCGGTGGAAGCCACGCTGCTTCTCCGCTGAGATGGCGGGGTAGCTTCGGGGGTAGCTTCGGCAGGTCGCTTGCTTCGAACTGCTTCTTGTTCCTCTAGCTTCCGTACCCTTGCGTGCAGCTCCTGCAGTTCGCTCTGCTCCACTTTGCTCCTCCTCTCTTGGGTTTGGAACCGCCTGTGTTCGAAAACCAAACCTTCCACGGAACGGGGCCTCGCGTACCTCGTGTCCTTCCAGGGTGCTCAGGACTCCCGAGGGCCATTGTGAGCTCGTCCTTCTCTCTATCTGGAATGAACCTCCCTTTCTGCGCTGCGGCGATATAGTCCCGAAGCTTCGTGATAGGTATTCGCAGTTGCTCGCTCGTCCAAATGCACTTCCCTATTACAGGGTCCAAGGTTCTGCCAACCCCGAAGAACCAAGTCCTTGGACGGTCTCTCCAGTTCAATGTATCTGGTTCGACCCCTTTAGCAAGCAGGTCGTTCTCAGCCTTGGCCCACAACGGTCGGGCTTTGAGGTAGCCACCTGACCCCGTGCGATGGTGATGCTCCTTCTTCGCAGCATTTATCTTGTTTGTCGCTGACATCTTCTTCCTCATCTCCGATGTCTTGTTGGCCACAAATGCGTCCAATTGATCTCTGAGCTTCTGACGTCTACTACGCAACCTTCTTCGTGTAGACGTTGTTGGGCCTCCAAGTGCAGAGGTTTGTACGACAGTAGCAAATTTCCCTCAAGTGGATGACCTAAGGTTTATCAATCCGTGGGAGGTGTAGGATGAAGATGGACTCTCTCAAACAACCTTGCAACCAAATAACAAAGAGTCTCTTGTGTCCCCGACACACCCAATACAATGGTAAATTGTATAGGTGCACTAGTTCGGCGAAGAGATGGTGATACAAGTGCAATATGGATGGTAGATATAGGTTTTTGTAATCTGAAATTATAAAAACAGCAAGGTAACAAGTGGTAAAAGTGAGCGTAAACGGTATTGCAATGCTTTGAAACAAGGCCTAAGGTTCATACTTTCACTAGTGCAAGTTCTCTCAACAATAATAACATAACTGGATCATATAACTATCCCTCAACATGCAACAAAGAGTCACTCCAAAGTCACTAATAGCGGAGAACAAACGAAGAGATTATTGTAGGGTATGAAACCACCTCAAAGTTATCCTTTCTGATCGATCTATTCAAGAGTCCGTAGTAAAATAACACGAAGCTATTCTTTTCATTCGATCTATCATAGAGTTCATACTAGAATAACACCTTAAGACACAAATCAACCAAAACCCTAATGTCACCTAGATACTCCAATGTCACCTCAAGTATCCGTGGGCATGATTATACGATATGCATCACACAATCTCAGATTCATCTATTCAACCAACACAAAGTACTTCAAAGAGTGCCCCAAAGTTTCTACCGGAGAGTCAAGACGAAAACTGTGGCAACCCCTATGCATAAGTTCATTGAACCAGCAAGTTCATCACCAAAACATACATCAAGTAGATCACGTGAATATCCCATTGTCACCACAGATAAGCACGGCAAGACATACATCAAGTGTTCTCAAATCCTTAAAGACTCAATCCGATAAGATAACTTCAAAGGGAAAACTCAATCCATTACAAGAGAGTGGAGGGGGAGAAACATCATAAGATCCAACTATAATAGCAAAGCTCGCGATACATCAAGATCGTATTACCTCAAGAACGCGCGAGAGAGAGAGATCAAACACATAGCTACTGGTACATACCCTCAGCCCCGAGGGTGAACTACTACCTCCTCATCATGGAGATCGCCGGGATGATTAAGATGGCCACTGGTGATGGATTCCCCCTCCGGCAGGGTGCCAGAATGGGCTCCCGAGAGGTTTTTGGTGGCTACAGAGGCTTACGGCGGCGAAACTCCCGATCTAGGTTATTTTCTGGAGGTTTCAATATTTATAGGAAATTTTTGCATGGGTCTCACGTCAAGGGGGTCTCCGGGCTGTCCATGAGGCAGGTGGTGCGCCCCCCACCCTCGTGGGCAGCCCGGGACTCTTCTGGCCAAACTCTTGCACTCCAGGGGCTTCTTTTGGTCCATAAAAATTCGTCAAAAATTGGCACATCAATTGGACTCGGTTTGGTATTCCTTTTCTGTAGAACTCAAAAACAAGGAAAAAAACAAAAACTGGCACTGGGCTCTAGGTTAGTAGGTTAGTCCTAAAAATATATAAAATATCATATAAATGCATATATAACATCCTAGAAGGATAATATAATAGCATGGAACAATCAAAAAGTATAGATACGTTAGAGACATATCAGCTTCTCATACAGGCCGATGAATTCTGTTGTCTTTTTTTGGTCGACAAAACTTTGCTTTCAGGCCATTCTTCCACCTCCTGAATAGATCTGCCATCTTCTTGAGAGCACAGGACTTGATCAATGGCTCTATAATTAGATTCTCCGGATCCTCCTCTTCCGGTAGGGTGAAATTTACCTTCAGCGCATTCCAAAGATCCTCTTTCTGTGCATCTTCGACAAAAGAAACTTGAAGCCCTTCCTTCTTAGGCTGATTCCGTAGCTCGATGCTGATCGGGATCATGTCCCTAACAAGAACCCCGCATTCAGCAGTAAATGTGTCCTTGGTCCGAAGGGGTTCAATCGGTTGGCCATCGCGTGCGATTGCTGTGATCGTGAACCTTTCATCCGAGCGCAACTTTTTCTTTGGGCCTCGTCTCTTTACCGAACTTGTGCTCGATACGGAGGGCTAGAAATAAGAAGAAAGATGAGAGTTAATATGTGTAGACACCAGAACAATGAATGCATCAATTAGATAGTTAGCACAGGCTTAATTAATATATATACCTGGCCGGACTCTGTTCGGTCACCGGAGCCGTCATCACGGTCTCCTTCTTGCACCGGCATTCCATCACCGTAGCCATCATAATCATGTCCTCCCTCCTTCATTGTTCGATAATCGTAGCCTGCTTCACCCTCTCCTTCCAGACCGTCGGTTTCGTTGGGATACGACATGACATCACCTCCGCCTACGATTATGTCCCCCAACACCCGTTCTGCTTCCTCGTCTCGGCCGTGCTCCATAGTTTTTGCAAATATTACAACATGGCAATTATTATACAAACATGACAGATGGATATATTAGTGGCAAACATAGACCTATCTAGCTAATCACAACAAGGAATTATATTAATTAGTGGCCTCGACGCTTCTCTAGGGTTTGGGGTGGCCTCGGCAACGCTTCAACGGTTCGGGGTGGCCTCGACAATAGCGCTCTTTTAACTTGGTAAATTTGGGTGGCCTCGGCAGTGCTTCTAGGGTCTAGTGTCAAAGGATTCAACAAAACCATGTCTTCATCATTAGGCGAAAGTAACA
This sequence comes from Triticum dicoccoides, assembly GCF_002162155.2. Taxonomy (NCBI): domain Eukaryota; kingdom Viridiplantae; phylum Streptophyta; class Magnoliopsida; order Poales; family Poaceae; genus Triticum; species Triticum dicoccoides. The sequence continues at coordinate 65,815,581 of NC_041393.1, forward strand.
GGCGCATGATGGTACGAAGTTCTCCAAAGTTATTCTGGAACAGAATCCTAGATAGGATAATTCGCATTTTGGTACAAAGTACAACACACTACAAAAAAAAGACACATCCCTGACATTTTGGGCCGAACGATTTTTTTTTTGTCATACATATGACACTTCTATGATGATAATTGTGAAAAAACCCGATATCATCAAAGATGTGGTGGGATCCTACTTCTATGACAAAAAATCATGACAGAAAATTGGCTTTTCATCCTGGGCGGGCCGGAGATGCAGCTGCATGACATTCTTTGGGCCGTCCATGACGGAAAAAACCGTGGTAGAAGCAAGGGCGAGGAAAATTTCGGGGAGTTCCTGGTTACGGTGGGAGGTCGGGGCCGAGCAATGCGGGTTTCTCTCGTACACGTATGCGCGTGTGTGCGAGGCGTTGGCTCTAACTGAACCCGAGCGAGGCGTTGGGCTCTAACTGAACCCGAGAGATCACACTGCAGGCTACGCGCTACTGAACTTGAGCGATCGCACTGCAGGCTACGCGTTACTGAACCCGAGC
>NC_041393.1:65816645-65847211 GCF_002162155.2 Triticum dicoccoides
GATCGATCGAGTCGGTTGGGGCTGGATGAACAGGACCCCGTGGAGGGCTGGATGAACAGGATGACCCCGTGGAGGGCTGGATGAACAGTAGATGGTGGAGGGGTGGATGAACAGTAGCCCGTGGAGGGGTGATTGAACAGGAGCCCGTGGAGAGGGGTGGTTGAATAGTAGCTGGTGGAGTAGCGTGCGGTGGAGGCTGGATGAACAGCAGCTCGTGGATGAACAGTCCCAGGTGGAGGCTGGAGGAGGTCGACGGTGGATGAACAGTAGCCCGTGGAGGCTGGAGGAGGTCAATGGTGGAGATGAACAATATCCCGTGGAGTCCCGTTTTGCGGTACACCACACCCCTCCTGATGAACAGGACCCCCGTTTCGACCGTAGCGCTCCAACACAAGTCCGTTTCGTCCATTTTGCGGTACGCCACACCTCTCCCGATGAACAGGACCCCCGTTTCGACCGTAGCGCTCCAACACAAGTCCGTTTCGTCCGTTTTGCGGTACGCCACACCCCTCCCGATCAATAGGACTCCCGTTTCGACCGTAGGAGGTCCGTTTCCTACGTTTTGCGGTACGCCAGACCCCTCCCGATGAACAAGATCCCGTTTCGAACGTGGCTGGTCGAACACAAGGCCGTTTCCTCTGTTCTGCGGTACGCCAGGCCTCGTTTCCATCGCCTGTTCCGTCCAAGCCCTCCTGATGAATAGGACACCGCATTCTGTTCCGACCCAGCCGGTTGCCTCCCCATGAACACGACGACGATGTTGTTTCTCCGTTCCAAACCAGCCATGTACACGAGCCCTGGCCGTACGTATGCGCGAGTAGGCATTCAAGACCTCGCCCATATGTACACATATGTGGCCATATTTTCTTTCCTGCACCCTGGCCGTTGTACGTACGTGTACATGCTACGTGTGTGCCTCTACTACGACACGTGCGCGCCTTTACTACGACACGTGCGTGCCTCTACATCCACCAGTATGTACGTACACGTTCGCGACCATAATGAAAACGCTACGTACACTTCGACCAGGTGGGTCCCGACTGTCAGGCACTTCCTTGCGTGCGAAGATGTAGCTGGTGGGTCCTAGCAGTCAGGGGGGCGTATCGTTTTTTTTCGGACGCACTTCCTTGCGTGCGATGTAGCTGGTGGGTCCCAGCAGTGAGGGGGAAACTTTTTTTCGCGAAATACAGTGGCCCATCCGGTGGGTCCCAGCTGTCAGGTGGAGGAATCATTATTTTCCGCGTAATAAGGAGGCACTTCCTTGCTACGGCCATGGACTCAGCTGCCAGCCTCTCCATGTACAGTCCACGTCCGATGGAAGTTGTTCCTTGACCATGTTGACCACGTCGTGCCGAGAGCACCACGGCGGTGGACGACGGCGAGGCCTAGGAAGGGGACGACGGGGAGCCGGGGAAGATGCGGCAGTGGAAGCCCGCACGGAGAGGAGTACGAGGGTTCACTGGTTCGGCTGTGGTGTGAGGCTGCCGTCGCCGCGGGACCCGGCCAGCGGTGGGAATAGTAGGGGGCGGTGAGGCCTCCGCGGCAGCACAGTCGGCCACAGGAAGCAGGAGAATGCGGCACGACTGGCGCTGCTTTGGGCGGCTGGAGCAAGAAGACCAGAGGTTGCAGAAGCACTACGGACGTTGGATGGACATCGTACGATCACTACAGCTAGAATCGTTTATATTGACTAAGTTGACAAAACCCTTGGTTTTTTTTGAGCAAAGACAAAGCTCTTGGTACGTGTCAACTTAGTAGGCCCACAACTCGGATTTGGCAGAGAACATATAGCCCATTTGTGATTTGTAAGAATGTACAGCCCATTTTTTAATTCTAATAGAATTTACTATAGTCCATTTACGGTTTGTCAAAAGTACAACCCAACTTCTAGCTAGGACAACAATTAATAATTTCAAACAACCGCTCAAAACAGAATTCAAAAAAATTCCTACATTTTGATGGGATCCGAAATATTTTTATTCGAAATTTCTAGTCAGGTTAAATATAATTTCAAAATAAAGTTGTATTACGTCAAAATCCAACGAAATATTGCGCGCGCAACAAGTAATGAAATTAAAATTTTCAAATTCCAAAAATAATATATTTTTTAAACTAATTACATGTTTGGTGCAAGTTACTGCCCAGTTATTATAATTATATCCCATTTATTATTTCTTAAAGTCCATTTTCTTGTTAAGCCTAATGCATACCTCCTAGGAAAGTTTGCAGCCCAGCGGGGCGGAGAATAACAAGTTGACCCGGATATTGTGTACAACTGTCGGCCCAGTTGCATTGCTGATGTTGAAAAAAAAGGCTTGTGTAGTACAGTACAACCTAACATGGTTACTCAGCCCACATTCAGCGACGCCGGAAAGGCCCAAACAAGGCTTCTGTACAACTTTTTGAAGTGAGTGAGCTCAATTAATAACTTAAGAAAAAAGTTAGATTACAGTGGAACCTAATTAAAAGTTGTTGCAAGCAAATAAATAATTCAACGGGTCCCACTTGTGCGTGTGCGCGCGTGTGTGTGTGTGCGTGTGTATGTGTGTGTGTGTGTGTGAGAGAGAGAGAGAGAGAGAGACGCATCGGTCGATGCTCGTAAATACATCTTTCAGCCATATGCATTGCTGATGCTCAGTAAAAACTTATATAGTTGACACAATCATATAGAACATCATAGCACACTGAACTTGCATACAAAAATTTCACGCAGGCGGCACAATCAGGATGGAAGCAGTGGTTCGCTATGGGAATGGCTATGTTGAAACCAACGAAGTCGTACATAACGGTTCATCGTCTTTATCAATGACGGGGAAATATCTTGAATGTTGTGCAAAGAAAACAAACAGACAACACAATAAGTTCTGCTAGCACATTAAGTTGACGTACAGCCTTTTCTAAAAAAGTTCAGGTACAAAATTAGAACATGTCACAATCAAATGTACTAGCATATCAGTGCTTCACACCCATAGCTCGGATTTAACTAGTATCTAACAAGATTCAGTTGTTACCTCAAATTAGAGCACATCCAGGCAGCCAGCCCTACCTCTTCTCCCAAAGAAGCAGTGGCCTCCGCCGGGCGATGGAGTAGGCCCTGTGCCATCCATCGTTCTGAGCAACACGGGGAAAGTCTGACGTTGACTCCTCTAATGGACGTCGTCGACAGACCCTGGCACCAGCGGCGGCGGCAGGACTTCGATTGATGGATTGACCACTTCTTCGACATGCACGAACACTCGATACAGGTACATCCCTAACGTGGTCTGCGGCGGCCTTGGTGGCGATGAATAGTACAACCCCGGTTCCTGCACCGGTATCTCAACACCAATCACCTTCGGTATGGTGGATGGCTTCTTCATCCATGCCATAACCGTCAGAGCCCAGCTGTCTGGAGGAACAAACATACTTACGAGCTCACCTCCAAGGTCGTGGATAAGCTCGTTCATGGACTCGCTGTTCCAAGCACGTCGAGGCATGCCGTGGAAGGTAAGCTTTGTTAAAAACTCAAGCTCAGAGGACACCGAGCCCCATCCTGGGTGCCAGCGATCAAAGCTCACCAGCACGCCATCATAGAACAAACACCGGGAAGATTCGAACACACGACTGCAGTCGGAAGTTGTCCGGAACCTGACGAAGAAATTAGCCGGTGGCGGACATACTTCGACGAGCAAGTCACTTATTTGTATGCCGTGCGCAATGCCAAGAGCTTTGACAAGGTCATCCGGCGAGACAGGAGGCCGGTCACTGTTGATGGTTATCATCAGCACTTTGCCGGCAAACTGGTCGTCAAGCGCCGCCATGCCACTGTTGAGCGATAGCACGCAGCGACCAAAGGCAGGACGGACCTCTGGATCTCCGGCTCGGAGATCCGCGTTGACCGGCGACATGATAGTGCACTTGAGTACAGGGAGTATAGGAGGGGGATTTGGGGGAACTGGAGTAGGAATCGAGATTCCAGAGGTGGGGGAGGGGCGGGAGACTGGGGATGAAAAGGTAGTATGAATTTCAAGCACGCGCCAATATGCTCTCGGCGCGCAAGCGCACGAAAACACCGGTGGCGCCCACATGTCGGCCTAAGAGTCCTTATTCTTTCTTTTTTGGAGAGCCCTGCCTTTTTTTCCGGATCTTTTTGAGAGCCCGGCCTGAGAGTTGATACGTCTCCAACGTATCTATAATTTTTGATTGTTCCATGCTATTATATTACCCTTTTTGGATGTTTATGGGCTTTATTCTACACATTTATATCATTTTTGGGACTAACCTACTAACCGGAGGCCCAGCCCATATTGCTGTTTTTTTTCCTATTTCAGTATTTCGAAGAAAAGGAATATCAAACGGAGTCCAAACGGAATGAAACCTTCGGGAGCATTATTTTTGGAACAAATCTAATCCGGAGAGCCTGGAGTGCAAGTCAAGAAAGCTCCAAGGTCCACACGAGATAGGAGGGCACGTGCCCCCTGTCTCGTGGGCTCCTCAAGCGTCCACCGACGTACTTCTTCCTCCTATATATGTCCACGGACCCCGAAAATATCCAGGAGCACTACGAAACACAATTTCCACTGCCGTAACCTTATGTATCTGTGAGATCCCATATTGGATCCTTCGTCGGCACTCTGCCTGAGGGGTAATCGATCACGGAGGGCTTGTACATCAACACCATAGCCTCTCCGATGAGTTGTGAGTAATTTACCACAGACCTACGGGTCCATAGTTATTACCTAGATGGCTTCTTCTCTCTTTTTGGATCTCAATACAATGTTCTCCCCCTCTCTTGTGGAGATCTATTCGATGTAATCTCTTTTTGTGGTGTGTTTGTCGAGATCCGATGAATTGTGGGTTTATGATCAAGTTTATCTATGAATAATATTGGAATCTTCTTTGAATTCTTTTATGTATGATTGAGTTATCTTTACAAGTCTCTTGGAATTATTAGTTTGGTTTGGCCTACTAGATTGATCTTTCTTGCCATGGGAGAAGTGTTTAGTTTTGGGTTCAATCTTGCGGTGATCTTACCCAGTGACAGAAAGGGTTGCAAGACACGTATTGTATTGTTGCCATCGAGGATAACAAGATGGGGTTTACATCATATTGCATGTGTTTATCCCTATACATCATGTCATCTTGCTTAAAGCGTTACTCCATTCTTATGAACTTAATACTCTAGATGCAGGCAGGAGTCGGTCGATGTGTGAAGTAATAGTAGTAGATGCAGGCAGGAGTCGGTCTATTTGTTATGGATGTGATGCCTATATACATGATCATGCCTAGATAACGTCATAATTATTCGCTTTTCTATCAATTGCTCGACAGTAATTTGTTCACCCACCGTAATACTTATGCTCTCGAGAGAAGCCTCTAGTAAAACCTAAGGCCCCCGAGTCTATCTCGTATCATATTTGCTTTCAATCTACTTTTATTTGCATCTTTACTTTTCTGCATCTATATCACAAAATACCAAAAATATATTTATCTTATCATACTATCTCTATCAGATCTCACTTCCGTAAGTGACCGTGAAGGGATTGACAACCCCTTTATTGCATTGGTTGCGAGTTCTCAGTTTGTTTGTGTAGGTGCGTGGGACTTTTGAGGAGCCTCCTACTGGATTGATACCTTGGTTCTCAAAACTGAGGGAAATACTCACGCTACACTTTGCTGCATCACCCTCTCCTCTTCGGGGAAAACCAACACTAGCTCAAGACGTAGCAAGAAGGATTTCTGGCGCTGTTGCCGGGGAGGTCTTCGCTCAAGTCAAGACATACCATGTACCCATCACAAACCCATCTCCCTCGCATTTACATTATTTGCCTCTCTTTTTCCTCTCCCCCCACTTCACCTTTGCTGTTTTATTCTCCATCTCTTTCCCAATCTCCTCCTCTCTTTCCGCTTGCCTCCTTTTGTGTGCTTGTTTGCTTGTTTGACCTTATGGCTGCGCCTAAGGGACCTGAACACCTTCTCAGAAGGATGGATGAGACTGAATCAAATATTACAAGCTTTATGAATTTGCAATTTGAGCATAATAATTTCTTTAGAAAAGAGCTTAATGAACAAAAAAGTTTTTTGGGGTTTATGAAGAAAGAGCTTGATGATATGAATAAAGAATTCTATGGTGTTAACGCTCAAATTACCCGGCTTGAAAATGCTATAGCCAAAGTTTCTGACAAGCAAGCCACCTTAGTCAATAAGATGGCCGCTAAACCAGAAAAATTACATGAAAATAATGATGAGGATCTTAAAGTTATTGACGCGTCTCCGATTAGATCTATATTTTGCAAGATTAATTTTGATGATTATGGGAGTGATGATGAATCAACTTTTCCTAGAAGGCGTCCCAAAAATTCGGAGTCTTTAGATCTTAATGCTAAATTTGGTAACAGAGAGATTGGAGAATCTTCAACTTCTAATATTGAACCTACTATCTCGGATTTCAAGGAATTTGATTATGATAATTGCTATTTAAAAGGTTGTATTTCCTTGTTGCAATCCATTGTTAATTCTCCTCATGCTTATAGTCAAAATAAAGCTTTTACCAAACATATCGTTGATGCCTTGTTGCAATCTCATGATGAAAAACTGAATTTGGAAGTTTCTATACCTAGAAAACTTAATGATGAGTGGGAACCTACTATAAAGATTAGAATTAAAGATTATGAGTGTTTTGCTTTGTGTGATTTGGGTGCTAGTGTTTCCACGATTTCGAAAACTTTATGTGATATTCTAGGTTTTCATGATCTTGATGATTGCTCTTTAAATTTGCACCTTGCGGATTCCACCATTAAAAAACCTATGGGAAGGATCAATGATGTTCTTATTGTTGCTAATAGAAATTTGGTGCCCATAGATTTTATCGTTCTTGATATAGATTGCAATCTTTCTTGCCCTATTATTCTTGGTAGACCTTTTCTTAGAACGATTGGTGTTATTATTGATATGAAGGAAGGGAACATTAGATTCAAATTTCCTATAAAGAAAGGCATGGAGCACTTTCCAAGAAATAAAGTCAAATTAACTTATGAATCTATCATGCGTGCTACTTATGAATCAAGTGCCAAAGATGGCATTAGTTAGATCTATCCTTGCTTTTATGCCTAGCTAGGGGCGTTAAAAGATAGCGCTAGTTGGGAGGCAACCCAATTTTTCTTTATGTTTTTTATTTTTGTTCCTGTTTAGTAATAAATCTTGCATCTACTCTCTGTTTAGATGTGTTTTTATCTTTTAATTAGTGTTTGTGCCAAGTAGAACCTATAGGATAAGCTGCGATGATAATTGATTTGATTCTGCTGAAAAACAGAAACTTTCCGCTCACGAGAAAACATTCAATAAATCACAGAAACGTGCTTTTGCATTGATTCTTTTTGCTGCTGATCAATAGACAAATTTTCTAGTACTTCCTATTTTGGTAGGATTTTTAGTGTTCCAGAAGTTTGCGTTAGTTACAGATTTCTACAGACTGTTATGTTTTTGACAGATTCTGTTTTTCGTGTGTTGTTTGCTTATTTCAATGCATCTATGGCTAATAAATTAGTTTATAAACCATAAGGAAGTTGGAATGCAGTAGGTTTAACACCAAAATAAATAAAGAATGAGTTCATTGCAGTACCTTATGTGGTGGTTTTGTTTTCTTTCACTAACGGAGCTTATAAGATTTCCCGTTGAGTTTTGTGTTGTGAAGTTTTCAAGTTTTGGGTAAAGCCTTTATGGACTATGGAATAAAGGGTGGCAAGAGCCTAAGCTTGGGGATACCCATGGCACCCCAGGATATTCAAGAGTAGCCAAAAGCCTAAGCTTGGGGATGCCCCGGGAAGGCATCCCCTCTTTCGTCTTCGTTCATTGGTAACTTTACTTGGAGCTATATTTTTATTCGCCACATGATATGTGTTTTGCTTGGAGCGTCGTGTATTATATTAGTATTTGCTTGTTAGTTTACCACAATCATCCTTTCTGTAGCACACCTTTTGGGATAAGCCTATTTGATTAGAATTTGCTAGAATACTCTATGTGCTTCACTTATATCTTTTGAGCTTGATAGTTTTTGCTCTAGTGCTTCACTTATATCTTTTAGAGCACGACGGTGGTGTCTTAATTTTGAAGAAATTGCTAGTCTCTCATGCTTCACTTATATCATTTTGAGAGTCTTTTAGAACAACATGGTATTTTCTATTGTCACAAAGTTGGTCCTAGAATGATGAGCATCCAAGTTGGGTATAATAAAAACTATCATAGGAAGTGAATTGGATGCTATGATCAACTTGATACTTGATAATTGTTTTGAGATATGGAGGTAGTAATATTAAAGTCATGCTAGTTGGGTGATTATGGTTTTAAAGAATGCTTGTGTTGAAGTTTGTGATTCCCGTAGCATGCACGTATGGTGAACCGCTTTGTGATGAAGTTGGAGCACAATTTTATTTATTGATTGTCTTCCTTATGAGTGGCAGTCGGGGACGAGCGATGGTCTTTTCCTACCAATCTACCCCCCTAGGAGCATGCGCGTAGTGCTTTGATTTTTGATGACTTCTAAATTTTTGCAACAAGTATATGAGTTCTTTTGATTAATGTTGAGTCCATGGATTATGCGCACCCTTTCACCCTTCCACCATTGCTAGCCTATTTTGTGCCGCGCAATTTTTGCCGGTACCATACACCCACCATACTCCTTCCTCAAAACAGCCACCATACCTACCTATTATGGCATTTCCATAGCCATTCCGAGATATATTGCCATGCAACTTTCCACCGTTCCGTTCATATGACACACATTACTTTTATCATATTGCTCTTTGTGGCAAAGCCACCTTCATATTTTTCATGCATGTCGCTCTTGAGTCATTGCATATCCCGGTACTCCACCGGAGGCATTCATATAGAGTCATATCTTGTTCTAGCTTTGAGTTGTAAATCCATAAAAGTGTGATGATCTTCATTATTAGAGCATTGTCCTCGTGAGGAAAGGATGATGAAGGCTATGATTCCTCCACAAGTGAGGATGAGACTTCAGACTTTACAAAAAGAAAAAAAAGAAAGAAAGAAAGAAAGAGGCCAAAAAAAAGAAAAAGGCCAAAGAAAGAAAAAATGAGAAAAAGAAAAAACAAAATGAGAGAAAAAGAGAGAAGGGACAATGCTACTATCTCTTTTTACACACTTGTGCTTCAAAATAGCACCATGATCTTCATGATAGAGAGTCTCATATGTTGTCACTTTCATATACTAGTGGGAATCTTTCATTATAGAACTTGGCTTGTATATTCCAATGATGGGCTTCCTCAGAAGTGCCCTACGTCTTCATGAGCAAGCAAGTTGGATGCACACCCACTAGTTTTCTTTTGTTGAGCTTTCATATATTTATAGCTCTAGTGCATCCGTTGCATGGCAATCCCTACTCACTCACATTGATATCTATTAATGGGCATCTCCATAGTCCGTTGATACGCCTAGTTGATGTGAGACTATCTTCTCCTTTTTGTCTTCTCCACAACCACCATTCTATTCCACATATAGTGTTATGTCCATGGCTCACGCTCATGTATTGCGTGAAAGTGAAAGAGTTTGAGATTATTAAAGTATGAAACAATTGCTTGGCTTGTCATCGGGGTTGTGCATGATTAAATACATTGTGTGATGAAGATGAAGCATAGCCAGACTATATGATTTTGTAGGGATAACTTTCTTTAGCCATGTTATTTTGAGAAGACATGATTACCTTATTTAGTATGCTTGAAGTATTACTATTTCTTATGTCTTTATGAACTTTTAGTTTGTATTATTTGGATCTGAACATTCATGCCACAATGAAAGAAAATTACATTATGAATTATGCTAGGTAGCATTACACATCAAAAATTCTTTTTTTATCATTTACCTACTCGAGGACGAGCAGGAATTAAGCTTGGGGATGCTTGATATGTGTCCAACGTATCTATAATTTTTGATTGTTCCATGCTATTATATTACCCTTTTTGGATGTTTATGGGCTTTATTCTACACATTTATATCATTTTTGGGACTAACCTACTAACCGGAGGCCCAGCCCATATTGCTGGGTTTTTTTCTATTTCAGTATTTCGAAGAAAAGGAATATCAAACGGAGTCCAAACGGAATGAAACCTTCGGGAGCGTTATTTTTGGAACAAATCTGATCCGGAGAGCCTGGAGTGCAAGTCAAGAAAGCTCCAAGGGCCACACGAGATAGGAGGGCACGCGCCCCCCTGTCTCGTGGGCCCCTCGGGCGTCCACCTACGTACTTCTTCCTCCTATATATGTCCACGGACCCCGAAAACATCCAGGAGCACCACGAAACACAATTTCCACCGCCGTAACCTTCTGTATCCACGAGATCCCATCTTGGAGCCTTCGCCGGCACTCTGTCGGAGGGGTAATCGATCACGGAGGGATTCTACATCAACACCATAGCCTCTCCAATGAGTTGTGAGTAGTTTATCACAGACCTACGGGTCCATAGTTATTAGCTAGATGGCTTCTTCTCTCTTTTTGGATCTCAATACAATGTTCTCTCCCTCTCTTGTGGAGATCTATTCGATGTAATCTCTTTTTGCGGTGTGTTTGTCGTGATCCGATGAATTGTGGGTTTATGATCAAGTTTATCTGTGAATAATATTAGAATCTTCTTTGAATTCTTTTATGTAGGATTGAGTTATCTTTACAAGTCTCTTTGAATTATCAGTTTGGTTTGGCCTACTAGATTGATCTTTCTTGCCATGGGAGAAGTGTTTAGCTTTGGGTTCAATCTTGCGGTGATCTTACCCAGTGACAGAAAGGGTTGCAAGACACGTATTGTATTGTTGCCATCAAGGATAACAAGATGGGGTTTATATCATATTGCATGTGTTTATCCCTCTACATCATGTCATCTTGCTTAAAGCGTTACTCCGTTCTTATGAACTTAATACTCTAGATGCAGGCAGGAGTCGGTCGATGTGTGGAGTAATAGTAGTAGATGCAGGCAGGAGTCGGTCTACTTGTTATGGATGTGATGCCTATATACATGATCATGCCTAGATAACGTCATAATTATTTTCTTTTCTATCAATTGCTCGACAGTAATTTGTTCACCCACCATAATACTTATGCTCTCGAGAGAAGCCTCTAGTGAAACCTATGGCCCCGGGGTCTATCTCTTATCATATTTGCTTTCAATCTACTTTTATTTGCATCTTTACTTTTCTGCATCTATATCACAAAATACCAAAAATATATTTATCTTATCATACTATCTCTATCAGATCTCACTTTTGTAAGTGACCGTGAAGGGATTGACAACCCCTTTATTGCGTTGGTTGCGAGTTCTCAGTTTGTTTGTGTAGGTGCGTGGGACTTTTGAGGAGCCTCCTACTGGATTGATACCTTGGTTCTCAAAACTGAGGGAAATACTTACGCTACACTTTGCTGCATCACCCTCTCCTCTTCGGGGAAAACCAACGCTAGCTCAAGACGTAGCAAGAGTCATAATTGACCTGTTTGGCATTGCGTTACTACTCGGCCCATATTCAACGACACCTCACTGGCCCAAACAAGTGTACATCATCGAAAAGACACTGAGCTCAAATTATATAACTTGAAAAAAGGAGATATACTCTGAACACTAGAGAATGGTGATGCCCTCATTTAGCCCACCAGTGGTTCGAGACAATAAACAGTTTGAAACAACGATATATACAACATTCAAACACTGACTAGTGACTACTACTGACATAAACAGCAAGACATGATAGTTCATAAGAAGTCTTGCTACACCACCAAAACGCACCCACCGGCAGCGCTCAGACACTCGTGATCCAAACGAGAATGACATTCTAAATAGAAGCAACTATTACATAGTAAGAGTGACATAGACGAGGATGACCAAATGACAAGGAATATGCATAACAAAAGAAAGAACTACCCATCCAGAACCAGCAGCAAAGACAACAAAGTCATTCGAAGAGATGATCCAACACCATCATAATTTGCAGCCCCGCTTCAGCGACCAGTGATCGGGAGACAACAGTACTCCACCCTTTCGATGCAACAGCCCAATTACCTATCAACCTGAAGGCTTGAACCACATCACTGCCTGTCGTATTTGAGACATCCAAGGATCAAAGTTAATCGGGATGCCTTTGTCATTCTCACCTTCTTTTGTTGCAGGATGTATCGTTGACAATCAGGGGAGTTTGCTCCCGAACTCCTAGGGCTCACCGTGTAGACACAGTTTTCCATAGCAAACAGAGCCTCTCTGCCAACAAGGTCCTTGCCAACGGTAATCTCCTGGTTAATCGGATATTTGAGTCCGAGAAACAAAGAGTGTGAACCAAGGCTGTTTACCCGCCTCCAACTAAAAAATGTTGATGGCCCCAACAAGCTGGTATCCTGCTCATAAACGTAATAGCCACTGTCCGGATAGTTACGTATTTCATGGTGCTTGTATACAGTGGGGTTTTTGCAATATAAATTTTCCGGCTCATGTGTCCGAATGATCATCAGTCTTTTGCCGTCGTCTGATCGAGCAAGGAACCAATTGTGCTTCCCTATTTTTGGCAAAGGTGGTGTGATTACAAAGGGCAGTGACTGTAGGGACACTGTATCATATCAAAAAGGACAGGCATTGTTAATGTAAGATCATCATTGTTCAGAGTATGAGTAGGATAATGCAAGAAACAGCATTGATATGTCCCTGTTGGAACTGGGAGGAAAATACAGGGTAATGTATACTGGGTTCGAAAATATAGAAGTGCCATGCATGGTTATACTCATGTTATCTCGCAATCGATTCTTCACAGGAAAGTACCATGTCATGCATGTTATGTAATCATGTTCTGTCCTCACAAACAAATTCTTCAAGGTAACTAACAGACCATGCATTGTTATATACTCATGTTCTATGGGAAAAAATTTTGTGAGGATATTATTCTAGCCATTGATTGCTGAAGGGAGAATATAGGTATGTACACATGGTAAGCATTCCAGGATTTCACTACTTCCAAATATAGAGTTCTCCATATGCACATTTACTTCCCTAATGTATGGTTAGATGAAACCAACAGTGTGGTGCATGTTTCTAAATCATGAAAATGAGGAAACTAACATGGCCATTGATACACACTCATATTTAGTAGTAGTATATAGATTACTGTAAAATAAGGATAATATCCATATATTCCTAACCGTTTGATTATTCAGGGTACAAATTGGCTGTAATCACATGGTCACAATCGCATGAATTAACTCATTCCAAATATAGCTGATTTACGGCGTCTCTAATACATTGCCATAGTTCTACTCAAATTCTTCTCAAACAGGGATATGCCAATCATCACAAAAAGTTCAAACAGTGTCATGGCGTCATCATTAACCAGAGAAGGAAACAACTTACACGCGTCGTCCCAGCAATACATGGTGTCATCTGCTTTGTAGATCGCGTAGATGATGCCATTGTGTTCAATAGCATCATAGAAGTGTGTATCAGCTTTGACGGTGATCCACTGCGAGCTGGGTTCTCTCTAGCTAAAGAAGGCACCGGGTAAAGATAGGCGAGTCCGCGGTCGAACAAGGCAATTAGCTTGAAGTCTGCATAATTCGCATGTCGTGTGGGCACTTGGCAGATTACAATCTTCTGCAAAACAAGGTCCGTCCAACTGACGTGGTAATCTAGATGACTTGGACCGCGATGCTAATACTCTATATAATCCAACGAAGGAAGGATAATCTCATGGGAGGTATGGAAGTTCATGAGCACCAACTTTTTACCGTCTTCTCTGAAGGCAGCCATCTAGTGGGAGTTCATGCCGACCCAGTACATACCTGCCAAGAAGTTTCGGGCGATGGTGATCGGATCGATGTTGAGGGAAATGATGTACGGCGACCCACTACATACCTGCAAAGAAGTTTCGCCAATGGAGATCGGATTGAAGTCAAGGGGCATCATGTATGCCTCCGTATCAAGGTGAGCCAATCTCGCAAGACCAGATAGCAGCAAGCAGGGTGTCTTGAAAAGCTTAGGCCTCGCTTCGACGATGGCCGTGTGCATGTCCCTCGAGCATGCAGCCAGCCGCAGGGCGCTCAACATATCCATACACGAACAACAGAGGTCGAGGATGTCACTGGGGAGATTGCTCCAATCGCGGCTCATATGGATGCTGCGCGGTTCGCGTTCGGCCATGGTGGAGTTTGGAAGGTGGGGGTTTTGGGGGGCTTGATTTACGGGGGAGAAGGCTGTCGCTGCTGGAGCGGCTAGCGAGGGAATAGTGGTACTGGGGGAGGCGAGTGAGGCGACGGTACACTGGGGCACAGTGAGATGGAGACGGAGACGGAGAAGGAGATGGAGATGGAGTGGTGCTATGGGAGCGAAGAGGGAGACGAGGCGAGGCGCCAATGTGCTGTACAGCGGCGGTGACAGACTGCACAGTGCATAGGGTGAGGCTGACTTTGGTAACCCGAACACGCCGCCTGTACTAGTCTCAGGCACAGCGTGTTGTCATTTCACTGTGAGGACCGAATGAATAGTATTTTGACCATCAAGTGTACCACACTTGTACTACTACTACTACTAGTAGTAGGAACATGAGTACTCCAGTATTGTATAGCGGAAATAGGTCTCCCGTGCTAGCATGCCTATTCACTTCATCGTTCAGGTATCATCCATATTGCGAGCAGAACAAAATTCTCGTGCATGCCCAATCAACTCCCTGCCGTGATGCATGCAGTGGTCGTTCTGGTGCATCAAGGACGGCATGCAGATCGTTCCACACTTGAGAAGAGGACAAATGGAAAGGTAGAACGCGTCAGCAGAGGAAGAGAACGCTGGCTAACGATCCTGGGAGGGGATCGAGCAGGAAGTTAATGCTCCACGCCTAAAGGTTTTGGGAAAACCTGATTTTCATAAGGTGACTTATACTCACCTAAACGAAGGGAGTATTCGTTAACCAGAGAATGTTGTGTCTCCCACTCACGCGCTCAAAAAAAAGAAGCTACGACACATTTTTTTATTTGTTTACATAGGTACCACCTATAAGGAAGGATGGGCACGTACACGAACAGGTACGACTCATCAGTCTAGCCTCATAGCCTTTTCGTTTAGTCTACCTAGCCGTCTAATCAACTGCATGCACGCCACTTCTCCCATTTACTTCTCCATCAGGAACTAATTCTCCTCGGCTTCTTCACCTCCCCTTCGTCTTCATTTGCATGCAAACCCCACTGTGTTCACATTGTTTTAACCTCTTTAAATAATCATTTACTACTTTAGTTAGACTAGCCATCTAATCCTAATTCTCCCAACCATGGCCCTCCGTTCCAGCGGTTCCAAATGGCGAAAGAGATCGAGATGCAGGTTTTCAGCGTCCAACATGTCCTCGTCGAAGGATCAATGCGCATAGTTGCCACCATCACCGTCCACCCAAGGGTTGTTCGGCAGTGGATCAACAATGTATCCAACTCCCTTGAAAAGGTAGAGACAAGGATCATCGGTCTCGATGCAGAGTACAAAGAGCGTGCCCCTAGGAAAATCCAGCGCGCCGTCGTCCTTCAGCTGTGTCTCGAAGATGATGTTTTGGTGTACCACATCATACACTCGCCCTCCATACCAGGTGAGCTTCACGATTTATTGTCTCGGGAGGATGTATACTTCTGTGGGGCAGCCATCGAAGGGGACAAACAGAAGCTGGAGCCGTACAACCTTGATTTGAAAAGCATCGCTGACCTACAAACCAGAATCAAAATTCTTACAGAAGATTGTGATAAACAGACACCATCCCTATTCGACGTAGCAAAATTTGTGCTCTGTACAAATCTTCAGAAGGGTGACGAGACGGTGGCATTAAGGTCGTCTGGATGGGAGAATTATCCCTTGACGTACGAGCGGATAAAATATGCTGCCCTCGATGCCCGTGTGAGTTTCGAGATAGCTGCAAGGTACAAAGAGCTTGTTGCGAAGCCGTCTCCCACGGAGAATGAGAACAAGAAGAAGAAGAAGAAGAAGAAGAAGAAGAAGAAAAGGCTGCACCAGCAGGAGGGCATTATGGATGGATGAACTATTTCCTCTCTTGTAAAAAAAATATTCCCTCTCGGTGTATATTGATATAGATGGGCTATTTCGATGGTGTGCATGTCTTTGGAACAGAGTAGTAGCGTGGGTCTGCTTGACTATAAGGAACTATTTATCCGCATATATAGCTTTCTCTGCTGCTCCTTCCAGTGATCGGTATGCAGTGCATGTGTCCGTAGACATGACAGCTTGTCCATGGAAGTTCAACTATGGTGACCATCATGTTTCATCTCACGATTCCCACGACGCCTCTCCAACCCACGGCACCACGCCCCCAACGTGCGCCTCACCCCTCTCGGCCGCACCGCCCCTCTGCCTTTGTGTGCATGACATGTGGGCCACCTAAAATGTGGTGAGCATCAAGTTTCTACCACAGCCACACGCGATTCCCACGACGCCGCTCAAACCCATGACACCACATGTTCCCCGACATGTGGCTCACCCCTCTTGGCCCCACTGTCCTTCTGCCTTAGGGAGCATTACATGTGGACCAGTCACCTATCGGGTCCACATGTTATTGACTCAAAGGCCCTGAAGCTCAGTCCCGACGGCCCTGAGAGGGAAATGTAACTCCTGCACCAAGGCTTGAGGTGCTCCTACAGCACGAACTCATGCCAAACTCGAGATTTATTTCTTTACTATACATGCACGCAACGATTTAATGGACACTGTAATCTCAACATGTGATGGGGAGCTCTAAATTTGAATTTGAAACTTATAATACGAAAAGATTCAAAACAAATAAACTGGGAGAGAGGGAGTATATCGTAGGATGTGTCCCATACAAAATAAGTCCCCTGGTTTGTCATGGCGAAGATGCGGTTAGAAAGGAGCACAGCGTCTTCCTACTCGTACGGCAACAAATCGGCCGCAGACAGCATGGTCCGCCTTTGACCGCCATGTGCAAGGTTCGTGCTATCTTATTCAATCTCACTGTGTTTCCATCATACCAATTCATGCGGTGGCCCGTTGCATGGCTGATCCCAATGCTGGACAAAGGTTCTACGGGAACGGTGTCACCGTTGTAAATGTTGAGAAAATTGATGTTGGTACCCTCCCGTACATATGCAAGCCAATCTCCACTCGCACCGAGCCTAACCTGTGAAACAGTGGGCAGGGGGAGAATTTGGAAATGGACACGGAAGTAGTCATTATAATGCATTTACTACGTGATCAAACTCATCTTACCTGCTCATCGGAGGAAATCCGAGTGCCCCCTCAACGTCGGCATCTCAAGGGGCGTCAACTTGCAACTACGGCCACGCCGCGCTGGAGAGACCCCCAAGGAAACATCCTCGTGCGTTCCACGGAACATCAAGATGCATTTGTATGAGTAGTTTATCTTGTGAGAGAAAAGGATGAACGAGGGAAGGCCCCTAGAGATAGAGATGGACACTACTACTACCAATGTGCTGGCCCGTGTGTTGCAATGGATCCAAAGTAGTAGAATAATACTTGTTCACGTGCTTGAAATATAAACACTCTAGTTTTGATATACATGTGTCAGCAGACATGACAGCTTGTCCACGGAAGTTGAACCACGGCGACCATCATGTTTCTTGTTTCTACCACTGCCACACCCACACGCGATTCCCACGATGCCGCTCCAACCCACGGCACGATGTCCCCCGACATGGACATGGATCCTATGACGTGGCTATCACTGCCTTGCCCTCCCTTTCCTTCGCTGACAGGTGGGCCAGCCGCATTTATGGTCCGCATGTCATTGACTCATAGGCCGTGCACTAAGCCACTGAAGTTCGGTCCCGTGGGCCCCAAGAGGGAAATGTAACTCTTGCGGCAGGCCTTGTGGTGCTCCCGCGGTACGAGCTCGTGCCAAAACTAGAATTTGTTTCTTACTACTACCAACTAGTACTAGTAAGGTACACGTGCATTGCACACATGAGATTTTGGTGGTTTGTGCATTATGCTTCTACGTGTGGAGTTTTCTGGATTCTAACATGTGGCAAAATCTGATGGAATGTAAGGTTAGGCAAGTTTGATTAACTTAGGTGAGTGTTTGGTTCAAGCCACACCTTAGGCAAGCCACACTAAGGCCCCACATGACATACACACAAAAAATGTGGCAAGATTCCCTTAGGCTTTCCAACTTGTGGCTCTCATTTTGAAGAACTAATAACTTTGCCTAAGCTTAGTTGTGGCAAAGTTAGTCATGAATTAAGGGGCTGTTTGGTTCCTAGCCACACCTTGCCACACTTTGCCACACCTAACCTTAGGCAAGTTTGACCAAGTTAGGTAGGTGTTTGGTTCTATCCACACCTAAGGCAAGGATTTTTTTTATGAGCAGTGAGCCCCACATGTCATAGACATAAAAAGTGTGGCAAGATTCCCTTAGGCAAGCCAAAGTGCGGCTAACAATTTGAGAAACTCAACTAAGGCAAGTGTGGCAAAAATCATGTGGCAATATATGTCAAAGATAGTCACAATCCAAACAACCCCTAAGTTCAACCATGGAGTCTTCTATATTATACATGTGGCAGAATCTGGTGGATGATATCCAACGGCCAGTAGTGCTCGGATTTGCCATCTTTGTACCGTCGGATTGGCTTCATCCAACGACCAACTTTCAAAGTTTTTCACACACTATATAGGGGGTATAGACATAGATGTGTCGGTCCGTTGCAATGGATCCAAAGTATATCTATTTAGTGGAGTGTACTCTAAACACATTATCTATTTATTTTTCTCTAACCTTTCGTAGCCATGCAACCAAGCCACATAAGCTTCATGGGTGCCCCCCACATCATATTATTCATACTACGTTGATTGAAAAAAAGATAAATCACCCAAAACAAGATCTTCCCTTTTTTTGTTCCTACGATGTTGTGCCGTGCACGTACCTACTAGTTGTATAGTGGTAGTACTAGTAATATAGTTAGGAGTACAAACTTGGTACTAGTAGGAGTAGTACTAGTATGAAATGCTCCTACTCTATCAACGAGCCCCATCTGACACCAAATTTCTTGGCTTCTGTGCTACAGCTAGATCTTCCCCTCGTTTCTGTTTTCCAACCCGGCGGCGGGCGGGGTGTCGGTTTGCTCAACGGCGGTCCCATATGAAAGTGAAAATGCTAGGTAACACGCCTTCCCTAAGCTATGTGTCGTGCCAGACAGGCCGTGGAGTACTCCCAATTCCCGGGCGTGTGGGGGTGCGACGCAAACGCGGCAGGCCTTTTCCTTTTACTAGCAATGTGCCCGTGCGTTGCGACGGATCCAAAGTAGTAGAATAATAGTATTTGTTCAAAAACTTGAAATAAATCACTATTGTTTTGATATACTCCTAATATATTACTCCCTCCGTACCTAAATATTTGTCTTTTTTGAGATTTCAAATGGACTATCACATACGGATTATATAGACATATTCTAGTGTTTCTAGCAAGATGCCCGCGTGTTGCACGAAGTTGATGGAAAAGGTAAGCACAAGTTATAAATTGACGAATGGAGTACTAGTTACAGTGATGCATATAATTAAGCAAAGGGATCGCACATGTCGGTATTGACTGGAACGAGAATGCAACAGCACAATAAGAATTAAGGCCACGATGATGCGATCGCAGTGGTGGTTACAGAAGGCAAGAAGAAAGATGGATCCATGAACATACGACCTACTCCTCCTCAACTTAGTGCGCCGGTCCACCGACCGGCGGCTAAGGAGCGGCGGCTTTTGTGGCGAGGTCGAGGTGCTTCTCAGCAAAGGCATACAAGGCTTCCAGCCGGTTGAGGAAGGCCAACATCGTAGCGTCCTCACTGGCCTTGTAGATACCTATGTACACGATTTGCTCGTACACGTGGATGTGTAGGTCGATGAATTCTTGCAGGGCGAGGTGCCTCGCGGGGAGCGCGACCTCCAGGTGGACATTCTTCATGGCGTCGGCGGGCAGTCGCAGGGCCACCAGTGCTTGAAAGATGTTCCGGCCATGGAGGCCGATTAGGGTAGCAGGCAACGAGGAGCCCGGGCGCGCGGGCTGGAGGAGTACGGCGATGTCGTCCGCGAGCTTCTTGAGGACGGTGAACTTGTTGCTGGTGGCAACGATCATCTGGTCCAACCAAGAGTCATAGTTGGCATCGACGGCGGCCATCCACCAGCCGGTCTCCAACACCGTCTAGAGACGATCCTCGATGCCATGCCGCAGGCCGGTGTCGTGGACCATCTGGCGCAGCCGCTGGCCGCTCACGCGCATCGCCCCCATGGGTCTGGAGTGAGCTCTTTTGCGCTTAGTGTAGCTGCCTAGGCAAATGCTTAGGTGCGTACAATGTGGTAGATGCATTGGAATGGAGGGGTGCCTTTATATGAGGGCAATGAGGGCAAACTGTGTTGCATTCACATCATGCAGCCTCTTTTCCCGGACCTCCTCCCATTACTTCCCTCATGCATTAATTGAAGGAGGATGCATTGGCCGTTCAACATATCGGGAACCGCTACTCCCTCCCTCATCTGCATTAAAGCCGTATCGGGAACTGCGCGCCTGCTATCAAATCGAATACTCCCTCCATCTAGGTGAGTATTAAGTCATCTTACGAAAACCAAATAGTAAACACATAGGTGTGGTGCATTAACTCTCACATTGTTTTTTATTTTTTGACATAAATAGAGGAATCAACCAATAAGAGATGTGGGGCTTGTATGCTTTTAATGACTTGAGACTATCAAACATGACATGCAGTGGTCAGTTTGTTGCAGAAGAACAAATACAACCCACGTCAGCACACACACATCTTATAGCATCACATCCAATGGCTATAAAAGATGAATGAGACCAAATTATATCTCATCTAGATGAGTTCTAGAAAAACTGTATTAATAATACTTAGTACTCCTACGCCATGTATCATATATTAGTATCATGTAGTACTTTGTTTATTGCCATGTATGACACATAGTACTCAACTCTCTCTCTTTCTTCATTTAATTCTATGACACCTCATCAAAATTGCTAAGGCTAGTACCATTACAACCAGACTTAGCAAATACTCCCTAAACATTAAGTTCTCTCGTTTTCCTCTCCACCTTGGTCACCTAGACAGAGGGAGTATGCTGCACGGGCTTTTCCTGCGCGGTAGGAGGTGGGGCAGTTCCGCCTAGTCGGTTCGACAGAGACGCGAGAAGACGAGGGAGTAGGCTGCTGCAAACGTAGGGCTGTTTGATTTGACATCAAGTTACTGCTGGACAGGTGGGGCCCTGTGATTTGACTTGCCATTATCATTTCAACTGTGGCGCTACGACCGGCGTGAGTCTCCTGATTCCTGACCACCTCCATACAGGTGCCTCTCCCAATGCTCCACCATGTAGTAGAGGCTGGCTCTTGCATGAGAGCCCACTTCTCCACTTTTTCCTTGCCTATCTTTCCTCCACATATGCAAAAATGCCATGTAAAGCGCACTATTGTACTTAGGTTGGTCGTAATGGAGAGTATCATATACTAGTATCATGCATATGATACTTTTGTATGATACTACATCTGTAATGCATAGTATCATGTGTTGGTATCATAGGATAGTTTATTTATTGTCATGCATGACACATAGTAGCACATCATTTAATATGATACTAAAGTATCATATTATGATACTCAACTCTCTCTTTTCTTCATTTAATTCAACGTCACCTCATCAAGATTGCATAGTTGGCATGCATGATACTACTCCCATTACAAGCAGCCTTACTTTCTCCTATAGGTGCTAAGCTTGCCACATAGGCATAAAGTCTGATGCGGCAAGTTAATCAAGAAGAGAGAGACTAGTTTGGTGACCCAAGGAAGAAACGGTGCTAAGCGCGTGTACCTAGGTGAAAAGACAATTTTGAGTCTATAGCTAATTAAATGAAGCAAACTTAGCAACATCATTTCATTGGAAGATGTCACTCCTTGGAAAATGCAATAAATACTAGTACACGCTGTGTCCTAGTGTCAAAAATGTTCTTATATTATGGGACAGAGGGAGTACGAAGAAAGAGATGGAGAGGAGTAAAAGAAATACACTTATAGCCAACCTTATAGCTAACCTTGTTGTAGTATGAGTGACGAAGTGATGACTATGTATGACATGCCAACATCAGATAGCCTAACGCACCGTGTTAAATCTCCAAGGGCGCGACCGCGCGAGCGACGCGACGGTCATGGTAGGCGCGACCATGATACGGGCTGCTGGCAGCCCTTGGATCCGAGATCAAACGGTCGCATGCTAAGTTGTTGAAAATTTGCAGAATAACCCTCAAGGATAGGATATTCACCCATAGGTCTAGAATCACGCCATGCAACCGTTCGATCTCAGATCCAAGGGCTCTTGGAAGCCCGTATCATGGGAGAATGGAAAGCCACTACCCTGCCATTCGCACGCTGGCAGTTCGCTCCTACTCCTCCCCGCACGTCCTTCAAAACTACGGTGGTTCGCTCCTAGTCGTCCCGTCCATTCACATTACGACAGTTCCACTAATCCTAACCCTCCTCCCAAATCCATGGTGTCCCAAATCTCCACGATCGGCGGTGAGTACAAGGTTAGAACCATCATCGGTGATGAGTTCGACGTCATCTACACCCGTTCTTCTGCGACGGTGAAAGGATGCCTTTCTCGCTTCAGACGCATGTTCGAAGACTCAGATGATGAGCGGGTCGCTGGGCTAGATGTTGAGTACACCGCAGTCCTGGGACGAGAGAAGGATCTAAAGGATGAAGAGAGGAAGAAGCCCGCCGTGATCCAGGTTTGCGTGCATGACTTATGCTTGGTCTACCACATATGCCATGCCGCCGTTGAATGCCTGGATTTTAAGGACTTCCTCGAGAGCAACCTAGTCAAATTCGTTACTCTAGACTTTGGTAACGACAAAGAAGTCCTGGGTCGGATAGGCCTCATTGTAGGCAACACCTTCGACCTCCAGAAGAATCGGCTGGTGTCCTCTAATCAGCCTTCAATGCTAACCCTGGCAGGAGCCATGGTTCATCCTTCATACGGTAAACTGGAGAAACCTCCATACATGTTTCATCGTTATGCATGGCAGCAGAATGTACTAGATATAGACCACATCCACTACGCTGCAATGGATGGCTACCTTTGTTTCAATATCTACAAGGGTTGGATGAAGAGAAAGAGCCAAGTGTGTAGTTCAAGCAAAGAAGTATCAGCCAAGAGGAAGAGGGACAAGGACGAAGTTGAGGACGTGGACGAGGACTCCGAGTAAGGTGGCAGTGTCGTTGCTCATGGTGGTTCTAATGTAGTGTCTCTGGAATAGTTGCAAAGTTTAATTTCAGGTGTGCTTAATTTAATTTGAGAGGTGTGCTTAATTTAATTTGAGAGGTGTGTTGTGCTGAGCCCCCAGCAGAACTATGTTATGTTTCTTCTCATTACTTTAACTCTTCAGTACGTACATACTAGTATTTCTTACATTTCATCTTTTAGTTGGTATAGTACTACCACTCATTTCTTCACATTATATACGTACAATATATATGGACAACATCATATAGCCAGCAGTTTAGTTGTCAAAGAATTTCAGGGTGCTTAGTTTTGTTAAAGAATTCCAGGATGCTTATTTTTATTTGAGGGGTGGGTTGTGCTGGACACCATTATTGTGACTAGCCTTTTTAATAGTACTATATGCATAATTTGACAACGAGCACTCTCTATATGTACCACCTTTTTTTTAATTTCAAGTTTTGATCCATGGCGCAATCCATCGATACTACTGCTGTACAAAAGTATACATTTTTTAAAAGGCTAGAGGGCGGGGAAGTCTAGCTCGGTTGGTTTCACGAGAGGCGAGGGCCTTTGTGATTTGACGGCTCATTACTGCTGTCAAATCGATTAGTACTGCGCCGCCCGCTGCACGCTCGGCGGCTCCATTAAACCCCTCCGTTAAACCCGCATGCAAACCAAGAATCCTACTCCGGCCACGCATCCGTTCATGAGCGGTCCGGAATTAAACACAACACCGGCCGAGCTCCTCCTGTACGCCCTTAGTTTAAACGAGGCCAGACACTAGCCAAGCTCCTACCGTCCACCCTCTATTTACACGAGACTAGACAGATAGCGGGCAAGAATCGCACCCCTCCGCCGCTCCCCGTCTCCTCCTTCACCATTTTCTCCACTCTTCCGATGGCTTCCGATGAGCCGTTCTCCTGCATATTACCCGGTTGGGTGGCCCGCCGAGCCCTCCAGATACGGGCGAGGCCGCTCGGCGCTTCACCAACCTCGCTTGGCCCGACGGAGCCAGTTACCGCCCCAAGCAGGCACGTGGTTCAGCAACTCGCCGCTCCAGTTCAGGGCGATGAAGAGTGGCGAGTTGCTCCACGCCGGCACGGCGGCGAGCACGCTGGTACAGGCGCCGTCGCTGTCGTGTCGTATTGCGCCACCAGTGTCTGCGGTGGCCGCGCCTCCCGTGTCTGTGGGCGCACCTCCCGTGCCTGCGGCAGCGCCATGCAGGCAGAGACAGAAGCCGGGTTCGTGGAGAGCGACGAGTCGGTGGCCAGCTTCTCCGTGTCCGCCGCCATCATCGAGGAGAGGTAGAACATGGGAGGCCGCCGCCACTTAGGACCCATGAAGGCCACCGCCGAGGCGACGACCGCGGATTCAGGTGGTTTCTTTGCTGCTTCGTCTCTTCCGAGGACCTTCGTCGACCCCGCAAGTGTCTGAAGGACATGAGGAAGACAAAGGGATCCGCGGGCGGCCATTTAGAACTAAAATAAGTCTAGATGCATCCATTTCTAGGACAAGTATTTCCGGACGGAGGGAGTATTAATTATACAAGAGAGCCGGATTGGCACCTCTTAGTTCATGTAAATGTAATGAAATCCATCATGTTTATATGAAAATCCGGCTTTTTATATGAAATCCTTCATGCTTATATGAAATCAGTCCGTGTTTGCACGAATTTCATCTGGTTGGTTAGAGTTGTAAAATTGTATGCCGCTGGCGTTTGATGTCGTCCTCCGCGGAAGGACGTGGGAGGAAATTTGCCGGCTGCCGTTGGAGATGCTCTTTATGCTGGAAATAATAGAGTGAGATCCAATCCATTTGAGTTAATTGCCTGTATGATTGTCCCTCTATAAAAAGTTAATTGCATGTATAGTTTACACATGACTTGCAGGGTGGCTACAGCTTCGTACAGAAAGTTAAAAAGAAACAAGTCCATCCTTAATCTTGTATTCTAAGTACTCTATGGGTTTCACTGTCAGTACAGTAGCGAAAGAAGTATATATTAAATATGTAGAGTAATATATAATATAAAAATATAAAGTTAAAAACAGAATTCAAACTCATGTCATCGTGTTGCGAGCATCCGGCGCTAACCAGCCCAGCACATTTTTGTTGTAGACCATGCTGGAGATATATCTCCATGTCTACTCTTATATATACTCCATTCGTTCCTAAATATTTCTCTTTTTCAGATTTCAAATGGACTACCACATATGGATGTGTATGTAGACATATGTTAGAGTGTAGATTCACTCATTTTGCTCTGTATGTCTTTTTAGGAAGGGGTTAGATTTGTCCTTGATTTATTTATGAGGTATCCAGATGGCACTACACCGCCAAGAAAAGAGGGTAACATCAAAATTATGGACTACTTTTTTGAGTATATTGGTAAGGTCCGGTCATAGTCACTTGTTGAAATCTCTAAAAAGACAAATACTCCCTCCGTCCAGAAATACTTGTCATCAAAATGGATAAAAGGAAATGTATCTAGACGTATTTTAGTTTTAAATACATCTCTTTTTATCCATTTTGATGACAAGTATTTTCGGACGGAGGGGGTAGAAAACAGAGTTGGTGATGATGGTGTGCGTGACATCCTGCAATATAGGTCGTCGGATTTATATCTAAGGGATAGGAAAGAAACTATGGAAATTTTGCAAAAATATACCCACATGTCTCTCCACGTTCACAAATAAGGCCTTCCCTCATTCAGCCTTTTCTCTCACAAGAGAAACTACTCATACAAATGCATCTTGATGTTTCGTGCAACGCACGGGCAGCTAGCTAATTTCTTTTAAAATAGTTGCTGCGATAATTGGGTTGAAGTGATATATTTTATGTCTGCCCCGAATGATTTCAGATTCACTAGTAGTAACAAAGAAAAGGTTGCCTTGTTAATTAACAGAAAACAGGGTGAAAACTATCACATGAGGCCAGTAAAAACAAGGCACACTGGGTTCAGCGTCATTGTCACTATAGTTGTGCGCGCGCGAGAAGTCTACATATCGAGGGGGCTACCGAGCGAGGCACCGAGACACAATGTTTGAGAGAGAAACCAATTGACAGATTATGATCAGATCGAGTTGTCACCCTTCTGTTGTCATTGTTGGGGGTGGGGAGAGAGAAAGACGTATTGAGAGTGTGCGCGGTAGGCATAGAGGCACAACTAGCGAGTGTGTGTGTGTGTGTGTTTGAAAGAGGAGTAGATAGATTATTATCAAGATCGATGTGCCACCCTACTCCTTCGGTGCCGGGTAGTGTGTGTGTGTGTGTGTGTGTGTGTGTGTGTGTGTGTGTGTGTGTGTGTGTGTGTGTTTGAGAGAGAAGCTAGTCTATAGATTAGTATCAAGACCGAGGTGTCACCCTACTCCTTCGGTGTCACTACAAGAAATATGTCAACTTGTGACCACCACTATTGGTCAATGAAAGGTCATGGTTTTTCATTTGCGGCCTTTTTGTGACCAAAAAGAGAAGGTCAAAAGCTGGCGGTCATAAACTGACTATAGCGACCTTTCTTCTGGAATGGTCGAAGACGTTTATGACCAAAATAAGTCCACTGTAGCGTTTTGGTCACTAGCAACCTCCCCAGGCCACGTAGGCATCCAGCGTGGCAAGCTGATGTGGCACAAGATTCAGCCCAGTCCAATTCGGTTTTCCACATGGGCCTAGCCCAACAGTTCGGCCTTTATAATATTTATTTTTCCTATTAATTTTTGCTAGCTACATGGGCCTGGCCCAACAATTCAGCCTTCTTATTTCATTCCATTTCGCAGTGCATTTCATTAAGCCTTTTTTACAGGTTTTTCATAAATGTAGAATATTCCAGTCCACTATTGTTTGGGCCATAGCCTTTTTAGAGCCCAAATACTATTCAATCCAGTAGAACATTCATCTTTTTCATTCACATATTTCATTTTACACATTTCAAATGCAAACAATCAATAATTCTCTCAATGGTACACATCAATGATCCAGTAGATACATGTGTGCACGATACATGTGTGCACATACATGTGTGCACGATCCACAAACTGTACATGTGTGCACGATCAAATCCACAAACTCACAACAGCACATACATGTGCGCATGATCCAACAACTATACATATACAATAAAAAAATACACAGGCACCATCAACTAAAACTATGGCACATCTCGAGTCTTCTTCTGATCTTCTGTTAGAGCAGCAGCAACCTCGACGACATTAGATCTTGATCTACATAAATTATTAGTGAGATATAGTGGGAGTTAAATCATTGCCAATAAAATATATCCATTCAAGAGAATAAAAATTATACATAAATGCCCAAATGCCTCAGTTCAGCAAGCACTAAGCATGGCATAGCAAAACTTCCAAAACTTGACTGCAGCACGTTAACATATGAAGCATAATGATAAAACAGAACAATGGATTTACTGTGTACATATTCTGATAACCATTACCATCTAGCCAAGAACAACATGGACATGATACTAGTTACCTACCAAGACATAGAAAGTCATTCACTACAAACAATAAACAGAAAATACAGCACAGAGAGTGTCTCTCTCACTAGATGTGGTGGTGGCTGCTGGAATTACAGAGTTCAATACAGACAAGGCAGCTTAATAGAAGATAAGATAAAAAATAAGCTACATATTTTCTGCTAGCAAACAATAGGTTGAAACCATGTCATGGCTGCGAATACAGGAACTAAGTTATAATGACACTGGTCCCTTTAATGTTTTACTTTATCTGTCCATCAAGACTGAAAGTTCAAGAGAACTACTTGGATGTTATAACAGTTTCAACGCGTTTAAATAACAGTGTAACAAAAGCCAGCCATGCCTCGACGATCGTGGTATCAAAGACCACGTAGGCAAGAAAGGGGAGGGACCAAAGAACTCACCTAAACCACTCATGCCGCATCCAGCACCGCTGGCACCACCTATTCCTGCTCAAATAGAGTAGTATGTCATGGGACAGTGACTTATCAATAATAGCATTTCAGGAAAATAGGAGGTTTACATGATAGTATTTAATGGGACAGCGACCTATCATTCACATAACATAGTCCAACAGAAACATCTCTATTTGGCCCTAAACTAAACCCTATGGAGTGAGTACTCTATGGAGTGTCACCAGCAGCAAGATAGCACTACTCTTCTACTACTCCAGCAAGAAGAATAAAGTATATAATACATAGGCAAGGCAGACTTGGTGCTGATAGAATACAGGAGCAGGGAGTAGAACAGTAATTAACAAAGAAATGAACAACATATAAAACACTCCTACTAGTGTAGTAGTTAAGATGATGAGACAAAGGACAGCAGCATGCAGAGTTCCTGATGCACTGGTGTGGCCCAACTCGGCTGCACCACACCGAGGCACTGTTGTTCCATCGAGCTCGACCATGTGTAGGGCTTCATCGTCGCCATGGAGGTCCCGGCGGTCATCCTGGTCATGGAGTGTGAGCCTTATTATTTCATTTCAGAGAAAGCGTTAAACACAAATGGCATGTATATGGATCACTGTGGAGAAGCAAACTTCGCTAATAAATATGAACAAGGCCTACTATAGCATAGCAGGTAAGGAGTTAGATTAACTCAAGTATTGGTGACTAATAGACCTATTATTTCATTTCAGAGAAAGCCTGAAACACAAATGGCATGCATATAGATCCCAAGGACAAGCAAACTTAGCTAATAAATATGAACAAGGTCTACTATAGCATAGTAGGCAAAGTATTGGTGACTAATAGACCTATATTAAGAGTAAATAGAACTAGCTTGGAAAACAACTCTATAGCACTAATATTGATGCATTCAAGTTACTACCATTCAAGTGTGCATACACATCAGTGACTATGCAATAATCGATTAAGATGCTGACACGGGGTAAGGCACGCCATGTATTCATAATGACAGCATGTCAAAATATTTCTTGTGGTCAAGATTGGTAATGTAGTCTTGTGGTCAGGAGTCAATTATAAACTGAGAACACCAACGCAGTAGCCGCCATAGCCTGGCAGTACTATCCACAAAGAACTACAGGACTGGGCGATTCACACGTCGGTTGCATACTTATGTTGTATAGGAGGCTATAGTGTTAAAATGCAATGTCTTGCATTTACTGAGAAAAACTTATACAATGTCTGAAGTTGTGTCAACATCACTAAGCTTTTTGACAGATTTGGGAAAGAAATACAACTAAATATATACATGTAGTTAACGACCTTACAGATTTGAATTGAAACCCTTAGCAAGCACATATAAACATCAATTTAAGCACGACAAATGTATACAGGGCATATAAACATCAATTTCTGGTGGACTGAATAATGTGCACTGGATCTTGTTTAGTAAATACAGTACTAAATACAACCATGATCTTGTTGCTGCATATGTAGTGTGAGTAGTAAGCTATATATATCGCACAAAGATAAGAACATGAACATATTCAGACAGGACTACTTTACTCTAAAAGCTCAATTTTAGCCCCCTACACTTCTCAAACATAACCACTACCAGGAGCATCAATAAACACAAGCTAGCCTCTGAAAATTTCAACATTAGCAGCAACAACTGAAATGTTAGCCCTTTCACAATGCCACAGAACCTCACCATTTACAATCACTAACAACCCAGTGACCAAGAATCAGAGTCATGCAGCAGAAATGTACAGGCTATGGAGGTGGGGTCTAAGCGGCATGAGCGGAAGCGGAATCGCAATGAGGAAACCATGCTTGTTTTCATGGCGAGCAAATCCAACTGACGATTCGGCTTAAGTGAAGAAGTAGATCGGGGATGGGCTGGTGTTCTACTTACAGAGGTAGGCGACGCGCGGATTGCCGGCCTCGACCTCGTTGGCGACCGGGAGGATGGGCGCGATCTCGATGAGCGAGGAGGGCACCACCTCACTATCGAAGATGGACTCCCCCATGTTGCCGACCGTCTGCGTGCGCAGCAGCCGCCTCCCCACGGACGACGCCCCCGCCGGCGATGGCCCCCCCGCCTCCCCGCCCTCCTCCGCCCCGGCGCCGCCATCGCTCCCTTCCCCTCCCCTTCTTGCCCCCTCAAATCCCTGCGCGACAAAACCCCAAATCCGAAAGGGCGTCAGTAAATCGGCGGCGGAGAGAGTCCGCGACGGAGGAGCCTGGCGAGAGGGAGCCGCTTGCTTACCTCGAAACCCTAGGTCCGACAGGCGGCGAGGCGGAGGTGCGGGAGTGGCGGTGAGCTGGACTGATTCCACACCACATACATATATGTCACTCGATTGGATCTGGGATGTAGGAAGAGGGGAAAAGGAAAGGGTAGGGACGCCGGATGTAGGGAG
>NC_041393.1:65847431-65869272 GCF_002162155.2 Triticum dicoccoides
TCGATGGTGGCGGTGGGGGCGGCGGCAGATCGAGATCGGGGAGGTGGCAGCGGTGAGGAGATGGGGACGAGGGAGGAAGCGGGCGATGGGGGGAGGGGTCGATCTGAGCTATGGTTTGGGCTGCGGGTGGGGGTATCTCCTTTTCTTTTCTTTTTTTTTTGTTTTTTCTGTAGATAGCTGGATGGATGGATGTGGGATGGAGAGATGGATGGATGGATGGATGGACGCCATGTCATCGATCCATGGACAGAGTTATGATTGGTTCAGAAAATCAGTGATGTAAAATAGTTTTCAAATACTAAAAATAGAGGGGTTTTATGAAGTAGCTATCAAAAATATTTTGCAAAAGGGCACCACACAAACTTTCACTAGAGTTAGACCACATTTTATGGATTAGGACCAATGTGTATGCATTTTTCATATTTCTAGCTATTTTCAATCATTTTTTGAGTGGAAAAAATATTTCTTTTGTGAAGAACCAACCAAATAATTGTTGCAAAATTGCACCAAATCAATTTTCTAAAATATTAGGCCATATTTAATGCACAGTTGACCAAATGGTTGGATGTCAAAAAAATTCATCCACCTCTGATGAAAAAGACAAATTTCTGCCGGTTCAGCTGGAAGCGGGTCAAATTTGAATTGCAGTTGCCTCATAGTTTGCTCTTTATTTTTTCCAAAAATCATTTATAGGTACATAAGTACCTATTTAATCAGAGAAACATCGAAAGTTTTTCAAGATCCAACCACTAGCTAGGAACGGTCAAGCCCGCCATTTTGACCGCATTTTGAAACGGGCATAAAAAATTCAAAAAAAATCAAAAAATTGAAAAACCTTCGCATTATGTCATTATATGTGACCAAGTTTCCAGGAAAAATAATAAACTTGTAATACGGAAATTATTTTTAAAAAGTGTTCTCAGAAATGAGCTATCATGCGTGAAGATTCATGGCTTTCAAGCAAAATGAATAATCTTATGGTCACATTCATGGCATAGTTTGTTCAAATGATCTCATATTGTGCACAAGGGTGCATCTTGGAATTCCAAACAATGTTGCCTAAGGGAGTTTTCACTTTCATTGCACAAAAGAGCCATTTTCCATTTTTCGAGTGCCCCGAATGAGGTTTTTTTGTGAACGATTTACCAAATAATTATTGCAAAATTGGACCAAATCATTTTTACAAAATACTAGGCCATATTTAATTCACAATTGACCAAATGTTTGGGTTTAAAAAGTTTTGATCCACCTCTGGTGAAAAAGACAAATTCCCGCCAATTCAGCTAGAAGCGGGTCAAATTTGAACTGCAGTTGCCTCATAGTTTGCTCTTTATTTTTTCCAAAAATCATTTCTAGGTACATAAGTACCTATTTAATCAGAGAAACATCAAAAGTTTTCCAAGATCCAACCACTAGCTAGGAACAGCCAAGCCCGCCATTTTGACCGCATTTTAAAACGGGCATAAAAAATTCAAAAAAATCAAAAAATTGGAAAACCTTCGCAATGTGTCATTATATGTGACCAAGTTTCCAGGAAAAATAATAAACTTGTAATACGGAAATTATTTTTAAAAAAGTGTTCTCAGAAATGAGCTATCATGCGTGAAGATTCATGGCTTTCAAGCAAAATGATCAATCTTATGGTCACATTCATGGCATAGTTTGTCCAAATGATCTCATATTGTGCACAAGGGTGCATCTTGGAATTCCAAACAATGTTGCCTAAGGGATTTTCACTTTCATTGCACAAAAGAGCCATTTTCCATTTTTCGAGTGCCCCAAATGAGGTTTTTTTGTGAAGGATCTACCAAATAATTATTGCAAAATTGGACCAAATCATTTTTGTAAAATACTAGGCCATATTTAATGCACAATTGACCAAATGGTTGGGTGTAAAAAGTTTTGATCCACCTCTTGTGAAAAAGACAAATTCCCGCTGATTTAGTTGGAAGCGGGTCAAATTTGAACTGCAGTTGCCTCATAGATTGCTCTTTATTTTTTCCAAAAATCATTTATAGGTACATAAGTACCTATTTAATTAGAGAAACATCAAAAGTTTTTCAAGATCCAATCACTAGCTAGGAACGGTCAAGCCCGCCATTTTGACCGCATTTTGAAACGGGCATAAAAAATTCAAAAAAAATCAAAAAATTGGAAAACCTTCGCAATGTGTCATTATATGTGACCATGTTTCCAGGAAAAATAATAAACTTGTAATACGGAAATTATTTTTAAAAAGTGTTCTCAGAAAGGAGCTATCATGCGTGAAGACTCATGGCTTTCCAGCAAAATGATCAATCTTATGGTCACATTCATGACATAGTTTGTCCAAATGATCTCATATTGTGCACAAGGGTGCATCTTGGAATTCCAAACAATGTTGCCTAAGGGATTTTTTCACTTTCATTGCACAAAAGAGCCATTTTCCATTTTTTGAGTGCCCTAAATGAGGTTTTTTTGTGAAGGATCTACCAAATAATTATTGCAAAATTGGACCAAATCATTTTTATGAAATACTAGGCCATATTTAATGCACAATTGACCAAATGGTTGGGTGAAAAAAGTTTTGATCCACCTCTGGTGAAAAAGAAAAATTCCCGCCGATTCAGCTGGAAGCGGGTCAAATTTGAACTGCAGTTGCCTCATAGTTTGCTCTTTATTTTTTCCAAAAATCATTTATAGGTACATAAGTACCTATTTAATCAGAGAAACATCAAAAGTTTTCCAAGATCCAACCACTAGCTAGGAACGGTCACGCCCGCCGTTTGACCGCATTTTGAAACGGGCATAAAAAATTCAAAAAAAATCAAAAAATTGGAAAACCTTCGCATTGTGTCATTATATGTGACCAAGTTTCCAGGAAAAATAATAAACTTGTAATACGGAAATTATTTTTAAAAAGTGTTCTCAGAAATGAGCTATCATGCGTGAAGATTCATGGCTTTCAAGCAAAATGAACAATCTTATGGTCACATTCATGGCATAGTTTGTTCAAATGATCTCATATTGTGCACAAGGGTGCATCTTGGAATTCCAAACAATGTTGCCTAAGGGAGTTTTCACTTTCATTGCACAAAAGAGCCATTTTCCATTTTTCGAGTGCCCCGAATGAGGTTTTTTTGTGAACGATTTACCAAATAATTATTGCAAAATTGGACCAAATCATTTTTACAAAATACTAGGCCATATTTAATTCACAATTGACCAAATGTTTGGGTTTAAAAAGTTTTGATCCACCTCTGGTGAAAAAGACAAATTCCCGCCAATTCAGCTAGAAGCGGGTCAAATTTGAACTGCAGTTGCCTCATAGTTTGCTCTTTATTTTTTCCAAAAATCATTTCTAGGTACATAAGTACCTATTTAATCAGAGAAACATCAAAAGTTTTCCAAGATCCAACCACTAGCTAGGAACAGCCAAGCCCGCCATTTTGACCGCATTTTAAAACGGGCATAAAAAATTCAAAAAAATCAAAAAATTGGAAAACCTTCGCAATGTGTCATTATATGTGACCAAGTTTCCAGGAAAAATAATAAACTTGTAATACGGAAATTATTTTTAAAAAAGTGTTCTCAGAAATGAGCTATCATGCGTGAAGATTCATGGCTTTCAAGCAAAATGATCAATCTTATGGTCACATTCATGGCATAGTTTGTCCAAATGATCTCATATTGTGCACAAGGGTGCATCTTGGAATTCCAAACAATGTTGCCTAAGGGATTTTCACTTTCATTGCACGAAAGAGCCATTTTCCATTTTTCGAGTGCCCCAAATGAGGTTTTTTTGTGAAGGATCTACCAAATAATTATTGCAAAATTGGACCAAATCATTTTTGTAAAATACTAGGCCATATTTAATGCACAATTGACCAAATGGTTGGGTGTAAAAAGTTTTGATCCACCTCTTGTGAAAAAGCCAAATTCCCGCCGATTTAGTTGGAAGCGGGTCAAATTTGAACTGCAGTTGCCTCATAGATTGCTCTTTATTTTTTCCAAAAATCATTTATAGGTACATAAGTACCTATTTAATTAGAGAAACATCAAAAGTTTTTCAAGATCCAATCACTAGCTAGGAACGGTCAAGCCCGCCATTTTGACCGCATTTTGAAACGGGCATAAAAAATTCAAAAAAAATCAAAAAATTGGAAAACCTTCGCAATGTGTCATTATATGTGACCATGTTTCCAGGAAAAATAATAAACTTGTAATACGGAAATTATTTTTAAAAAGTGTTCTCAGAAATGAGCTATCATGCGTGAAGACTCATGGCTTTCCAGCAAAATGATCAATCTTATGGTCACATTCATGACATAGTTTGTCCAAATGATCTCATATTGTGCACAAGGGTGCATCTTGGAATTCCAAACAATGTTGCCTAAGGGATTTTTTCACTTTCATTGCACAAAAGAGCCATTTTCCATTTTTTGAGTGCCCTAAATGAGGTTTTTTTGTGAAGGATCTACCAAATAATTATTGCAAAATTGGACCAAATCATTTTTATGAAATACTAGGCCATATTTAATGCACAATTGACCAAATGGTTGGGTGAAAAAAGTTTTGATCCACCTCTGGTGAAAAAGAAAAATTCCCGCTGATTCAGCTGGAAGCGGGTCAAATTTGAACTGCAGTTGCCTCATAGTTTGCTCTTTATTTTTTCCAAAAATCATTTATAGGTACATAAGTACCTATTTAATCAGAGAAACATCAAAAGTTTTCCAAGATCCAACCACTAGCTAGGAACGGTCACGCCCGCCGTTTGACCGCATTTTGAAACGGGCATAAAAAATTCAAAAAAAAACAAAAAATTGGAAAACCTTCGCATTGTGTCATTATATGTGACCAAGTTTCCAGGAAAAATAATAAACTTGTAATACGGAAATTATTTTTAAAAAGTGTTCTCAGAAATGAGCTATCATGCGTGAAGATTCATGGCTTTCAAGCAAAATGAACAATCTTATGGTCACATTCATGGCATAGTTTGTTCAAATGATCTCATATTGTGCACAAGGGTGCATCTTGGAATTCCAAACATTGTTTCCTAAGGGAGTTTTCACTTTCATTGCACAAAAGAGCCATTTTCCATTTTTCGAGTGCCCCGAATGAGGTTTTTTTGTGAACGATTGACCAAATAATTATTGCAAATTGGACCAAATCATTTTTATAAAATACTAGGCCATATTTAATTCACAATTGACCAAATGTTTGGGTTTAAAAAGTTTTGATCCACCTCTGGTGAAAAAGACAAATTCCCGCCAATTCAGCTAGAAGCGGGTCAAATTTGAACTGCAGTTGCCTCATAGTTTGCTCTTTGTTTTTTTCAAAAATCATTTATAGGTACATAAGTACCTATTTAATCAGAAAATATCAAAAGCTTTCCAAGATCCAACCACTAGCTAGGAACGGTCAAGCCCGCCGTTTTGACCGCATTTTGAAACGGGCATAAAAAATTCAAAAAAAATCAAAAAATTGGAAAACCTTTGCATTGTGTCATTATATGTGACCAAGTTTCCAGGAAAAATAATAAACTTGTAATATGGAAATTATTTTTAAAAAGTGTTCTCAGAAATGAGCTATCATGCGTGAAGATTAATGGCTTTCAAACCAAATGATCAATCGTATGGCCACATTCATGGCATAGTTTGTTCAAATGATCTCATATTGTGCACAAGGATGCATCTTGGAATTCCAAACAATGTTGCGTAAGGGAGTTTTCACTTTCATTGCACAAAAGAGCCATTTTCCATTTTTCGAGTGCCCCAAATGAGGTTTTTTGTGAAGGACCTACCAAATAATTATTGCAAAATTGGACCAAATCATTTTTGTAAAATACTAGGCCATATTTAATGCACAATTGACCAAATGGTTGGGTGTAAAAAGTTTTGATCCACCTCTTGTGAAAAAGACAAATTCCCGCCGATTTAGTTGGAAGCGGGTCAAATTTGAACTGCAGTTGCCTCATAGATTGCTCTTTATTTTTTCCAAAAATCATTTATAGGTACATAAGTACCTATTTAATTAGAGAAACATCAAAAGTTTTTCAAGATCCAATCACTAGCTAGGAACGGTCAAGCCCGCCATTTTGACCGCATTTTGAAACGGGCATAAAAAATTCAAAAAAAATCAAAAAATTGGAAAACCTTCGCAATGTGTCATTATATGTGACCATGTTTCCAGGAAAAATAATAAACTTGTAATACGGAAATTATTTTTAAAAAGTGTTCTCAGAAATGAGCTATCATGCGTGAAGACTCATGGCTTTCCAGCAAAATGATCAATCTTATGGTCACATTCATGACATAGTTTGTCCAAATGATCTCATATTGTGCACAAGGGTGCATCTTGGAATTCCAAACAATGTTTCCTAAGGGATTTTTTCACTTTCATTGCACAAAAGAGCCATTTTCCATTTTTTGAGTGCCCTAAATGAGGTTTTTTTGTGAAGGATCTACCAAATAATTATTGCAAAATTGGACCAAATCATTTTTATGAAATACTAGGCCATATTTAATGCACAATTGACCAAATGGTTGGGTGAAAAAAGTTTTGATCCACCTCTGGTGAAAAAGAAAAATTCCCGCCGATTCAGCTGGAAGCGGGTCAAATTTGAACTGCAGTTGCCTCATAGTTTACTCTTTATTTTTTCCAAAAATCATTTATAGGTACATAAGTACCTATTTAATCAGAGAAACATCAAAAGTTTTCCAAGATCCAACCACTAGCTAGGAACGGTCACGCCCGCCGTTTGACCGCATTTTGAAACGGGCATAAAAAATTCAAAAAAAAACAAAAAATTGGAAAACCTTCGCATTGTGTCATTATATGTGACCAAGTTTCCAGGAAAAATAATAAACTTGTAATACGGAAATTATTTTTAAAAAGTGTTCTCAGAAATGAGCTATCATGCGTGAAGATTCATGGCTTTCAAGCAAAATGAACAATCTTATGGTCACATTCATGGCATAGTTTGTTCAAATGATCTCATATTGTGCACAAGGGTGCATCTTGGAATTCCAAACAATGTTGCCTAAGGGAGTTTTCACTTTCATTGCACAAAAGAGCCATTTTCCATTTTTCGAGTGCCCCGAATGAGGTTTTTTTGTGAACGATTGACCAAATAATTATTGCAAATTGGACCAAATCATTTTTATAAAATACTAGGCCATATTTAATTCACAATTGACCAAATGTTTGGGTTTAAAAAGTTTTGATCCACCTCTGGTGAAAAAGACAAATTCCCGCCAATTCAGCTAGAAGCGGGTCAAATTTGAACTGCAGTTGCCTCATAGTTTGCTCTTTGTTTTTTTCAAAAATCATTTATAGGTACATAAGTACCTATTTAATCAGAAAATATCAAAAGCTTTCCAAGATCCAACCACTAGCTAGGAACGGTCAAGCCCGCCGTTTTGACCGCATTTTGAAACGGGCATAAAAAATTCAAAAAAAATCAAAAAATTGGAAAACCTTTGCATTGTGTCATTATATGTGACCAAGTTTCCAGGAAAAATAATAAACTTGTAATATGGAAATTATTTTTAAAAAGTGTTCTCAGAAATGAGCTATCATGCGTGAAGATTAATGGCTTTCAAACCAAATGATCAATCGTATGGCCACATTCATGGCATAGTTTGTTCAAATGATCTCATATTGTGCACAAGGATGCATCTTGGAATTCCAAACAATGTTGCGTAAGGGAGTTTTCACTTTCATTGCACAAAAGAGCCATTTTCCATTTTTCGAGTGCCCCAAATGAGGTTTTTTGTGAAGGACCTACCAAATAATTATTGCAAAATTGGACCAAATAATTTTCCTAAAATACTAGGCCATATTTAGTGCACATTTGACAAAATGGTTGGGTGTATAAAGTTTTGATCCACCTCTGGTGAAAAAGACAAATTCCCGCCGATTCAATTGGAAGCGGGTCAAATTTGAACTGCAGTTGCCTCATAGTTTGCTATTTATTTTTTCCAAAAATGATTTCTAGTTACATAAGTACCTATTTATTCATAAATACATGGTTTGATGGCGATACGTCGAGGTTTAGACGGTGGCTGAGGGCCCCAACTCTAGAGCGCGTAAACTCGCATGCCCGCCGCGTGGTCACCGCGTGACCGTGGCGTTGCCATGTGTTCTGGGCTGACTAGGCATGTCTAGTGGGTTGGGCACTCCCCAGGTAGGTGCTAGGAAGAAAATCACAACATAAGATTCTCACGAGGAGACCGATCGATGCTCAAACATGAATAAGCAGCCAAGTGTTTGATTAGCGGTACGGGAAATGCACATGGCTAATGGGTGTGAGTTTTGGTTGAGGATGATCAATTACTAAGAAGACCGTCTTCACAAATTTTCAGCTCAAAAGGAGGAGCCTAGGTGGTACTTGCTTTGCAAAGTACCACACTGGACATAAATATGAATGTTGAAGCCGGGCTCAAAATAATGAATGGATTGAGCTGGCATTTGGTGGAGGATGGTTATTTGGGTAGAGGAAAGCACTGTAGAAAATGGATACCATTTGGACATGCCAAAGTGGTACTTCCTTCACAAAGTGCTGCTTTGAATAGGATAGGAAAATGAATATTGTTGAGTTATTTTTGATCTAGGAAAGGAAGGTTTTTGATATATTTGATGAAGATATGATCCAAACAATTTATGAGAATTTGTTGGGAAATTTTGGAATAACAAAAATATAGGTTGCTTCACAACCTAGGGGAAAAATTGACACATGGACATGACACATAGGCAAAACTGATGAGATGGCGCCTAGTCATCACAACCCACCACAATCTACAAGGCTATGACCATCTATATTGGTCGTTAACAACTAGAAATAAGGCAGCGGACCATTTCGTGTAAGGAAATTACGACATTTCGTGTAAGGAAATTACGACCTTTCTGACGAAAATGGTCGCAATGGTTTAGGGTTTGGAGCCCCCCGAACAGCTTTTGACCAATTGGTCTCAAATGGTCAAAAAGATCTATGACCAATTCTTCCAGGGTCACTGACAAAAGGTCACTAGTTGACATAGTTCTTGTAGTGTGTTGGGAAGTGTGGGTGTGGGGGGGTGGGGGGGGGGGGCAGTTACACTCACATATCTCTACTCTTATAAAAAAATAGAGTTGGTGATGATGGTGTTCCTGCCATCCTGCAATATAGGCCATCCGATTTATATCCGACGGATAGGAAGGAAACTATGGTAATTTTGCAAAAAGACACCCACACCCCTCTCCGCATTTGCAAATAAGGCATTCCGTTGTTCATCCTTTTGTCCCACAAGATAAACTTCTCATACAAATGCATCTTGATGTTCCGTGCAACGCATGGGCATCTAGCTAGTAGGGAGAAGGAGTTTGTGTGCAGGGGCGGAGCCAGGATTTCACCATGGGGGGGGCGAAGAACACATTGAAGCACACAGGAGACATAACACAAAAATATTTCAAGTCTTGAATATTGTAGCGATATCAAACATGTAACAGTATAAGCTTTACAATAAAAAGACTACATTTCTACTAGTTTGAATGCAGATCTATGCCCCCCATCCGGTCGATCAAAAAAATCAATAATCTCGTTAACATTGAACTTTGCAGCTATTTCCTTCCCGATGTATACAGCCATGTAAGGTCGAAGAAAATCGTCACCCATTTTACTTCGGAGACGCATCTTGATAATCTTCATTGCTGAAAAAGCTCTCTCCGCAGTTGCAGTTGACACCGGGAGAGTGATGACCAAGCGCAATAATCTATCATCCATTGGATACACAGATGCTTTACCTGTTTTATGCAATGCAACGGTCAAATCAGCCAGTGATGACGAAGAATTCAGCTCTGGATGGTTGCAAACATCTAGCTGATAGTGTGGAAGTTGTGACTCTAGGCGAGCCTGCTCTTGACTAGAAAAATCCGCTGGATAGAATTTGTCTACAAGCCTGCAAATCTTTGATATGTCAAATGAGTCAAGCCTTGGATCCAAGGATGCACAGAGTGTCATTAGCTCTGTAGTCTGAACACTAAAATGGTCATTTAGCTCAAGCAGTTGTTGATCTATCGCCACATTGAACACATCTGCTTTGTAGTGGTGAAGCACTGTGATGTTATTATGTTTATTCTGAGACTTAGTCACATCAACATACCTGTAAATTACAAATATAGTATATGTGTTAGAGTAAAGCATATGTGATTAATATTATCCTATTATATAGTAGAGGAAAGGGACATACTTGCGACTCATATCGGGGATCTCAACTTCATGCTTCACACAAAAGGTCTTAACCTCCTCTATGAGAGGTTCCTATCCTTCCTCTCTTAGTTCAGCGAGGAGTACCTTAGTGTTAGAGAGTGTATCTAATGCATTCAAAATGTCCATAGATTTCTTATGGAGTGTTTGGCACAAGACATCTGTGATTTTCATAATCCTCTCCATGAGGTGCAAAATGAACACAAAATCAAAAGAAACAATTATCCTTAGGGCGCCTCCAGCATCTCCACGGGAATATTGTGTCACCGAATGATCATTCGCTATACTTCGTAGGACTATAATTGTGGCACCAAACATCTTCCTCAAGCTCCGAATTGACTTGAAGTGCGAACTCCATCTAGTGTCTGCTGGTCTCTGTAAAGAACCTATCTGGTTTGCCCCTTTTCCCGTATCAAGATCCCCCAGTTCAATTTCACGGGCAATTTCGGCGGCTTGATTTGCTAGTAACTCATCATTGCGTTTAGGTGAAGCACTAACAACATTTATGACAAAATTGGCATGTTGAAAAAAATTATGCACTTCATGTACCTCTCGTGATGCTGCAACAAGGCTAACTGAAGCCGATGCGCCATACAATGAATGTAATATGCATAAGGGCACGCCTTCAGAATTAAAGCCTTCAATCCGTCCCACTCCCCTCGCATATTACTGGCCCCGTCATAGACTTGACCTCTGATATCTTCCACATTTAAATTGTTGTTTGCTATAATAGTGCAAATTGTCTCCTTGAGTCAATGCAAGAGTGTCATTCACATGAATGACATCAACAAAACTCTCCTGTATGAACCCTTCAGTGTCAGGAAACTGAAGGACCAACGCCATTTGTTCTTTCTTGGATTCATCGCGAGCTTCGTCAACCATTATACAAAATTTGCTATCACCGATTTCTTCTCTAATTGTTCTTTGCACCTTTCGAGAAAGTATAGCAAGAATTTCCTCTTGAACCTGATGAGATGTGTACTTTGCGTTTCCAGGAGCATTTTCCAAGACAACATCTTTCACCTCCTTGTTATAAGAAGCCAAAAATTTTACCAGTTCTAGGAAATTACCCCGGTTAATGGATCTCGGAGATTCATCATGCCCTCTAAAAGCACAAGCCTGGAATGTTAACCACCTGCATCATATCATATAATTGTTTTGTTAGGATACTACAAGATACAATATTCTAATTATTGTAACAGAAGATGGAAGAAAAATATTGCTTACCAGACGGAATCAATTGTAACTTTGAGCCTTAGCCTATCAATATGAGTCATGTCGTTTTTAAAATTATCATAACAACGAACTGAGAAGTTATGGGCTGAACCAGCATCTTTACCCATATGAGTTTAAAAAGCACACTCTTTCCCATTATTCACCTTCTTCTACCTATCAAAGCCCAAAACAGTAAATGTTTCTGAGCCGCACTTCCCAATCGGCTTTCTTGAGAAGAGGAAACAATGGAAGCAATATGCACGCTTTGTGTAAGGTGAAAACTCGAGCCATTTAAAATCCTTTAA
Source organism: Triticum dicoccoides (assembly GCF_002162155.2). Taxonomy (NCBI): domain Eukaryota; kingdom Viridiplantae; phylum Streptophyta; class Magnoliopsida; order Poales; family Poaceae; genus Triticum; species Triticum dicoccoides. Next base: position 65,859,177 of record NC_041393.1, read on the forward strand.
CCAACTGTACTGGAAATGCCGACCATGTTTCGGTGGATCATCATTATATGGATACTCTCTCATGTATGGCATGTATTGGCCTTCAAAAATATAGAAGTGGCGTGCTTCATTTTGCTTATCAAAAGGGAGTTCCCAAATCTGTTTGCGCTTTCCAGGGTCTCGCTCGAATGGTGTGCTTACGATTCTTTGTTGTTCTAGAACTTCTACTTCTATAGATGCCTCAATATTTTGCTCAGGGGGTGGCATATCACCTGAACTGAGATTGGGGACATTATGATCAGTGGGTTGCTCTGTGACATCAACCTTCATAGTTGCATTTGCATTTTCAACTGTAGAGTTTGAAGCAATTGACTTGAAAAAATTACTTATGGGTGGTGTCTTCCTCTTCCTCATGACCTATGCAGTTCTTATATAAGTACAAAGCAGATATGTAATCCGGAATTGATGTGACAAGTGCCAAAATATACTAAGTCACTAACCACTAAGTAGTAAGTACTGACAGTTGATCAATTGATTTGTTCAATCAAACTGACGATGACAACTACAATACTATGAACCTGTAGTCGGTCGTCAGGATGCAAGCGGGGCGGGTTGCGGGTGTCCGCCACAGAGCTAAGCGGGACAGTGCGGATGATGCGGGAGTTTGCGGCTGGCCGCCACACACCCGCTATAATTAGCGCGGGACAGTGCGGCATCCCGCATCAGCCCACATAACCCCGCCAGCTACATGTGTGCATCAATCAACACTACACATCGACTGAAACTCAGAGGAAAATTCAGATAATTCAGATAATCAGCACCATATGTGTGTATCAATCTTCGCATGTTCGTCTCTCGGGTCGCCGTCCACCATCGATAAAAAACAGTTGTCCCGCTGCCCGCACACGGGAGCGTTTCCGTTCAACTCGTCCCTACTGATCGGTTGGCAAACCCAAATAGTGGGGAGTTTGACGGGACAGCAGCTCAAGTTGACGAGAAGAGTGATGCAGGAACATCTTCTTCACTGCATGAGGAAGGCGGCGGAGGAACATCATCTCCATCGAGAATTGCCGCATGGCAGTCTCGATGTTGAGATGGCGTCGGCGCCGCCGTCGACCCCTCCATCAAGAACCTGGGCACTTCTTGGAGAGGCCGAGAAGGGGTGCTTGCACGACGCGGCCTGCGGGTGGCCGAGAAAGAGCGTCAGCTTCATGTTGGCGGCGCCGCCGTGGGAACTTCCCCATCGGGAGGAAAGAAGAACTTGCGATAGGTTTCTTCAAAGAGATGGGTGTATGCGGGATATGCGGGATATGCGGGTGCCTGCTGGACAAAGCGGCGCGGCCGCTTCGGCCCGCTACAGGCAACGCGGTCAGGCCGGTGGCAATTTGCGGGCCTTTTATGCGGGGCGGCATGGCGGCCCAGCGGGATATCCCGCGCCACTTGCAACCTGAGTCGGTAGACAATAATACCTATTTCTCTGATCACGGGATAGGATCAGTTAGGAATTATGCTTGTGGCGATTCCGTGTGGCTGCCTGTACTCGATTGATGCGCGGTCGGCGGCATCTTCGCGAATCAGCAATTGACGACGGGCGAAACACGGCGGCGCGACGCCCGGCAGCCAGCGTCAATGAAGCCCTAGCGCTAGCGGCTAGCGGCGCATCACGGACGAAGGAGTCCAGGTTTCCAGGAAGCTAGTCGCATGCGTGTGTTCATCGTTGATCGATTGAGATGGACTCATGGTATGGTATGGGTACCAGCGTATGCGTGGTATGCAGGCTGCAGCCTTGGCCTTGGCCCTTCTTGCATTTTGGGCTTGACATGAGTTTAGCCCATGCACTAATGGCATGATGGCGGGATAATTATATGCCTAAAATATTAGTACTAGTCCCCTCTGCAGTCCATTGGGGGGGGAGGTCTGGCCCCCGCTCGCCCCCCCCCCCCACTGCCTCTGCCTCAGTGTGTGTGGCACATATCTAGCTATATTAAGGAATAGGTAGATAGCATATGTGTGAGAGACATTATTATACTTTGAGACATTAGTGGTTGTGGGTGGGCGGAATTAAAGGGGTGGGCGTGTTAGACATAGAGAGCGTGTGTGTTTCTGTGTGAGAGACTTGTAGGACGGGGTAGAAAGACGAATTTAACCCTGATGGAGGGAGAGAAATACACGAAGTGCGCGTGTGTGATTCCGATGCCCACAGGGAAATGAGATATGTATGCATGTGAGAGAGATTGCACAATTCATTCACATATCACTATCTAGGAATCGTGGACGTGCATCGCTTGAACATAAGTCAATGTCTACTTCGTATCGTGGCCAAAGGTACAATATCGATTCAACCCTATAAAGATTGGACACTCACATATCACATTTTTTCTATTTAAATAAACCTTTTCAGTTGTGCATGCCAAAGTTACAGTGATGTTTCTTCAAACAACCAATGTAGCTATCATGTACATGCACCATTGTTACTCTTGCATTCAAATTCATTAGTCTTGGATGATTTAAGTTTCCATTTTGAAGTAATTTATGTAATATTCATATATGAATTCAACGGGTACGCAATTTATGAAATGGAGGCTATGTAATAATATGAGGTAACACTTTTAAGTAGCTGACTACAATATCCATTTCTTTTTGTGCGCCTCTACACTAACACGTCAATGCATTATGTTTAAAGTAAATAACCAATGGCACTAAATTATCTATTTACACGAGAAATACATAGGCTGAGTGTTTGATCCTTTTTTTTGTGAACGCGCCACTACACCCGTACGATTGGCCGCGCCCGTGTGAACGTCCAAGTTATCGGTGCATCATCCTGAGTTATTGTCTTTTTTTCTGGTGCGGACTTCATACCAGTTATTAACTGCTGACGCGTGCCTCGTGTACACAGTCTAGCATGACCTTCCCGCTAGCACGGTCCAAAATTAGTTGAAACCGGATATGAACGATCCCGCGGACGGCAAAATCTTCCTCCTCCTTCTAAAATTTCCGCCACCTTAGTCTTTAGCATGCGAAATCCCCCTTTTGTCCTTGGTGCACGGAGACCAACAGTTACAATACCGCCCTCATCTACATGATAGGTCAGGGCTACTTTGGTAACTTCCGGTTCCCCCCACTACACGACACCCCCATTTCCTCTCCTCCTCCCGCAAAAACGACTAACTCCACAGCACCAGAGCATCTTACATCACATCGTCCGTACTTCATCGCCCTTTCTCCCTCCCCTCTCGAAACCCTAGACTGCTCATCCACCGGCGTACCATAGCCCATTCACTGCCAGCAGTGTCCACCTCGCTGGATCTGCTTTTGCGGCCGCATCTACCCCTCCCATCTCCCCCAGAAACAAGTAGAATGCTCATCCAGCACTGTACCACAGCCCATTCAGTGCCGGCCTTGTCCACGGTGCCGGATCTGCTTCGCCGATACTCTCGTCAACCGCCGCACATCTGCAGCGGCCCATTTGTACTCTCCCATCAGAGACGCTTTGTCCACACCCCCCGGAGCCGCCCCACCGACGCCCCCGTCGACGGCCTCTGATCCTCTTCGCTGACACCTTCCTCAACCCTACTGGAGCCGCTTCGCCGACACCTTCCTCAACCCTACCGGAGCCGCTTCGCCGACATCATTGTCAACCCTACCGGAGTAGCTTCGCCTATACCATTCTCAACCCTACCGGGGCCGCTTTGCCAACTCACAAGTCCACGGCCTTAGATCCGCTTCCTCGCACCCTCATCCAACCTACCGGAGCAGCTTCTGACGCCACGTCCACGGCCGCAGATCCGCATCATCGACACCACCCTTAACCCAACCACTGGAGCAGCTTTTGACGCCCCATCCACGGCCGCAGATCCGCGTCGTCGACACCATCCTTAACCCAACCACCGGAGCACCTTCTGACACCCCATCCACAGCCGCAGATCCGCGTCGTCGACACCATCCTTAACCCAACCACCGGAGCAGCTTCACCTACGCCCTCGTCCACGGCCACAGATCCGCTTCGCCCACACCGTAGTCCACCCTACCAGAGCCGCTCCACAAACACCCTACTCGGCGGTTTTAGATCTCCTTACCAGACCCCGACAGCCAGCGCAGCGTCGTCACCCTTGACGTTTCTAACCTGATTCCCACCGTCTAGAGAGATGCCAAGCACCCGCCACGGCCTAGGTACTTGTCACCTTTAAACCCGTCCAGCATCACCTGCCCAATGTACTTCAAATATACTAACCAGTCGCTGTTACCTGTTATGCAGCTGGCAAAAACTACAAGGACGATGTTTCTTCTGGATCTAACAGCTTGGCCAACCAAGATCCTGGACTGAGGCATTGCTATGATCTTGTAAGCGTGTCTCTCTCTCTTGTATTGTTCTGTGCCTGCCAGCGTGCTTTGCTAGGATTTTCGACCAGTAATCCCTTTGTGCAGACAATGATTTCTACTACTGGCTGCTAAATTAGATATGTAGATGTCATACATGATACTACCTCGTACCTCCGTTCCTAAATATAAGTCTTTCTAGAGATTCCTCTATCGGCTACATACGGAGCAAAATGAGTGAATCTACACTCGAAAATGCATCTATATACATCTGTATGTGGTCCATACTGGAATCTCTACAAAGACATATATTTAGGAATAGGGGCAGTACATTACACAAAATTGTAGGTGGCATGTAGGAATTCCAGTGCACTACATTAGGCTCCCTTAGAGTGCCTGCTAGTCCAGCATACAGAGTCATGGCTAGTTTATGGTACGCACACAATCGTTAATTGGTGGTTTAAATATGCGCAAGGGATATGCAATGTAGTATCATGTAGAGATGTCTGAAATTAGCCGTGTCAACTTGCAGATAGGGTTACACAATGAAAAAGTACAAGATGTATGTGGCAATTTCATGGAACATCGCAAAAAAAGGAGAGGCAACGGTGATCCTATATAGTGTGCTATGGTACGTCACTCCTCCATTGCAGTTATTTGTATGCCAGTTCTATTAGCCAAGTTTCTTAGGGACAGTTATTACGAGTTATCCTAAGAAAATAAGCACGTATGAATATAAGCACCATGTAATAAGCCAACCAGTTCTTTTCATTGCTTTTTCAGCTTATCTTGGGTATGATCAGTGGAAAGTCTAGATTGCATTATATTTTTTTCATTTTGCTGCCCATATGGAAATTAATTTGACTTGCAAACATCACAAGTTGAACCTAGTGCAGTAATTAATATGATGGGAAAACAGACCATCACTATTTGCTCAAAATGCAAATACAAAGATACCATCTACTTTGGTCAATGTTTTCCATAAAGATCCCATTGCCTAATTTAAACGAAGAACGCATGACCCACATTTAAATGAAGAACAATTATTTATTGAAATTCGATAGTCCAAGTGGTTGGTTATTATCATATAGCAGCACCACCTGAAAGCATCATATAGCAGCAGCAGCTCATAGCAACTCATCATACAACAGCAGCAGTCTGCAATTCATCATATACCAGCAGCAGCTCATAGCAATTCATCATATAATAGCAGCAGGAGCAGCTCATAGCAATTCATCATATAGCAGCAGCAGGAGCAGCTCATAGCAATTCATCATATAGCAGCAGCAGGAGCAGCTTATAGCAACTCATCATATAGCAGCAGCAACTCATAGCAATTCATCATATAGCAGCAGCAGCAGCTCATAGCAACTCATCATACAGCAGTAGCAGCTCATAGTAATTCATCATATAGCAGCAGTAGGAGCAGCTCATAGCAATGCATCATATAGCAGCAACAGAAGCAGCTCATAGAAATTCATCGTATAGTCGATCGGAATGAAAATTTGGCAAAAAATCAGAGGAGATCCTCACCTTGTTGGATGAGCTCATCGTTCAACAACACCTCAAGGCCATGGCCTGGGAGGAGGGGAGGGGGAATAAGGTGCCTTCTGCTGCAGTGTGGCATCAGCCATAGTTGTGCAGCGCCCGCCGGAGTAGTGCGTTGGACGGACCACGGTGGAGCAGCTGCTGGAGACCATGAGAATGAGGGGCGGCACCAGAGGGAGGAGCAGCTAGGGAGATTTTACCCTACCCGCCGGGCATGTAGCCTAGCTGGACATAGCATCGTCAAGGACCAGGCTTGATGGGACCAGTGGTGATGGCTCACTAGAGGAACCCTAGTGCTGCAGGCAGGGGATCGAGGTAGAGGGAAAGGGGAGAGGAGATGCAAGCGGGCAGGCAATGAATGCTTGCGTGTTTGTTTTTACTTGAGGGTCAGGTGTTACACGGGCGTCAGCAGTTGCATTTTGAGTGTAATACAGGCGGACAACATAGTCATTTCACTATTCCCCTTCCCTTCAATTTTTAGTGAGGTTCTACCCGAAACACCCCCCTCCAAAGCGAAATTAGTTAAGCCCAAGCCCATAACTCAAAAATGACTTCTTTACATCTTTTATGGCTTATTTTGACAATATGCCCTGAAAAGGCGGAATCGAACTGGCCCTTAACCTGCAATTCAATTGTGCGTGCAATGATGAATCACTCCTGCCTGCTATCTGTACATTTAGGCATCATCATACATGGCATAACCTAATACATGTGCATTCCATTGTAGAATCTGGAATATGCAATGTTTATGTTAGTTCATATGTTGCACATGATGTTTAAATGCCCCTTAAATCTGGTCAGTCAAGTGATGGTCTTTAAGCCTCCTTCTTTGCTTCTTTTCTTGATATGTAAGATTTGCTCACACATCTGTTCAATTGCTTGTTTGCATCAGCCAGCCATACTAGGATTGTTTGCTTTGATTACTTGTTGTTCTTGACCTAACACTCTAACAGAGCTTGTCAACGATTTAAACACTAAGGGATGATGTAGTGGGGCCTTGTCTAACTCATAGGTGACATAAAGGTTTGGCTGTACACTATAGTAGGCTCTCCAAGAGTACCTGGAGATCCAATTCGAAGGTATGCCTACTTTTTACATAGTGCAGACATAGTAAATGCTCATTTCATTGTGTGCAAGTGCAAGAGATGCGGCATGTTTCATAATGTGGTGTTGTTTTGTTATAATCTCATCCTTTTGTGCTCACAAACTGGAAAGTATGCATATTTATCTTCCAAGGAGACGAGTAACTAGTTTGTGTCACCTTGTAGAGGGGGTGCAATGAAGATAAGATTGAGGATTTCCAAGTACAAGATGTTAGGAAGGAGCCTTGCAAGAGAAGTAGGAGCTGCGCTGAGCCTCTTCAACCTGCTAAGGTAAGTCACTATATGCAACTCAACAGTTCAATTCCTTGTTTGTTTCAGGCATAGTTAATTTGCTCTTTTCAATTGCTTTATTTGTCCTCAGTTAATGAGATGCCCAAATAATCATGCCTAATGTTCGGTACTTGTATAACTATTAGTTGACATAATTAAAGGCCTTACCATTTAATTACTCTGCTGAAGTGTGCCTGAAGCTTTGAAGTTTATTAACCAACTACTATTGCATGAGGCTCACAATCTAGTTTATATTACACTAATGATTGCATAGTTTTGCCTACTGTAGTATGTTTGTATGAAACCCTCTGCTGTTCATTATGCTCCCTAAGACTTTAATTGAGATACAGAATGGCCAACTGCATGCTTATATGCAACGTGCTGTCTAAATTTGTAACTTGTCTGTGTTTTCGATTGGCCCCCAACATCATGCTCCTCTGGTGAACTAAGAGGGATTTCTGTATGCAGTCTGGACAGACTATCTTTCTTATAATTTTAAAATATCACCTGCTTATGCTTCATGATGTGTAACATTATTGTTAGTCATGTTTTGCCATGTAGTACAAAATATTTTCTTGCTCGCTTCACTATTGTAACTATATTTTTGCCCTAGTCATGTGTACTTACAGAAACATTTCAGGATGAAGTGACATCAACACAAAGATCTGCGAGCAGTGCGTCATGGACATTACCGAATGATTATGGATTGGAATTGGAATGTGCTGATGTTCTCGAGCATCAACTAGAGGTGGCAAGACAACGTTTATATGATTGTCAACATTTAATCAACAAGTTGAGACTGGACATGCGGGTATTAGATGCAGGAGTCAAAAAAATGAAACAAGACACTGAGGTAACCATGAAGGAATTGGAGATTTTGCAGACTAAAATTTGTGCTACCTGAATCCAGCCAATCGATTATAGTTCAAATGGAGTTAAGTTGATGCGCGTCCATAATATATGAGATGTATTTGCCCAGTGTATGTAATTTGCTGTTTGTGTATGCTTTATTAACACCTGCGCCGAACCATAATGCCCAGTGGGTATAATCGGCTGTAATTTCTTTATTGTATAGTGTAGGATTATTCTACCTTTCTATGCCTTGATCTCTTTGTTGTATAGTGTATGCTTTTTAGAGGTGATAGTATTGAGTAGGATAATTCTTTGAATATGCTATATCGTTCAAACGGGGGCCAACTCGCCCGACCATGGCCCTTCACGGGCCGTACGATCCATGGGTCATGTACGGGCCATCGGATCCATGAGCCTTCAATCGGCCGTCGAACCCATGTGCCTTCAATGGGCCGTTGGCTCCATGGGCCTTCAATGGGCCATCAGATCCATGGGCCTTCTACGTCTCGTAGGATCCATGGGCCTTCTATGTCTCATAGGATCCATGGGCCTTGTAAGGGCCGACTTATTTATGGGTATTGCATGGGCCTTTAATGGAAATCATACGTTTTATGGGCTGACCATAACGGGCCGTTAATAGGCCGTATTTGGTGATGCTATGAAAATGGCCCAACAGATTAACAGTCCACAAACGGGACGACTGTAACGACGGGCTGAATTTGGCCCACAAGCAGAAAATGATAGTAACGGGCCGTAAGTAACCGAATGCTGCAAATGATCCCAAGAATAAATGGGCCCTCAGAAGGCCGAAAGATAACTTGGGCTGGAAACGGCCCAATGGAATAACGGGTCGTTAATGGGTAAGTGATACACTGTTCATTACGAGCCAGTTTCACCACGGGTCGTTTATGGGTATAAAGTGATACACTGTTCATTACGGGCCATTTTCACCACGGGCCGTTAATGGGGCAATAGTTACAAAGGGCCTCATATGGGCCGAAAGACGTCATGGGCCATATATGGGCCAGAAGTGAAAACGGGCTGGAATCATATTGGATGGCCCAGATGACGCTACTGGGCCTAATTTGGATAGGGCGTAATGGGCCTTGGGTTAGCGGGCTATAAATGGGCTATACGCGAACAGGCCGTTAACAGGCTTTCCATGGGCCGACCCGCCACCTTTTGACCAAGTCAAACGGGCCGGCCTTTTCACAGGAATGGGCCACTATTGGGCCGTGGCACGTGTCGACGTATCATAGGCGCCTTCTGTCCAATGAGTGGATGACATCTGTCCCAATGATGAGCCGACATGTGTTTTCTCCAGCCAATGATGATTTTACACGTGGAAAATCCCCATTGGTCGGGGCTGTTAACGGGTTATCGGATCCAAAACCCGACCCGATAGCTTAACGGTGTTCCGTTATGGTGGATGCCACGTGTCGGTCACCCTTGACGAAAGCACTTCTGTGACGCGCGATTTATCATCATGGAAGTGGACACTTCAGTGATGATAATTTTGGTAATGTCATGGAACACTTCTACGACAGCACAGGTATGACTATGTTGATTCTGTCATAAAATCGTCATGGATGTACATGCATGACAAAAAACGCGACCTACTCTGACAAACACGTACCATCACGGAAGTGTATTTTTTTTGTAGTGACAAGAGCCTTCCGAATATCGCTATTTGAAAGGCCTTTGCTAAAATTTGTACCAAAAGGCGGATTATCCTATCCGGGACTCTGTTCTAGAATAACTTTGGAGAACTTCGTACCATCATGCCCCGGTCACTTCCGGCTAATGATGAAGCCATGGATTTCTTCAATACTTTGACACTAGGCAACCTCTCGACCCCTCGGCGATCCTCGACCCCTCAATGACCCTCGACCCTCGAACCCTCGGCCCCTCGATGACCCTCGACCCTCGAACCCTCGAAAACCTAGAACCCTTGAACCCTCGACCCCTCGATGACCCTCGACCCTCGAACCCTCGACAACCCTCGAACCCTCGACCCTCGACCC
>NC_041393.1:65870122-65876995 GCF_002162155.2 Triticum dicoccoides
TTTTCTTCTTATTTATTTCTCCTCTAAAATGTAACTTTTGCATATATAAAACTTTTTCTTCTTCTTTCTCTTCCTTCTTTTCCTTCTTCCTTCTTCCTAAATATATAAAACTTTTCTAAAAATAAAACTAACCTAAAATGCACTAAATCAGAGAACATACATAGATGAAACTTTTCTAAAAATCTAAGTTTTGCATATATGAACATACATACACAGAGAACATATACATATATACATTTTTATAGTAATGCAAAAAACAAATCATGATATATATGTACAAAAAATCTGGAAAAGAAAACAGGACATATAATCATATTTACACACATACATATAATCACACATATACATATAATCTAAAAAAACATCATATATATGCAAAACAAATGAGAGGAAGGCTGGTCCACCTCGCCGTCGCCGCCTAACTTTACTACAAAAATAGATTATTGAGTGATTCTTTTTCCTGCTATTTAATATCACTGTGTTTTATCATTATATTCAAAAACATATTTTGTTATTTTAGTTTCTAGCAAAAAATTCTTTATGATAATTCTTTTTGCTATTAAAGTTTCTAACAAAAAAATTCTTTATGAAAAATCTTTTTTCTTTTAATGTTTTGAAAATTCTTTGTTTCTACTTATTTATTAAAGTTTATTTTGTTTCTACTTATTTCTTTTCTTTTCTTTTTTTCTTTTTTTATTTATTTTATGAAAATTCTTTCTTTTTTGCTTTTTTTATTTTATTTTGTTTCTACTTATTGTTGCTATTTTTATTTATTTTATTAAATTTTGTTTATTTTAATTTATTAAAGTTTATTTTGTTTCTACTTATTTATTTTCTTTTCTTTTTTATTTATTTTATGAATTTTTTTTGTTTTTAACGTTTTACACACAAAAGCCCTCTCCCCTGGCCGGTTCATTGGTCTCGGTTCGTGACTTGAACCGGTACTAAAGACCAACCTTTGGACCCGGTTCAGGGCACCAACCGGGGCCAATGGTGGTGGGCCAGGAGCGAGGCCCATTAGTCCCAATTTGTCCCACCAACCGGGACCAAAGGGGTCAGACGAACCGGGACCAATGCCCCCACGAGGCCCGGCGGGCCCCTGGCCTCACGAACCGAGACCAATGGGCCCATGGGTCCTGGTTCGTGACCGAACCGGGACTAATGGGCTTACCTGGCCCGAACGTATGCCTTGTTTTCTACTAGTGGAAGCCGCCGCGCCGTTCTGTTCTGTAACCCCTCCTGGAACGAATGGGTGGGATGGGGGAAGGGGGAGCGGGCGACTGGCATCTAAGTCACGGTGCAGCGCCTAAGGACTAGGCGCTGCACATTACATGTGTGGCGCCTAGCTCGGAGGCGCTGCACTGCTTAGGTGCGGGCCCAGGGCTGCCACGATGCACAGGGGTGTAACGTCCCAAAGGTGGGCGCTGCACCGTAGGGTGTGGCGCCTGTGTGTCGGGCGTCACACAAAAAGGTCAGGCGCGTGAAATTGTTTTAAGTGCAGTTCATTTTGTAAATCCATTGCGTGCACAGGTTAAAATTGCCAACTTTGCCACCATGCCAGGGAGCAGTGATCCAAGCTTAGCTTCTCGTACCATCGCCACGACATCCCTAGCGCCATGGCCAACGGCGGGATCCGAGTGGAGGGGTCATGAAGTGCTTCTTGGGAATGGCGGCGACGAAGGTGTGAGAGGCGGCGGCTGCGCGGGCAGGCGGCAAGGCGGGGGCACGAGGAGTTAGAGGAGGGGAGAGCAGATGGGAGGGGAGAAGAGGACGTCGGCGTCGATGACGGCGACCGCCTCCATGGCATGGCCGTTTGGGAGGAGCGGGCTGAGTTGGGGACGAAGAGAGGGTGGGTAACGACAAACCCCAGCGATTAAAATCGCCCGACCAGATAGCACCTGCCTCATGCGTGCGGCCGTTTGGGCGAGATCGTGCCGCTAGCGTGCGGCCGCTCGCGAGCGCTAGATAGTGCGCACGCACTTTCTAGTATTTAGGTACATATATATAGCATATATATAGGTACCGATATACGTACGCACGCACGCAGGGCTTGCATATGCACTATTGTTTTTCCTAATAGCTATATGTAAGTTGACTGAATTTATAATTTAAATAAGTCAATTTTGTGTGAGGAGGAACGGTTGGAAGAGGAAGAAAAAATAAGGATGACCATTTGATCTTAATCTAATGGCCCAGAAAATCAACCTACCCAAAGATTATTTTTCAGACGGCTTACATGGAACACGGTAGGAATCTTACTCATATCATAAACTAAACAAAAGATTAAAAGATCAAACATAAATTCATATGTACGTCGGGTACAGGTGTATGCAATAACCACCCGCAAAACCATTCACTTCCGAGGAAAGTCCATATCGACATTCTATGTTGCCCAACCATGGGATGACTTTGGCCATGGTAGAATAACTCTTGGCTTCAGATGATGAACTTGTTCTCCTGAAAAAACGGCTGCTTAACAATTGATATACCCTGTGAGTCCCGTTCTCTTGGATATACAAGAGCTTCGATAAGTTTTTTTTTTCAATAACATGACGCATGCAGTAAACAGTCCGAAAGAAGAAGAAAACGATGTTTTACCGAGAATTTAGAAGACATCTTAGCATGAGACAGGTCCTTTCCGAAGAAGTACATCGCCATTTGTAGTGACAGAAAATCTTCCCGGTTTTATGCTCCAACCAGGTAAACACGATTGTAAAAAGGTCATGTCCTCCAGCCTCCACAGGAAATTTATGGGACCAGCATACACACACATGAATAACCTGCCCACGAGAGAATGAAACATTCTTTTCGGTAAACAGTGTCGACAAGTAGTTGTCCAGGAACCGCCGTGTAGCTTCTGTCGGAAGGCACATCACGTATATCATGAGTCCATCAGTTGCCACATGCGCCAAATAGTCAGCAACACCATCACCTTGACACGGGACGTGCCGTCAGCCATGACACCAAGCAACCCCTCCGGTCCAGTACTCCAGCATTCCTCAACTGTCCAGCGTCCAACAACGGCCAGATTAACTTCACTCATTGCATCCCAGATCTTCATCGCAAATGGACATGCCACCAACCCACGACAGGAATCATGGTCTCCGGTCGCCGGATGATGATGCCGACGTTTGCCAGCCGCCACGGATATCGCAGGTTGCCGATGCCTTTCATGCAGCGGTCTTCATTTTCCACGACGATCGATTTTCCGAGGAGCACACCCACTCCACCAGTCCGTTGCCAACCCTCTCTGTTTTTATCCTGAGCTGGCCGGTGCATGCATGCATGATGGCCCACAGGCAAGCAGCTAAAGCACACGCATGCATGATGCCAAACCGGGTAGCATGATGCCCAAACGTCGCACGACCACGTCCAGATCTTAAGCCACGAGAAATATAATGGCACCAGCAAAGGTGTCCGAATTCACATGGTATGTATACGTAAAGTTGGGTACAAACAATTTCCAAGATCTCAAAGTAGAGCGAAGTGTAAAAGGTGCGGTGTGCGGCGGCTTAGACGCAGCAATCAACACGAGCCACTCGGCTTAGCTAGCTAGTAGAGAGACTGGGATCGAGATTACACATGCCCAAGTCCAATATTTTTCGAGTCTTATTACATGTACTAGCTTGTAAGATAGCAGCATACAACTATGCATGGCTACTTACCGACCAGCGCTCGACACGTTCATATTCACATACACATGTACGTAGTAGTAATTAACGAAGAGCAAATTAATCATGACGCAAACGTACATGCATGCAGAGTATACGCATGCATGGCAGCAGTGTGTGTAGGAATACGTCCTTAATTTACGGCATGCGTATGCTACAGCTCGAGGCGAGCCAGCTCGTCGGCGAACGCCTTCCTGAACGCCGGCATGCTCTCGGGCTCCAGCGACAGCACCAGCGCGAGCGCGCCGTCCTTGCCGGGCGCGTTCATCACGTACACGAAGCCGCTGTAGTACATGAGCGCCGGCCCCATGAACGCCGGCGCGCCCCACCCGAAGTCGGCGTCAGAGAGCGACATGCCCATCCAGCTGATGGCGCGCAGGTGCGCGCGCGAGATGCCGCTGCGTGGCAGGTTCATCGTGTCCACCCCTTCCAGGTAGTCCACCAGCGACCTCGCGTGGTCGCCGCCCTGGCTCGTCGCCGCGCGCGCCAGCCTCGCGGCGTGGACCAGCGGGCTGGACACCACCTCCTCCACAGTGGCCGACACGGACGTGCGGATCACGGCGTTGCCGAAGTACCCCGCCGGGAGCTGCGGGTCCAGGCGCGCGCGCATGTCGACCATGGAGTAGAGCCGCGTCTCGGCCGACGGCGGGAGCGCGCGGGCGCGGCACACGCACTGCCACACAAGGGCCACCACGGCGCGGAACGTGGACGCGCCGAGGCACCGCGCCTTGAGCGCGCCCACCTGGCCCTTGCTCATCGTGACGATGGCGCTCGCGTACGTGGAGGCCGACACGGGGTCCACCGGCTCCGGCTCCGGTTTGTACTCCGGGTGGTCGTACAGCACCGCGCGCGACTGCGGCGGGCGCGCGGCGAGCAGCGTGTGGTCGAAGCACGGCGGCACGGTGGGCGCGCCTCCGCCGCGGGAGATGCTCGCCCACGTCTCGAAGAAGTGGGCTGCGCCGCGCGCGTCGACGATCGAGTGGTGCATCGCCTGGCCGAGCACCAGGCCGCCGCACCGGAGGCGTGTGATCTGCACGAACAGCAGGGCGCAGGGCGGGTTCGGCGCCGGCGTGGGCGGCACGAGCAGGTCCCTCATCTCGTCGCACGGCACGAAGTCGTTCATCAGCTCCTCGAGCGCGTAGTGCTCGGAGCGGGCCGTGACGAAGACCACGCCCTCGCCGGTGCAGTCCACCTGGACGCGGCCGGTGCCGTCAAGGCCCAGGCGGCCGGCGAGCGGGTAGAAGGCGACCAGCGCCCTGGCGAGGCTATCCCTCATGGCGTCGGCGGCGAAGAAGCCCGGGTCGCCGTTGGGGCGGAAGAAGTAGACCGTGGGGGTGTAGCCTCTCCTCCCGGCGAGGTCGAGGTTGGACAGCCAGATGCTGCCCCCCGGCGTCGGCTCGGCCGGGACGACCAGCTCCGACGACAGCACCTCCACCATCGCCATTGCCAACCGAGCTGACCGAGCTAGCTAGTGTGTAGTGACGTTGGAAGTTGGCAGTTGGCAGTCGGCGTTGTGATTTCTACGAGCGTTCCGCCAGGTTTAAATAGAAGCAGGAAGGCGCCATGGAGGTCATGGCGCTCGCGGTTGGTGGCATTTGCGCTGTACACTAGAGCCACGCGGCCGTGTAAAATCGATGACTGGTAAAGACGGCCGGCAAGGTAAAGCAGATAGCTGGGAGCTCCGAACGACATGATTAGGCGTGTCTCTAATGGTAGTATCATAAGTTAGTAGTACCTTGCATATGATACTAGTGTATGATACTATTGCATAGTATCATATGGTAGTATCATAGAGTACTAGTGTAGCATTTATTATGATACGGTATCATGATATGATACTCAACCCTCTTTTACTTCATTTAATTTTATATCACCTCATCAAAGTAGCCTAGTTGGCATGCATGATACTACCTATGATACTCCCATTACAACCAGCCTCAGTCTACAGCGGTAAATTAAGAATGAAGACGACGACTGGACACTTGAGAGTACACACGTTTTCTCCTGACTTCTCCGCCAGTGCGCACTTTCTACATCGTCGTATCATATGGAATTCAGAGCTCGTGGAATTAATGGGGGCTATCAGGGGTCGTTCTCTTCCTTTATTACAGGAAAGTTTACGGAAGACGACTGAATTTCATTGGACGAGGGTTGGTAATTTGCACAACGGTGTTGCTCGCGTGGAGATTCATGCAAATATTCCTTTTTAGTTTTTTTCTTTCTTCTTCTTATAAGTTACATCGCTTGATTGAGACTTGGTTAAGATTTGTGTCAAGATTCACTCAGTTCGGTGGCTGCCCAGAACGATTCTGAAACGATGATCTGGCAGGTAAAAAATAGCGCATTATACAAGATAACGCCGTCCGTGAAAATATGTTATTGCGTACGGCTCCCCTAACCCTAGGTGGATAGGACAAACTCTCCCCTCTAGGCTTCGCCGATGAGCCCGTGGATTCGCCTCCCCTGTGTTTGTCGCTTCGGGAGCCGATAGCGGAGAGGGAAATTCATGTGCCTCCACTCCGGTTAGTAGGTTATGTCAGGTTTTTAGTCCTAGCAGGTGCGATGCTCGGGTGGATGGCGGCGCTTCTTCTTTGAGTTCATCTTCAAAGCAACGATCCTCCTCGAGTGTGTTCGTCTTGACGTAATCAACGGAGCTCCGACATAGATTTCTGCCGTCTCCTTAGGGCGGCGAGGTCTGAATTTCTCGTCAGGTGGCGAGATTTCGTGTCAGGTGCTTCAAATCTATGCAAGGGTTCAATGACAACAATTGTGGCTCTAGGCCTCTAGTCCTTAGGGGCATGTGCATAAAGACTTTCCAGCTGCCACCGACAGGGTCAAGCCTGCTCCGGTAAGGGAGCGGTGCACCGGTAGCTCGTTCTGGGGGCCATAACACGAAGACTTCCCGTCTGCCATCGACTAGGTCAAGTGGGCTCCGCTAAAGGAATAGCGACAACGGTGCGTCGCCGGCTCGTTCTGGAGGCAGTAGCACGAAGGCTTCCCGGTTGTTTCAACAAGGTCAAGCCGGCTCCGGTAAGGGAGCAGCGACAGTTGCACATCGGCGGGTCATTCTGACGGCAGTAGTGGTCTTTCGTTGGTCTCGGAATCTCAGTGTAATTTTTATTATGTTTGACATGTTTTGCACTTTCAGTGAACTTTTATTATAGATCCGATCTTTTTCGCAGAAAATGTCCCAGTCCTCAGA
>NC_041393.1:65877403-65909313 GCF_002162155.2 Triticum dicoccoides
CAGATTTGTGGAAAGCAAGTGCGGGGACACCGTGTCCCTCGTGCATGCCTTTTCTGTTGGCCTTCGATTTTCAAACTTTCATATCTTTTGAATAAAAAGTTCAAATTAAGTTTTGTTGTTATATTCATGTTTCTTGTGATGACGACTTTCAAATAAGATCCATTTTGAATAGACTTTGACAAATTTTGAAAATAAATGTTAAGTTCCAACTCTCAAAACTTAGTACAAGCGATTGATAAAATCATGACTTTTGCATCTACGATTGAAAAAAATAACTTCAAATTTTATCTATGAAACTTGATAAGAACGAGCAAAATTGCTTCAGATGAAAAATCGTAAGTTTCAATGATTGAAACTTAAAACTTATTGAACATATGCCCCGGCGAATTTCTGCATGGTATGCTGATATGATATGAATATGATATAAGAGCATCTACAGCTGGAGTAGGCAAATCCGGGGCTTCAAACGCCCGCGGACGCGCCCGGACGCGTCTGCAGACACTGACCGGTCAAGCCTCAAATTTGCTCTTCTGCATCCAGATACCTCATACTAGAAATCTGAAGCCCGTACAAAAGCATACAAAGAAAAAAAAGTCCTATGTACTATGTATATCAACTAGCCTAGTCCTCGTCGGAGATGTCCACTATCTTCGTGCCCGACGCCGGGTACATGGACGGCAGCCACATCACTGGCTCCTGCGGCTCTTCCGCGGCGGCCTCCGCGTTCATCTTCGCTTCGACCTCGTTGAAGAGGGTGTCGGTCGCTGGCCGTTCCTGCCGGATGAACCGCCGGCTGGCCTCCACATACGCCTCATCCTGGATCGACTCCAGGATGGCCTGCTGCTCAGCCATCTCGTCCGCTTGGGCGACGTCGAAATCTGCCTCCTGCTCCGGCTGCTCCATCTCCTCGTTGTCCTCTGGATCCGCCACCTCCATTGGAGCCGGCTGCTTCTCCTTTTCCTTCTCCTCCTCCTCCGCCTCCTCCTCCTTGCCCTCCTCTGGCTCCGGCGAGTCCGGAGGCAGCCCAACAGCGACGTGGGTGGGGAGCGCGGCGCGCCTCGCCCGGTTCTCCTGCTCGATCTGGTACCGGCGCTCCGGCATGAGCATAGCATAGGTGGTTATTTTCTTCCGGACCATGGCAAAGCCGGAGAGCGTGGGAAGAGCATCGAAGTGGGAGAGAGGAGGTGGATGGGCTTGGGCTGGTGGCCTAGAGAAGGAGGAGGTGGATGGGCTCGGGCTGGTGGCCCAGCGAGGGAGGAGGTGGATGGGCTAGGGTTGGGGGACGTCGGCCGGCTTAATAGCCGGATTTGGCCTCGGGCGGCGAGCTGGACCGGCACCACACAGCGTTCACACCCCCACCCGAGGAGACGTCCGACGGACCGCCGGGTTCATGAAAGATTTCACGTGGGACCCCGACACCAGTCTGACGTGACAGGACGCGCCTGAGCACATCCGGGCGCCCTCATTTTTTGGCTGGATATGAGGTGTGTCGGCCAGGCTGGGCGTTTGAGGAGCCCATTTTGGTCGAATTTTCGTGACCAGCTTTCCGCCGGGACGTTTAAGGCGGGTTTGAGGAGTGCGACTGTAGATGCTCTAATATAGTTTGCTATGGCCAGATTTATCAGTTCGACATTAACGATGGAACAAGATAGTTGCTTCGTGACAGGTTAGATTTCTTTTCCGTATTGCGACATCAACATGATATGATGTACGTACACTAGCTTGTATGGTCAGATTTCCTTAGGCTACATGCATAAGATCCTGGTAATTAACTAAGATTATTATTATTATTATTATTTTCCCTTTTACTCATTTTGCCTTTTGAATCAAAACACTCTGTCAACCCATCAGTACTGTGCGTCTAAAGCAAGCTGTCCAAGTGTCCAGTCATGATTTTGCTCCATGGTTGGGCTTCTCTCTTCCCTTTTCCTTCTGATTTTGTTATGTAAAAAAGGGTCTGTCAAGCTCGATCTGTCTATAGTACCAACAATGTTACATAAGGACATCTCTCAAAGCTCCGATATATGTCTGTGTTATGGTGTCTATATCATTTATGTCAACTTCTATTGTTCAATAGGGACCCAACGATTTGTGAAGTGGTCAGGATGTTTGTTTTTGGGGAAATCTAAGACAAACGTGAGGAGCTTTGTCAGAGTCCGGACATCTACTTGACCAACCAAAAGCCTTTTCGTGGTTCTCCTCTCTTTTCTCTCTCTTCATGTGCATTGTCCTCCTCTTCTTTCTCTCTCTCTCTCCTTCAAACACCACAAATCTCGCCGTATGCATGGCCTCCCTCTACTCTCTTCTCCCAACCAGGTTAATTTATGAATAGCTTTGGATGGCTCCTTCTGCATCATGTCAACGGACCACAAATCTGGACATATACCGAAGCCATTTGCGGGTCAGCTTTGAAGATTGCCCTAAAGGTCTTCTCAGATGTGAAGTTAGGTAGCTCTGAAAAATACGAATTACGCCATATTCTGTATCTTCATCGGTCGATGGGTTGCTTGGCGATGACGGCACCAAATGTAGTGGTAGTAGAATAACAGAGAACCTGTAGAAAACAGAAGCACCAAACGTGCGTGTCTACCTCGTGTCAATGCAGTCAATGGTTTCTGGGTTTGGTGAGAGTCGGTACGCCTGTTTATAATTTTATATATACGTACAATCATGTAAACGTGGACGTATACGCTCATGGATGATCTATCGTACGTATATATAACTGATGGGCCATGTACAGTTATTAGCTGGCAATGGCATAATCATTGTTTCGTCGTTTGCTTATCGAATGTGAGAAACTGTCTATTGCTAACTAGAGAGAGAAACTAACGGTCGTTTTCGTTTCTTTGCAGTAGGTAGCTTGCCCTAATCCGGGCTTTGTGATGGACTTCTTGGCGCTTCTTAATTCCGAAGTGGATGATGAGCGTGCGTTTCAGTTGGTACGGCCTCCGTGTACAACTAGAAACAAAACGGCCGTTAACGAGCTGACGCGCCTTCAAGCTAATAATATCATCTTGAGCGAGCGTCCACTGCTTCAGATGGCAACACATATATAGACACGGACACGTAAAAAAGGGCTGATAATATCGATCGATATCACACACGGGTTTCAGCTAAGTGCACATACGTTCGGCTGTCGCATGCGGTGATGTTTTCCCGTGGGCTCGTCACGCTTTGCTTGCATGGCACGAGAGGTGCAACTTCACATCAACTATACGTAGTACTTGATATTTTTTTCCGTAGATAACCCTGTGAAAAGGTGTATTTCCTTGCATCAAAATCCTGTTAAAATCACAAGGTGACGCGTTGGTGTCGTCAGTAACACGTATGGCGTCCTAATAGCGAACGTGGTCTCTTTTTCTTACCAGACGGCAAACCAAAACCTAGGTGGTAGCTACCTGGAAATCCATGGACACATCAGCTAGGCATGCGTATGCATGCATGCATGGGTCCCGTCCCGGCTGGTTGGTGGAGTTGCTAGCTCCGCTCGCGTCAGTCCGTTGACTGGGCGGACGCGACAGGCGCGCACCAGACTCCACTCACGCGCGCCGGTCGATCCAGACGCCATGCCACACGCACGGACACCCCGGTCAAAAACCATGGCACCATGTCCCGGCTGCACGCCACCCTCCGCTGCTTTCGTGCCATATATACCAGGAATATGGTTCGCATGCCTGCCTTTCCCTGGTCAAATTAGCGAGACCTGAGTATGATATGCCACCCCACCAGAAGCAAAGAGAGTGCCTTTGTGCGGCGGCCAGGGAGGAAAAGGCTTTGTGCATGCATGGTCTCTCGATTCCGTCCCGTAGATTTTTTATTTTTTATTTTAGAAAAGGATGATACCCCGGCCTATGCATCAGAATGATGCATGCAGTTCTATTACTCCCTCCGTTCATTTATGTAAGATGTGTTTCTTTTGACACGGTGACCAAATCGCATAATTACCCTGGGCAATTTTGCTGGTTAGTGGCAAGTAAATAAGTGAGTCCAGGAATGTAAGAGATACATGTAATCGAGGGAGATGTAGTTTCTTTCTTTTGATACAAGGAGAGATACAGAAAATCAGGAGAGAGATATTTTTCTCTTTTTGGAGGGATAAAAACAAAATTATGAGGATTTAGAAGAAATACACTTTATATTGTGAAATTTTATCAAAAAACAAATACACCTTATATAAAGGAACAGAGGAAGTATTAAGCAAAGTATCCGAACTTTTTGCGGTCTAGTAATGCTTGGCCTAAGTAAAAAATAGTTAAAATAAAAGTTGTCACAACCGGCACAAATAAACGAGATGACTAAGAGCATCTTCAACAGGCACGCAACACGCGGCGCACTAAAACATTTTTTACAGCACGGAAATAGCGATATTTTGCGCGTGGCAGGGCGCTGGCTTCAGCGGCCACTGCAAAATATTGCGTGCGCAAGCCGCTCCAACAGGCGCTGCAAAAAATCGACGCGCGCGAGCAACTAGAATACATACTAGATAAAAATTCAACGACACAAATAGCATATTCAACCAAACAGCACAAACTAGTCCGAAATAAATAGACTAGATAAAAACTACGGTGCAACTAAATTAGAATAAGGCGCGGCGGCGGCAGCGGGGCGCTGAATACGAGAAAGAAGAGGGCGGCGGGGGGAAGAAGGGGGCGGCGGGGCTCGAGTGTGCGGTTGACGGCTTGGGCGCGCGCGTTTTATGGAGAGCGCTGGACACCGCGTGCCGGGTCCTTTTTTCCCGCGCACGCGATTCTTTGCCGCGCGCCGGAATTTCCCGCGCTCGCTTGAGCACGCGAAAACGCTTCGCGCGCGTTAAACCAGCAGTTTCCCCCGCAAGCGCGATATTTAGCACCGCTGTCGGAGATGCTCTAAACACCTAACCTATTATTGGACCGCCATCCGAACTGGTTGTAGATCTCCCGAGCTACCGTCTCTCGTCGGATAGACCCGGTAACCGAAGAGTTCCAAACTTCCCGGAAAGTGAGTAGCGACCGCGTATGGATCCAAGTGAATATCCTGTCCCGTAGATGGGGGTTGTTGCGATACTACCTGTCGCTGTGATGAGCCGTGGACCGAATCATGGCAAATACGCTGTCTAATTTGTTGGTTATTATTAATCTGGCCGGGCTCCGACCGTATCGCCCTTTCCACGATGGCGTCGTACGCGCAGTGTGCTGGACTATAGTAGTGCTACGTATACGTACGGAGCAAGAAGTGAGACGTCGTCGTTGGAGTATGTGTTTGGAGCACCTATACGCCATGAACCTCACTCTCGCGTAAGCTACGTGAAATAAATTTGAAGATTCTAAAAGAAAAGAATATCGCATGATGGGTAGATGGGAACCTGTAAGCTTGTGCGAAAGTTCCATGGTCAGACTCAGTTTCTCACTGGCATCATGAAGAGAACAGGCGAAATTTCGACCGGTATCTATATATAATTAGTGATCTCAGTGATCAAAATCACTGTGCATCTGAGCTTTTCATTGGCTGCCATTTACGCGTTGTGCTTTCCAATTAACTTTGGCACTGTTATATATTAATTTTTTGGTTAGCTAGCTATCGATACTACTTAATTACAAGTCTTCCTCTTGTGTGCCAAAGGTTGGTGAGAAAATGTGAGTACTGAACAGCTCTGTCTTAATTTACTGGTAGCTTCTTGCTTAAAGATACTAGCAGTGTACATCAGAGGGCGTGGCTCCCTTCGAAGGCGTCAATATTGTCGGCATTTGATGGGTGACAGTACACCTATCTTATACGTGAGGCTATCAGTATTTGTGCACTCATGGTAGTACGATGGTATTCAGACGTCCTTATGACTCATGATGATGCATGCATGTTCCTTTGCTACATAGCATGCATAATATCCGCGTTCAAGTTTCTGTATCTTTGAGGCCAATAGTCAATGTTGTAATAGATTTGATTGATAAAGTTTATACAATAGCACTGCTCCTAGAATTATTATGGAATATAGGGTCTGTTTGGTTTGCAGCTTAAGGTTGCCACATCTAATCTTAGTCGTGCCACAACATATTAGTCATGTGTTTGGTTCATTGCCACACTTGTCGCTTGGCACATTTTTCTGGCTGCATGGTCCACATGTTATAGATTTAATTTTTTTTGCCAAATCTTGCCATACTTGTAGTGGCCGTTTTACTAGCCACACTTTGTCTAAGCTTAGTTGTGACAAAGTTAGAAACCAAACAGGCCCATATAGTTTCATAATATAATCTTTGAAAGGACTGGCAACCATTTTAGCTTAGCTTGGTCAAGAACATCAATTCAAACCCTAAAACATTGTTTATTGCAGGACGGATGGAGTATCTGATAGCAATATAGTGTCAAAAGTTGATCAAGAACATCCATTCACAACCTAAAACGTAGTTTATTCATTTCAGGATGAATGGAGTATCTTACACGGAAGGGATTCGTAGTACACAGGTGCGGGGGCACGGAACCCCCTTTTTCTTTTGACTTTTGTTTTTTAATCTTTTGAACCAAAAGTCCAGATTAAATTTTGTTTTAATATTCATGTTTATGGTGACGAGGGCTTTCATCTGAGTTCCATGTTGAATACATTTTGACGAGTTTTTAATTTTTCTTTGAGATTCAACTTCTGAAACTTGATACGAGCGACCAACAAAATCGGAACTTTGAGAATCTATGACCAACAAAATCGTCAGTTTAAGTTTGAACTCTGAAACTTGGAACGAGCAATCGTCAAAATTATAAGTTTCAAAAGTTGAGACTGACAAAATCATAAGTAGAATCTGCGACCGACAAATCATAAGTTTTAAGGTTTAACTCTGAAACTTGGCACGAGCGATCATCAAAATGTAAGTTTCAGATTTTGTGACCGACAAAATCATCAGTTTCAGAAACTAAAACTTAAAATTTGGTGTGCCCTCATGTGGGGTCCAGCGACTTTGAATACCGTGAGACAATCAGGATGCTTGCACGGCTGGGCAGGTGCGTGCTCCTACGAATTTCCACCAATGTGGAACTTTTTAGAGTATAAGAGGTGAAACTTCGGTAATTGCCTTTGGCTCTTGCTTAACTTTATCATTGGCATGTACTCCTACTTCCTGATCGAGACCTACTTATCATGGTAGAGACCTACTTATCATGTATCGATCGACTTTGTTCCTTTTTTATGGCAATAATTTCTTATCATAAAATTCATGTACTTTCAAACAACTTTTTCATTGAAGACAAAATTTGAAAAGTATGGACGCCCATGTAAGTATATCAAACTGAAGGCACAATCAAGTTAGCTGCTAATGGGGGGGTGGGGGGGGGGGCATTTTGTTCGTTAGTTTCTTTCGGATGAAGTGGTTAGCTTGGCCTAATTTGAGCGTTGTAATTGACTTCTTGGCGCTTCTTCCTTCGTGATTATGCGCATGCAGTTCACTACTAGAAACAAGAAGGAACTGTTAAACGGATGTGCCATACAAATAATATGTTCGTACTTTCAGTAAATTTAACTAGCAACGACGGAAAGGAGCGGTCCAAATTGCTTATAGAACTTGAGGGTTTTTTCAGGTAACCTGGTGTTAAACAAAACTCCTGTCACGTTACACATCCAGGAACTTGGCGTACAAGTCTAGGTAGTTAGGGAGATCTCTTTTATTTGTTATGTCATTTATCTTTGTATCTCTCTATCCCTTATCTCCATGTATCTCTCCTGGTGGTTGTTGCTACCGATTGTGTATGCCTCTGTGAGAGCTGGCCTCGCCCCCAATCAATATATAATCGCGGGCTGTCATGTATGACAGTTGAGACGCTTCTACGAATCCTAATATGGTATACAGAGCCTTCCTCTTCCACCTCATCTAGCCATCATCTTCAACCTTCGCCCATCTCCCATCGCCATGTCTTCCTCCAGCCAAATCATCTCTTCTGGCCTAAACAATACGATCTCAGAACCTCTTACTCGCACAAACTATGTTTTGTGGCGAGCCCAAGCCCGATCCCAGATCATAGGAGAAGGTCTCTTCGGATACCTCGATCAAACAGTCCCAGAACCACCAGCCACCATTACCTCCAAAAAACGCAGAAGGAAAAGATCAAACCACACCAAACCCAGCCTACTCCGCCTGGTTGATTCAAGATCAACAGCTTGTGGCATATCTGCTCCGCAACCTCTCCAAAGAAGTCCTAGTACAGGTCGCTTCCCTAGAAAAATCCCATGCCATCTGGTCTTCTCTCGCAAACATGTTTGCGGCTCAATCCAGATCACGTGCCAACAATTGCCGTGCTGCTCTTTCCAACGCCCAAAAGGGCTCCCAATCTGCCGCGGCCTATTTTGGTCAGATGAGCGCGCTTGCAGATGAACTTGCCATGGCTGGAAAGCCACTTCTCGAGGGGGAGCTGATCTCCTTTCTCATCTCTGGTCTAGATATGGACTATCAACCTCTTATCTCTGCATTAGACGTTCGCACTGAGCCTCTCTCCGTCGATGATCTGTTTGGCATGGTGTCCAACTTTGATCAAAGGGTGGAGATGTTCCACGGCTCTGGATCGGGTGCTTTCAAAACATCCGCCAACGCCGCCTCTCGAGGACGCGGTGGCTTCTCCAAAGGCAACCGCGGCGACTGCGGCTTCTCCAAGGGCGGCAACAACAACGGCCACAGCGGCGGCAGTGGCTATGGTAGCTACCACGGCGGCGGTGACGGCGGCTACAACAACAATCACAGCAACGGTGGCGGCGGCCACCGTGGTGGCGGTGGCGCAAACTACAACAACTACGGCGGTAGAGGAGGCTACTACAACAACAACGGCCCTCCGCGCCCCTACTACAACAACAATCAAGGGTGCCGTTTTGCTTGGTATGAAGAATACGAAAATAAATGTCAGATCTGTAAAAAAACTAACCATATTGCAAAAGAATGCAAATGGCGCTATGCAGAGGACAACTCTCAGAAGAAGCGTGTTGCCGCTGCGACAGACATCTCCTATGGTAGTGCTGACTCCAACTGGTATTTTGATTCGGGCTCCAACGAGCACATCACCTCAGGTCTCGAGAAGCTGACCATGCATGAGAGATACCACGGCAAAGATCAGATCAACACGGCAGAAAACGCTCCAGGTATGATGATAAGTCATGTTGGTCAGTCTACTGTTAAAACCCCGCATTGTGATATCCAGCTTAAAGATGTTTTACATGTTCCTGCTGCATCAAAAAATCTCCTTTCCATTCATCGCATCACACTTCATAATGGTGTTTTCATAGAATTTCACCCATTCTTCTTTTTGATCAAGGATCAGGTCACAAGGAGGGTTCTCTATCGTGGTAAATGTGTGCAAGGTCTCTATCCGTTGATTCCCAAGTTTTGCAAGTTCAATAAACAAGTTCATGGAGCCTTCAAGGTCTCTTCAGAACGATGGCACAATCGTTTAGGCCACCCATCTTTCTCTATTGTTTATCAAATTCTTAGTAAACATAAGCTCCCATTTGTCGGTGAGCATGATCGTGAAACTATTTGTGATGCTTGTCAGAAAGCAAAAAGTCATCAGTTACCTTACTCTATTTCCACTAGTGTGTCAACAAAACCCTTGCAACTTATTTTTTCCGATGTGTGGGGTCCTGCCCCCTCTTCCGTTGGTAGACACACATATTACGCAAGCTTCATTGATGACTACAATAAGTACACATGGATTTATTTGCTTAAAAACGTTCTGATGTCTTTCAAGTATTCCACAATTTTCAAGCACTAGTTGAGAGAAAATTTGATAGCAAGATCATTGCCATGCAATCAGACTGGGGTGGTGAATATGAGAAGTTAAATTCCTTTTTTCAACAAATAGGAATTTCTCATCATGTATCTTGTCCCCATGCTCATCAACAGAACGGCTCTGCTGAACGCAAGCACAGGCACATTGTTGACGTAGGCTTCTCCCTTCTTGCCGCAACATCTATGCCATTGAAGTTTTGGGATGAAGCCTTCCTAACTGCGGTTCATCTTATAAACTTGCTACCTAGCCGTGTCATCAACAATGAGTCTCCAACCGAACGCCTCCTTCATGCCAAACCCGATTATGCCTCTCTCCGTGTGTTTGGATGCGCCTGTTGGCCAAACCTACGTCCTTACAATAATCGCAAACTCAGCTTCCGGTCCAAACAGTGCGTCTTCCTTGGCTATAGTGCCCAACACAAGGGGGTCAAGTGTCTTGATGTTGCCACCGGTAGAATATATATCTCCCGTGATGTTGTGTTTGATGAAACAAAATTCCCCTTGAAACCCTTCATCCCAATGCCGGTGCCCTCCTCAAACAAGAAATTCTCCTTCTTCCGACTACTCTTTCTGGTATTAATCATGGGGGTGACAACAATAGTACTGATCAACCTTTGACTACTCATCATTTTTTGCCTGAGTGTATTGCTGCAGATCCATCTTTAGAAGAAAATTCGGGCTCAAACAGTGCAAATAGCGGTGGAAACGACCATGATTTCATGTGCGCCCCGGCTGGGAACAACGAAGCACGAGGCGGATCTGCTCTGGGATCCCCACTGCATGCAGCAGGTCGATCTGCACCGGGATCGCCAACTGCAGCACCTGGTTCCCCCCCGGTCTCCGCGCGTACGGACGTGGACAGCGGAACCGCGAGCGGCCGCATGCAGCCCACCAGCTGCAGACGTGACAGCGCCCAGCCGCGCCAACAGGAGGGCGGCGCGTGGCGGGATGGGACGCGCGGGCCGGTGCGCGGGCCAGCACCAGATTCCTCTAGCCCCACATCTTCTGGTCCCGCCAGCTTGGACTAGTCGCCTGAGCTGCGGTCACCCGCTTCTGCGACTGTGACAGGATCCCCTTTGAGATTGGGGTCGCCAGCACCTGACGCTGACGGAGAGGAGACACCACCGCCTGGATCATCTGCACTAATACATCCTGTCATCCCGCCTGTGGCGCCACGTACTAGACTACAAATGGGAGTTACTACTCGCCTAAATTACAAAAATTTCTCTAAGTTTGGAATGTTGTGTACTACTGGTGAACCTAACACTTTGAAAGAAGCTCTTGATGATTCCAGGTGGAAAGCAGCTATGGATGATGAGTTCAGGGCACTAAAGAAGAACAAGACATGGCATCTTGTTCCCCCTCAGCAAGGCAGAAACTTGATCGATTGTAAATGGGTGTATCGAATCAAGAAGAAATCAGATGGTACCGTAGATCGGTACAAAGCAAGACTTGTAGCCAAGGGCTTCAAGCAAAGGTATGGCATAGACTATGAGGACACCTTTAGTCCAGTAGTTAAAGCTGCAACAATACGTTTGGTACTGTCAATTGCTGTGTCCAGGGGATGGAGTCTCAGATAGCTAGATTTACAGAACGCGTTCCTTCATGGTGTTCTGGAAGAGGAAGTGTACATGAAACAACCTCCTGGGTTTGAAGACAGAAATGCACCTTTCCATGTATGCAAGCTTGACAAGGCCCTGTATGGATTAAAACAAGCACCTAGAGCGTGGTATTCACGGTTGAGTATGAAGCTTCAAGCACTTGGGTTTGTTCCATCAAAATCCGACACCTCTCTGTTTATCTATAGCAAGTATCAAACCTTCATATTTGTTCTTATATACGTTGATGATATCATCATCACTAGCTCCTCGAATGGGGCAGTATCAGCCTTACTCAAGGATCTAGGGTCTGAATTTGCTCTTAAGGATTTGGGAGATTTGAACTTCTTTTTAGGCATTGAGGTGAACAAAATAAGCAACGGTATTCACTTGTCACAAGCAAAGTATGCAACCGAGTTATTGAGTAGAATTGGAATGAAAAACTGCAAGCCTTCACCAACACCTTTATCCAGCTCAGAAACTCTATCCTTGACAGAAGGAGAACCTTTGACTCAAGAGGATATCACTGGATACAGAAGTCTGGTTGGTGGCCTTCAGTACTTGACTCTCACCAGACCTGACATTTCTTTTGCAGTTAATAAAGTGTGTCAATTTCTCCATGCATCAACCACAGCTCACTGGACAGCAGCCAAGAGAATTCTAAGGTACATAAAGAACACTTTGACCACAGGTCTTACTTTCAGGCGATCATCTTCCACACTTTTCAGTGCTTTCTCAGATGCTGACTGGGCTGACTGTTTGGATGATAGAAGATCAATAGGTGGTTTTGCTATCTTCTATGGTCCTTATTTAATTTAGTGGTGTGCCAAGAAACAAGCTACTGTCTCCAGGTCAAGTACAGAAGCAGAATACAAGGTCCTAGCAAATGCAACAGCAGAAGTTATTTGGATTCAGTCTATGCTCAAAGAGCTTGGAGTGCCACAAGCATAACCTCCTTGCTTATGGTGTGATAATCTTGGTGCCACCTACTTATCTGCTAACCCAGTTTTTCATGCCAGGACCAAACACATTGAGATAGATTTTCATTTTGTAAGAGAACGAGTTGCAAGCAAACAGCTAGATGTCAGATTCATTCCCTCCAAAGAACAAATTGCAGATGGACTCACCAAGGCCTTGCCAGTCAGAAGCTTTGAGGAATTCAGTGTTGGAAATATGCCCTAGAGGCAATAATAAAAGTGTTATTATTATATTTCTTTGTTCATGATAATAGTCTTTTATTCATGCTATAACTGTATTATCCGGAAATCGTAATACACGTGTGAATACATAGACCACAATATGTCCCTAGTGAGCCTCTAGTTGACTAGCTCGTTGTGATCAACAGATAGTCATGGTTTCCTGGCTATGGACATTGGATGTCGTTGATAACGGGATCACATCATTAGGAGAATGATGTGATGGACAAGACTCAATCCTAAGCATAGCACAAAGGTCGGTTAGTTCATTTGCTAGAGCTTTTCCAATGTCAAGTATCTCTTCCTTAGACCATGAGATCGTGTAACTCCCGGATACCGTAGGAGTGCTTTGGGTGTACCAAACGTCACAACGTAACTGGGTGACTATAAAGGTGCATTACAGGTATCTCCAAAAGTGTCTGTTGGGTTGACACGGATCGAGACTGGGATTTGTCACTCCGTATGACGGAGAGGTATCTCTGGGCCCACTCGGTAATGCATCATCACAATGAGCTCAAAGTGACCAACTGTTTGATCACGGGATCATGCATTGCGGTACGAGTAAAGTGACTTGCCGGTAACGAGACTGAACGAGGTATTGGGATACCGAC
Organism: Triticum dicoccoides; assembly: GCF_002162155.2. Classification (NCBI taxonomy): domain Eukaryota; kingdom Viridiplantae; phylum Streptophyta; class Magnoliopsida; order Poales; family Poaceae; genus Triticum; species Triticum dicoccoides. Next base: position 65,890,537 of record NC_041393.1, read on the forward strand.
GATCGAGTCTCGGGCATGTAACGTACCGATTGACAAAGGGAATTGCATACGGGGTTTGATCGAATCCTTGACATCGTGGTTCATCCGATGACAACATCGAGGAGCATGTGGGAGCCAACATGGGTATCCAGCTCCCGCTGTTGGTTATTGACCTGAGGTCGTCTCGGTCATGTCTGCATGTCTCCCGAACCCGTAGGGTCTACACACTTAAGGTTCAGTGACGCTAGGGTTATCAGGAAGACAAGTATGTGATTACCGAATGTTGTTCGGAGTCCCGGATGAGATCCCGGACGTCACAAGGAGTTCCGGAATGGTCCGGAGGTAAAGATTTATATAAGGAAAGTGGTTAAACGGACACCGGAAAGTTTCGGTGGCATACCGGTATTGTACCGGGGCCACCAGAAGGGTTCCGGGGGTCCATCGGGTGGGGCCACCCCTCCCGGGGGGGGGGGGGCACATGGGCTGTGTCGGAGAGGGAGCCAGCCCCTAGTGGGCTAGGCACGCCTCCCCACCTAGGCCCATGCGGCTAGGGCAAGGGGAGGGGAAACCCTAAAGGGGGCGCCCCCCTAGCTTGGGGGGCAAGCCACCCTTTTTCCCTCTCCCTTTGGCCGCCGCCCCCCTCTAGGGTTTTCCCTAGAGGGCCGGCCCCCTTGCCCCTCTCCTCCTATATATAGAGGGGTGAGGGGAGGGCTGCTGAACACAAGCCAAGGCGCAGCCCCTCCCCTCCCCAACACCTCTCCTCCTCCGTACGTGCTTGGCGAAGCTCTGTCGGAGTACTGCTGCACCAACTACACCACGCCGTCGTGCTGCCGTTGGAGCTGCCTTCCTCAACCTCTCCTTCCTCCTTGCTGGATCAAGACGGAGGAGACGTCGCCCGTACCGTACGTGTGTTGAACGCGGAGGTGCTGTCCGTTCAGCACTTGGTCATCGGTGATCCGAATCACGTCGAGTACGACTCCATCATCACTATCCCCTTGAACGCTTCCGCACTCGATCTACAAGTGGTATGTAGATGAAAACTCACTCCCTTGACTCGTTGCTTAGATGAACTCATAGATGGATCTTGGTGAAACCATAGGAAAAATTTTAATTTTCTGCAACGTTCCCCAACAGTGGCATCATGAGCTAGGTCTATGCGTAGTTCTCTTTGCACGAGTAGAACACAATTTTGTTGTGGGCGTAGATCTTGTCAACTTGCTTGCCGCTACTAGTCTTATCTTGCTTCAGCGGTATTGTGGGATGAAGCGGCCTGGACCAACCTTACTCGTACGCTTACGTGAGACCGGTTCCACCGACTAACATGCACTAGTTGCATAAGGTGGCTGGCGGGTGTCTGTCTCTCCCACTTTAGTTGAAGTGGATTCGATGAAAAGGGTCCTTATGAAGGGTAAATAGAAGTTGACAAGATCACGTTGTGGTTATTCATAGGTAAGAAAACGTTCTTGCTAGAACCCAATTGCAGCCACGTAAAAGATGCAACAACAATTAGAGGACGTCTAACTTGTTTTTGCAGCAATTGTCATGTGATGTGATATGGCCAGAAGTTGTGATGAATGATGAATGATATATTGTGATGTATGAGATCATGTTCTTGTAATAGGAATCACGACTTGCATGTCGATGAGTGTGACAACCGGCAGGAGCCATAGGAGTTGTCTTTAATTTTTGTATGACCTGCGTGTCATTGAAGAACGCCATGTAAACTACTTTACTTTATTGCTAAACGCGTTAGTCATAGAAGTAGAAGTAGTCGTTGGCGTGACAACTTCATGAAGACACGATGATGGAGATCATGGTGTCATGCCGGTGACAAGATGATCATGGAGCCCCGAAGATGAAGATCAAAGGAGCTATATGATATTGGCCATATCATGTCACTACTTTATATAATTGCATGTGATGTTTATTATGTTTTATGCATCTTGTTTACTTAGAACGACGGTAGTAAATAAGATGATCCCTTACAACAATTTCAAGAAGTGTTCTCCCCTAACTGTGCACCGTTGCTAAAGTTCGTCGTTTCGAAGCACCACGTGATGATCGGGTGTGATAGATCCTTACGTTCACATACAACGGGTGTAAGACAGTTTTACACATGCAAAACACTTAGGGTTAACTTGACGAGCCTAGCATGTACAGACATGGCCTCGGAACACGGAGACCGGAAGGTCGAACACGAGTCGTATGGAAGATACGATCAACATGAGAATGTTCACCGACGATGACTAGTCCGTCTCACGTGATGATCGGACACGGCCTAGTCGACTCGGATCGTGTAACACTTAGATGACTAGAGGGATGTCAAATCTGAGTGGGAGTTCATTCAATAATTTGATTAGATGAACTCAATTATCATGAACTTAGTCTAAAACCTTTTGCAAATATGTCTTGTAGATCAAATGGCCAACGCTCATGTCAACTTGAAATTCAACGCGTTCCTAGAGAAAACCAAGCTGAAAGATGATGGCAGCAACTATACGGACTGGGTCCGGAACCTGAGGATCATCCTCATAGCTGCCAGGAAACAATATGTCCTAGAAGGACCACTAGGTGACGCTCCCGTCCCAGAGAACCAAGACATTATGAATGCTTGGCAGTCTCGTGCTGATGATTACTCCCTCGTTCAGTGCGGCATGCTTTACAGCTTAGAACCGGGGCCCCAAAAGCGTTTTGAGCATCACGGAGCATACGAGATGTTCGAAGAGCTGAAACTAGTTTTCCAAGCTCATGCCCAGGTCGAGAGATATGACATCTCCGACAAGTTCTATAGTTGTAAGATGGAGGAAAATAGTTCTGTCAGTGAGCACATACTCAAGATGTCTGGGTTGCACAACCGTATGGCCCAGCTGAATATTAACCTCCCTGATGAGGCAGTCATTGACAGAATCCTTCAGTCGCTCCCACCAAGCTACAAGAGCTTTGTGATGAACTACAATATGCAGGGGATGGTAAAGACCATTCCTGAAGTATTTTCTATACTGAAGTCAGCAGAGGTTGAAATCAAGAAAGAACATCAAGTGTTGATGGTCAATAAGACCACTAAGTTCAAGAAGGGCAAGGGTAAGAAGAACTTCAAGAAGGACGGCAAGGAGGTTGCCGCGCCCGGTAAGCCAGTTACCGGGAAGAAGTGAAAGAATGGACCCAAGCCTGAGACTGAGTGCTTTTATTGCAAGGGGAAGGGTCACTGGAAGCGGAACTGCCCCAAATACTTAGCGGATAAGAAGGACGACAACACTAAAGGTATATTCGATATACATGTAATTGATGTGTACCTTACCAGTACTCGTAGTAACTCCTGGGTATTTGATACCGGTGCCGTTGCTCATATTTGTAACTCACAGCAGGAGCTGCGGAATAAGCGGAGACTGGCGAAGGACGAGGTGACCATGCGCGTCGGGAACGGTTCCAAGGTCGATGTGATCGCAGTCGGCATGCTAGCTCTACATTTACCTACGGGATTAGTTATAAACCTTAATAATTGTTATTTTGTACCAAGTTTGAGCATGAACATTGTATCTGGATCTCGTTTGATACGAGATGGCTACTCATTTAAATCCGAGAATAATGGTTGTTCTATTTATATGAGAGATATGTTTTATGGTCATGCCCCTATGGTCAATGGTTTATTCATAATGAATCTCAAGCGTAATGTTACACATATTCATAGTGTGAATACCAAAAGATGTAAAGTTGATAACGATAGTCCCACATACTTGTGGCACTGCCGCCTTGGTCACATTGGTGTCAAGCGCATGAAGAAACTCCATGCTGATGGACTTTTGGAGGCTCTCGATTATCAATCGTTTGACACATGCGAACCATGCCTCATGGGCAAGATGACCAAGACTCCGTTCTCCGGAACAATGGAGCGAGCAACCAACTTGTTGGAAATCATACATACCAATGTGTGCGGTCCAATGAGCGTTGAGGCTCGCGGAGGATATCGTTATGTTCTCACTCTCACTGATGACTTGAGTAGATATGGGTATGTCTACTTAATGAAACACAAGTCTGAGACCTTTGAAAAGTTCAAGGAATTTCAGAATGAGGTAGAGAATCAACGTGACCGAAAGATAAAATTCCTACGATCAGATCGTGGAGGAGAATACTTAAGTCACGAATTTGGTACACACTTAAGGAAATGTGGAATCGTTTCACAACTAACGCCGCCTGGAACACCTCAGCGTAACGGTGTGTCCGAACGTCGTAATCGCACTCTATTAGATATGGTGCGATGTATGATGTCTCTTACCGATTTACCACTATCATTTTGGGGATACGCTCTAGAGACAGCTACATTCACTTTAAATAGGGCACCGTCTAAATCCTTTGAGACAACACCGTATGAATTGTGGTTTGGGAAGAAACCTAAGCTGTCGTTTCTAAAAGTTTGGGGATGCGATGCTTATGTCAAGAAACTTCAACCTGAAAAGCTCGAACCCAAGTCGGAAAAATGCGTCTTCATAGGATACCCTAAAGAAACCATTGGGTATACCTTCTACTTAAGATCCAAGGGCAAGATCTTTGTTGCCAAGAACGGATCCTTTCTGGAAAAAGAGTTTCTCTCGAAAGAAGTAAGTGGAAGGAAAGTAGAACTCGATGAAGTACTACCTCTTGAACGGGAAAATAGTGCAGCTCAAGGAAATGTTCCTGTGATGCCTACACCAACTGAAGAGGAAAATAATGATGATGATCAAGGTACTTCAGATCAAGTTGCTACTGAACTTTGTAGGTCCACAAGGACACGTTCCGCACCAGAGTGGTACGGCAACCCTGTCCTAGAAATCATGTTGTTAGACAACGGTGGACCTTCAAACTATGAAGAAGCGATGGCGGGCCCAGATTCCAACAAATGGCTAGAAGCCATGAAATCCGAGATAGAATCCATGTATGAAAACAAAGTATGGACTTTGACTGACTTGCCCGATGATCGGCGAGCGATAGAAAACAAATGGATCTTTAAGAAGAAGACGGACGCGGATGGTAATGTCACCTTCTATAAAGCTCGACTTGTCGCTAAGGGTTATTGGCAAGTTCAAGGGATTGACTATGATGAGACTTTCTCTCCCGTAGCGAAGCTTAAGTCCGTCCGAATCATGTTAGCAATTGCCACATACTAGGATTATGAGATATGGCAGATGGACGTCAAAACGGCATTCCTTAACGGTTATCTTAAGGAAGAACTGTATATGATGCAGCCAGAAGGTTTTGTCGATCCTAAGAACGCTAACAAAGTATGCAAGCTCCAGCGATCCATTTATGGGCTGGTGCAAGCATCTCGGAGTTGGAATATTCGCTTTGATGAGATGATCAAATCGTTTGGGTTTATGCAGACTTATGGAGAAGCCTGCGTTTACAAGAAAGTGAGTGGGAGCTCTGTAGCATTTCTCATATTATATGTAGATGACATACTCTTGATGGGAAATGATATGGAACTTTTGGATAGCATTAAGGCCTACTTGAATAAGTGTTTTTCAATGAAGGACCTTGGAGAAGCTGCTTACATATTAGGCATCAAGATCTATAGAAATAGACCGAGACGCCTCATAGGTCTTTCACAAAGCACATACCTTGATAAAATTTTGAAGAAGTTCAAAATGGATCAGTCCAAGAAGGGGTTCTTGCCTATGTTACAAGGTGTGAGATTGAGCTCGGCTCAGTCACCGACCACGGCAAAAGATAAAGAAGAGATGAGTGTCATCCCCTATGCTTCAGCCATAGGATCTATTATGTATGCCATGCTGTGTACCAGACCTGATGTAAACCTTGCCGTAAGTTTGGTAGGAAGGTACCAAAGTAATCCCGGCAAGGAACACTGGACAGCGGTCAAGAATATCCTGAAGTACCTGAAAAGGACAAAGGACATGTTTCTCGTTTATGGAGGTGACGAAGAGCTCGTCGTAAAGGGTTACGTCGACGCTAGCTTTGACACAGATCTGGATGACTCTAAGTCACAAACCGGATACGTGTATATGTTGAATGGTGGAGCAGTAAGCTGGTGCAGCTGCAAGCAGAGCATCGTGGCGGGATCTACATGTGAAGCGGAGTACATGGCAGCCTCGGAGGCAGCGCATGAAGCTATTTGGGTGAAGGAGTTCATCACCGACCTAGGAGTCATACCCAATGCGTCGAGGCCAATCAAACTCTTCTGTGACAACACTGGAGCTATTGCCCTTGCCAAGGAGCCCAGGTTTCACAAGAAGACCAGGCACATCAAGCGTCGTTTCAACTCCATCCGTGAAAATGTTCAAGATGGAGACATAGAAATTTGCAAAGTACATACGGATCTGAATGTCGCAGATCCGTTGACTAAACCTCTCTCGCGAGCGAAACATGATCAACACCAGAACTCTATGGGTGTTCGATTCATCACAATGTAACTAGATTATTGACTCTAGTGCAAGTGGGAGACTGTTGGAAATATGCCCTAGAGGCAATAATAAAAGTGTTATTATTATATTTCTTTGTTCATGGTAATAGTCTTTTATTCATGCTATAACTGTATTATCCGGAAATCGTAATACACGTGTGAATACATAGACCACAATATGTCCCTAGTGAGCCTCTAGTTGACTAGCTCGTTGTGATCAACAGATAGTCATGGTTTCCTGGCTATGGACATTGGATGTCGTTGATAACGGGATCACATCATTAGGAGAATGATGTGATGGACAAGACCCAATCCTAAGCATAGCACAAAGGTCGGTTAGTTCGTTTGCTAGAGCTTTTCCAATGTCAAGTATCTCTTCCTTAGACCATGAGATCGTGTAACTCCCGGATACCGTAGGAGTGCTTTGGGTGTACCAAATGTCACAACGTAACTGGGTGACTATAAAGGTGCATTACATGTATCTCTGAAAGTGTCTGTTGGGTTGACACGGATCGAGACTGGGATTTGTCACTCCGTATGACGGAGAGGTATCTCTGGGCCCACTCGGTAATGCATCATCACAATGAGCTCAAAGTGACCAAGTGTTTGATCACGGGATCATGCATTGCGGTACGAGTAAAGTGACTTGCCGGTAACGAGACTGAACGAGGTATTGGGATACCGACGATCGAGTCTCGGGCATGTAACGTACCGATTGACAAAGGGAATTGCATACGGGGTTTGATCGAATCCTTGACATCGTGGTTCATCCGATGACAACATCGAGGAGCATGTGGGAGCCAACATGGGTATCCAGATCCCGCTGTTGGTTATTGACCTGAGGTCGTCTCGGTCATGTCTGCATGTCTCCCGAACCCGTAGGGTCTACACACTTAAGGTTCGGTGACGCTAGGGTTATCAGGAAGACAAGTATGTGATTACCGAATGTTGTTCGGAGTCCCGGATGAGATCCCGGATGTCACGAGGAGTTCCGGAATGGTCCGGAGGTAAAGATTTATATAAGGAAAGTGGTTAAACGGACACCGGGAAGTTTCGGTGGCATACCGGTATTGTACCGGGGCCACCGGAAGGGTTCCGGGGGTCCGCCGGGTGGGGCCACCCCTCCGGGGGGGGCACATGGGCTGTGTGGGAGAGGGAGCCAGCCCCTAGTGGGCTGGGCGCGCCTCCCCACCTAGGCCCATGCGGCTAGGGCAAGGGGAGGGGAAACCCTAAAGGGGGCGCCCCCCTAGCTTGGGGGGCAAGCCACCCTTTTTCGCTCTCCCTTTGGCCGCCGCCCCCCTCTAGGGTTTCCCCTAGAGGGCCGGCCCCCTTGCCCCTCTCCTCCTATATATAGAGGGGTGAGGGGAGGGCTGCTGAACACAAGCCAAGGCGCAGCCCCTCCCCTCCCCAACACCTCTCCTCCTCCGTACATGCTTGGCGAAGCTCTGTCGGAGTACTGCTGCACCAACTACACCACGCCGTCGTGCTGCCGTTGGAGCTGTCTTCCTCAACCTCTCCTTCCTCCTTGCTGGATCAAGACGGAGGAGACGTCGCCCGTACCGTACGTGTGTTGAACGCGGAGGTGCTGTCCGTTCAGCACTTGGTCATCGGTGATCCGAATCACGTCGAGTACGACTCCATCATCACCATCCCCTTGAACGCTTCCGCACTCGATCTACAAGTGGTATGTAGATGCAAACTCACTCCCTTGACTCGTTGCTTAGATGAACTCATAGATGGATCTTGGTGAAACCGTAGGAAAATTTTTAATTTTCTGCAACGTTCCCCAACATTCAGACGTAATCTCAACCTAGTCCAGTTGTGATTAAGGGGGAGTGTTAAACAAAACTCCTGTCACGTTACACATCTAGGAACTTGGCGTACAAGTCTAGGTAGTTAGGGAGATCTCTTTTATTTGTTATGTCATTTATCTTTGTATCTCTCTATCCCTTATCTCCATGTATCTCTCCTGGTGGTTGTTGCTACCGATTGTGTATGCCTCTGCGAGAGCTGGCCTCGCCCCCAATCAATATATAATCGCGAGCTGTCATGTATGACAGTTGAGACGCTTCTACGAATCCTAATACCTGGTACCCCTATTTAGGCGCACATCGGCAGCGACATGGAAGTGGTGCGGCGGCGGCGGGGAAGGACGGCACCAGCAACGGCGGATCTGGCCTTGACTCATGTCGTTGTGCTACCGATCTCAATCGCCGTCGGCGGGGCACTGCTCTTGGACTTGATCTGCAACACGAGGATGTCTGGGGCGCCGGCCCTAGGCTTGGTGGTGGTGGCCTTCTTCTTCGTCGGAGTTGGTCGACCGGCTGGCTGTGCTCGCATGGTCATGCAGTGACCGACGGTTTGGCTGGTCGGCAGCGGCGGAACTTGGCCGGTGGCAGCGGCAAAGTTCTGTCTGGATCCTGGGGCGGCGTCCCTAGAGGGTGGAGGCCGGTGAAGCTCGGGCTTCCCGCGGCGGCATGGCGTGGTGCTGTCCCTGTCCAAGGCAGATCTGTGACGACGATCTGTTATGGATTAGTTCGGATCAGAGACGGCAACGAGCGCACGGGATCCTTCTCGGCGGCTCTCGCGGCTTGGCGAGGCGGGGTGGGATCCCTCCTCCTAGATTCCAGTGGTGGCACACTCAGGCAGTGGCCAGTGCGCCAGGGGTCCCACGGTGGCACTGTTGCCGCAGTTCGTCGTCGGATCTAGGCGGCTGGATCTGGGGCTTTGAAGGCGGTCGAGACGGTGCACAGGTTGTTTGGTGGATTTCTTGGGACGGATCCGGGTGAAAACCTGATCTTAGGTCGATGGCCGGAGACGGTGATGACGATGCCCTTATCATCGTTTCCTTCATGAAGGCATCATCGAGGTGAAGCTCCCAACTCCACTCAATACCTCCAGGGGAAACCCTAGATCAGCTGATCTGATGTTGGCGGCAATCATGTGTCGTAACCCCCTTGGGGGCGGCATTCTTGGAGGTGCACTCGGCTTCGCGGGACCAGCAGACGGCTTCTTTGGTGGAGCGGTGTTTCATCAATACATTGATGGCGACGGATCTGGACGGCGTGGCGCAGTGCAGATTCGGAGTTAGATGTGGGAGGATGGACTCGCGCAGGAGGACGTCAATGTCTGGTGTCGTGGTGGCGATGATGGCTGAGAGACCTGGCACGGTAGATGCAACAGTACAGCTCTGAAGATGGACTCGTGACAGGTGGCTGCGGGGGCCCTATACCCGACAGGCGTCCTAGTTGAGGAGTGCGCCAGACTGGTAGGTGCCCCATACCAGGTAGGCGTCCTGAGTGGGACCTCAGGTCTTAGATGTTTAGGTTTGGCTGTGATGTCTGTTTGGTATTAGGCCCAAACTATCAGCACCCCTTCATCAACTGGATAGGTGTAGCGACAGTTGTTGCTTAGACGGTGGCTTCAGTCTTACTATTGTATGACTTTGTTAGGTCTTGTGAGAATAATTAATAAAGTGGCCGCATGCATCGCCCAGATGCAGAGGCCAGGGGTCATCCTCCTTTTCTAAAAAAAGTAATGTTATTTATGAAACGAATGTAAAAGCTTTGTCTTATCTCATTAATTAAGAAGGAGCAAAACAATGGTTTTAAGGTTACAAGACCACGCGGGTCCGAATAGAAGGGATCGCTCTCCCGGTACTACCTCCGTCTCGGTGAATAAGTCATTCGCGTAGTTCTAGGTTGATGATTTAACTATCTAAATATGTATTCTTTGTGACAAAAAACATATATTTAGAAACTACATCCTTGTAGAAATCTAGTGATATACTTTTGATGACATGTAACACATATTTAATTCCTCAAATCGATGACCTAGAACTACGCGAATGACTTATTCACCGAGACGCAGGTAGTACTAAGTTGCCCAAAAATCTAGCCCCGACAACTGTCCATGTTTTTGCCTCATCCCTAATCGTTGCTGCCAATCTCATGGGTAGGGAGGCCTCGCCACAGAACACCAGTTTGGCCGTTCACAATGTGAGTACCAATCAAATTCCAGCCTTTCATTTTAAGGGGTTATTTTAGATCAACTCGCTAAACGAAAAAAACCGCGCTCCCTTAGGGTTCTTGTCGTGGGATTGAGTCTGATAGTAAGAGTAGGGGGTACATAAGAGGAGGCAGTGTCCTAGCTACGGCGAGGTTATACACACAAGTTTACGAGTTCGGGCCCTTCTTGGAGGAGGTAATAGCCCTACGTCTCGGTGCCGCAGAGGATTGCCGACTGGATATGTGTGAAAGTTACAGGGGTGCGAACCCTTGTGCCAGAGGAGGGGGGTGGCTTATATAGAGTGCGCCAGGCCCCTCGCAGCCCTCGGCTACATAGGGTTCAATGTGAGTTAAGACTGGGATGTTACTGGTAACGCCTGCTATTAATGATCTTTATGGCGACGGAGTGAATGCCTGGCCGTTGCCATCCTGGGGTGACTTTAGGCCTCCTATACTCTGAGTGATTCTTTATATGGTCAAGTGATGTTACCATCGAGTGGAATTGGGGTATCCGAGTGGAATTTCTCGTCGATTGGATTGCACTTCAGGGTGATTTCAGTCGGTATCTTCTCTTAGACTTTGTATGTTTTGACTCTAGGGCAGTGTCCTTGGGTAGGGTGTCTAGGTCAGGCCTAAGACCTACCCTAGGTACATGTCATCGTCACTAGCCCCCGAATGGATTGAGGACCGAGTGAAGGAGGGTTGAAGTTGGTTCCGACTCAATACAATGCTTCAAAGGCATTTCTTCAAGGTCCTGGAAGCATACTGGTACTTTAACCCTGCATCAGTCGCATCGATCGATTCTGGCTTCTGAGATCACCGAGCGAATTATGTTGCTTATCTTCTAGTATATTGGAATGTGATATCTTTGGCGTGATTGACTGCTCTGTGGTTCCCGGATCTCACGGGATTCTAAATTTGGAGAAGCGCGCGGGACGGCGCGTGGCGCAGTAAGCGGAGTTAAAATAGACAAGGACTCCTCGATCCTCGCGCCACTTTTTCTGCCACGTATCGAGCCTGCATCTGTTACGGGATGCGACTGGATCGCACGGGCACATAGGTCAGCCACTCGGAAGCGGGACCATAAAGGGCGTCGCTGCTGATGCGAGGCACTGTTCCCTTCATTCACCCCTTTTCTCTCCGCTTCTCTGCCTTGTGATACGTCTCGAACGTATCTATAACTTTTTATTGTTCCATGCTATTATATTATCTGTTTTGGATGTTTAATGGGCTTTATTATGCACTTTTATATTATTTTTGGGACTAACCTATTAACCGGAGGCCCAGTGCAAATTGCTATGTTTTTGCCTATTTCAGTGTTTCACAGAAAAGGAATATCAAATGGAGTCCAAACGGAATGAAACCTTCGGGAGAGTCGTTTTTGGAACAAACGCAATCCAGGAGACTTGGAGTGGATGTCAAGGAAGCAACGAGGCGGCCACGAGGTAGGAGGGCGCGCCCAGGGGGGTAGGCGCGCCCCCCACCCTCATGGCCCCCCTTGTGGCTCCACCGACCTACTTCTTTTGCCTATATATATACTCATATACCCGAAAACATCCAGGAGCACCATGGAACCCTATTTGCACCACCGCAACCTTCTGTACCCATGAGATCCCATCTTGGGGCCTTTTCGGACGCTCCGCCGGAGGGGGAATCGATCACGGAGGGCTTCTACATCAAAACCATAGCCTCTCCGATGATGTGTGAGTAGTTCACCATAGACCTTCAGGTACATAGTTATTAGCTAGATGGAATCTTCTCTCTCTTTGATTCTCAATACAAAGTTCTCCTCGATGATCTTGGAGATCTATTCGAGGTAATACTTTTTGCGGTGTGTTTGTCGAGATCCAATGACTTTTGGGTTTATGATCAAGATTATCTATGAACAATATTTGATTCTTCTCTGAATTCTTATATGTATGATTTGATATCTTTGCAAGTCTCTTCGAATTATCAGTTTGGTTTGGCCTACTAGAGTGATCTTTCTTGCAATGGGAGAAGTGCTTAGCTTTGGGTTCAATCTTGTGGTGTCCTTTCCCAGTGACCGCAGGGGAAGAAAGGCACGTATTGTATTGTTGCCATCGAGGATAAAAAGATGGGGTTTATATCATATTGCTTGAGTTTATCCCTCTACATCATGTCATCTTGCTTAATGCGTTACTCTGTTCTTATGAACTTAATACTCTAGATGCATGCTGGATAGGGTCGATGTGTGGAGTAATAGTAGTAGATGCAGAATCGTTTCGATCTACTTGTCACGGACGTGATGCCTATATACATGATCATGCCTAGATATTCTCATAACTATGCAGTTTTCTACCAATTGCTCGACAGTAATTTATTCACCCACCATAACATATGCTATCTTGAGAGAAGCCACTAGTGAAACCTATGGCCCCGGGTCTCTTTTCCATCATATTATATCTCTTTTATTTACATTGCATATCGTTTACTATTGTGCAATCTTTACTTTTCAATCTATACAACAAAAATAACAAAAATATTTATCTTATTATCTCTATCAGATCTCACTTTTGCAAGTGGCCGTGAAGGGATTGACAACCCCTTTATCACATTGGTTGCAAGGTTCTTATTTGTTTGTGGAGGTACAAGGCGACTTGCATGTAACCTCCTACTGGATTGATACCTTGGTTCTCAAAAACTGAGGGAACTATGCTACTTTGTTGCATCACCCTTTCCTCTTCAAGGAAAAACCAACGCATGCTCAAGAGGTAGCAAGAAGGATTTCTGGCGCCGTTGCCGGGGAGGATTACATCAAGTCAAGTCAAGATTTGATCTCTCGACAACTTGCCGATTTCTGGCATCGTTGCCGGAAAGATCTACGCACAAGTCATGACATACCAAGTACCATCACGAACTCTTATCTCTTGCATTACATTATTTGCCATTTGCCTCTCGTTTTCCTCTCCCCCACTTCACCCTTGCCGTTTTATTCACCCTTTTTCGTTCGTCTCTTTTTGCTTGCTTCTTGTGTGCTTGTGTGTTGGATTGTTTGTCGCTATGGCTCAAGACAATACTAAATTGTGTGATTTTTCCAATACCAACAACAATGATTTTCTTAGAACTATGATTGCTTCTATTATCGATGCTGAATCTTGCCAAATTAATGCTACTTTATTGAATCTTGTCATGAAAGATGAATTCTTTGGCCTTCTTAGTGAAGATGCCGCTACACATCTAAACAACTTTGTTCATTTGTGCGACATGCAAAAGAAGAGAGATATGGATAATGATATTGTTAAATTGAAGTTATTTCCGTTTTCGCTTAGAGATCGTGCTAAAATTTGTTTATCTTCTTTGCCTAAAAATAGTATTGGTTCATTGAATAAGTGCAAAGATGCTTTTATCTCTAAGTATTTTCCTCCTGCTAAGATCATCTCTCCTAGAAATGATATTATGAATTTTAAGCAACTTGATCATGAGCATGTTGCACAAGCTTGGGAGAGGATGAAACACTTTGTGTGCTACCAGACATCACAACGTAACTGGGTGATTATAAAGGAGCTCTACAGGTGTCTCCGAAGGTACATGTTGAGTTGGCGTATTTCGAGATTAGGATTTGTCACTCCGATTGTCGGAGAGGTATCCACTACTAGGAAACGGGCTATAGATGAAATGGACACTAATGGCGCACCAGACATGTGGTGCGCCACTACTATATACTAATGGCGCACCATGTGTTGGTGCGCCATTAATGTCCAAATACTAATAGCGCACCACATCCCTGGTGCGCCATTAGTAACATTCTTTTTTCAAAACTAGTAATGGTGCACTAGGGGATAGTGCGTCATTACTAGTTAAACTAGTAATGGCGCACCACATCCACGGTGCGCCATTAGTAAAAAAATTTCAATTTTTTTAATTTTTTTTCAAAACTAGTAATGGTGCACCAGGGGATAGTGCGCCATTACTAGTTTTAACTAGTAATGGTGCACCATATCCACGGTGCGCCACTAGTAAAAAAAATTCAATTTTTTTCCATTTTTTTTTATTTTTTTTCAAAACTAGTAATGGCACACCGTGGGAGTGGTGCGCCATTACTAGATAAACTAGTAATGGCACACCACTCCCACGGTGCGTCATTACTAACTTGGCCCAAAAATTCCAACGAATGCACCCCCTCCCCCCCCTGTGGACCGCCTTTTCAGTTTTTTTAAAATAAAATGATAAAAATGTCAAAAAAATAAAAGAAAATAAGTTTCCCATGTGATATGTGGTCTAGTTGTTGGGAAAATTTACAAATGTGAATTTCGACTTTATTTGCAAAATCTCTCTGGAAATTTGTAAAATGGGCATAACTTTTGCATACGAACTCGGATTAAAAAGGTTTTTATATGAAAAATCATCTACTCAAAAAGTTACATCCAAATTATGGGGCTTTCAAGATCCCCAAAAACCTAACAGAAAAAAAGTTACGGGGCTTTCAAGATCTAGAGGCAAAGAAATTCAAAAAATTTCAAACCTACTAGTGGCGCACCATGGATGTGGTGCGCCACTATTAATAGAAAAAAATGGTTTTGAATTTATTTTTTGAATTTTTTTTCAAAAAATGATACATAGTATGACCGGGAAGTTTGAAATATTTTTCAAAATTTCATCATAGTCATGAACATGAATAAAGTCCTAGACATCAACAAGGTATAATAGGATTGATATGCTAGATATATCAACAAGTGTCTGTGAAGTGTGCTGTTGTTGGGGTTGGATAGAACTCTGAAGTTAAGCGTGCTTGGGCTGGAGTAGTGTGAGGATGGGTGACCTTTCGGGAAGTTTGACTACGGAGTGTGATTTGACCTGAGATTAAGCCATAGTGACCTGAGATTAGGAAAAAACGAAAAAAAAATTCTGAATTTTTTTTGAAAAAAAATTGTTACTAATGGCGCACTTCTATGTGGTGCGAACCCATAGGGTCCGCACGCTTAACACTCTGTGACGATATATATTATGAGTTATGTGTTTTGATGTACCGAAGGTAGTTCGGAGTCCCGGATGAGATCGGGGACATGACAAGGAGTCTCGAAATGGTCGAGATGTGAAGATCGATATATTGGACGACTATATTCGGACATCGGAAAGGTTCCGCGTGATTCGGGTATTTTTCGGAGTACCGGAGAGTTACGTGAATTCATATTGGGCCTTAATGGGCCATACGGAAAAGGAGAGAAAGGCCTCAAAGGGTGGCCGCACCCCTCCCCATGGACTGGTCCGAATTGGACTAGGGAGGAGGGTGCCCCCTTCCTTCCTTCTCCTTTTTCCTTCCCTTCTCCTACTCCTACAAGGAAAGGAGGAGTCCTACTCCCAGTGGGAGTAGGACTCCCCTCTTGGCCGGCCGCCTCCCCCTTACTCCTTTATATACGGGGGCAAGGGGGCACCTCTAGACACAACAGTTGATTCTTGAGATCTATTAGCCGTGTGCGGTGCCCCCCTCCACCATATTCCACCTCGATAATATCGTAGCGATGCTTAGGCGAAGCCCTGCATCGGTAGAACATCATCATCGTCAACACACCGTCATGATTCAGGTATCGGAAAGGAGTCTCGAAATGGTCGAGACGTAAAGATCGATATATTGGACGACTATATTCGGACATCGGAAAGGTTCCGCGTGATTTGGGTATTTTTCGGAGTACCGGAGAGTTACGTGAATTCGTATTGGGCCTTAATGGGCCATACGGAAAAGGAGAGAAAGGCCTCAAAGGGTGGCCGCACCCCTCCCCATGGACTGGTCCGAATTGGACTAGGGAGGAGGGCGCCCCCTTCCTTCCTTCTCCTTTTTCCTTCCCTTCTCCTACTCCTACAAGGAAAGGAGGAGTCCTACTCCCAGTGGGAGTAGGACTCCCCCCTTGGCGCGCCCTCCTCTTGGCCGGCCGCCTCCCCCCTTGCTCCTTTATATACGAGGGCAAGGGGGCACCTCTAGACACAACAGTTGATTCTTGAGATCTATTAGCCGTGTGCGGTGCCCCCCTCCACCATATTCCACCTCGATAATATCGTAGCGATGCTTAGGCGAAGCCCTGCATTGGTAGAACATCATCATCGTCAACACACCGTCATGCTGACGGAACTCTCCCTCGAAGCTCGGCTGGATCGGAGATCGAGGGACGTCATCGAGCTGAACGTGTGCTGAACTCGGAGGTGCCGTGCGTTCGGTACTTGATCGGTTGGATCGTGAAGACATACGACTACATCAACCGCGTTGTGCTAACGCTTCCGCTTTCGGTCTACGAGGGTACATGGACAACACTCTCCCCTCTCGTTGCTATGCATCACCATGATCTTGCGTGTGCGTAGGATTTTTTTTGAAATGACTACGTTCCCCAACAATATTGCCATGCAACTTTCCACCGTTCCGTTTATTATGACATGCTCCATCATTGTCATATTGCTTTTGCATGATCATGTAGTTGACATCGTATTTGTGGCAAGGCCACCTTCATAATTCTTTCATACATGCCACTCTTGATTCGTTGCATATCCCGGTACACAACCGGGGGCATTCACAATGAGTCATATTTTGTTCTAAGTATTGAGTAATTCTTTAGTTGTAAATCAATAAAAGTGTGATGATCTTCATTATTAGAGCATTGTCCCAAGTGAGGAAAGGATGATGGAGACAATGATTCCCCCATAAGTCGGGATGAGACTTCGGACTTTATAAAAATAAAAGATGCCAAAGAAGCCCAAATAAAAAAAGAGGACAAAGAAGCCCACCAAAAAAATGACGAGAGAAAAGAGAGAAGGGACAATGTTTACTACCCTTTTTCCACACTTCTGCTTCAAAGTAGCACCATGATCTTCATGATAGAGAGTCTCCTATGTTGTCACTTTCATATACTAGTGGGAATTTTTCACTATAGAACTTGGCTTGTATATTCCAATGATGGGCTTCCTCAAAATGCCCTAGGTCTTCGTGAGCAAGCAAGTTGGATGCACACCCACTTAGTTTCTTTTGTTGAGCTTTCATATACTTATAGCTCTAGTGCATCCATTGCATGGAAATCCCTACTCACTTACATTGATATCTATTAATGGGCATCTCCATAGCCCGTTGATACGCCTAGTTGATGTGAGACTATCTTCTCCCTTTTTGTCCTCTTCACAACCACCATCCTATTCCACATATAGTGCTATATCCATGGCTTGCGCTCATGTATTGTGTGAGAGTTGAAAAAGCTAAAGCACGTTAAAAAGTATGAACCAATTGCTTGGCTGAAACTGGGGTTGTGCATGATGGGAGTATTTTGTGTGATGAAGATGAAGCATAACCTAACTATATGATTTTGAGGGATAATCTTTCTTTGCCTATGCTATTTTGAAAAGACATGATTACTTGTTAGTACGCTTGAAGTATTACTATTTTTATGTTAATATGAACTTTTATCTTGAATCATTTGGATCTGAACATTCATGCCACAATAAAAAAATTACATTGAGAAATATGCTAGGTAGCATTCCACATCAAAAATTCTGTTTTTATCATTTAACTACTCAAGGACGAGCAGTAATTAATCTTGGGGATGCTTGATACGTCTCCAACGTATCTATAATTTTTGATTGTTCCATGCTATTATATTACCCATTTTGGATGTTTATGGGCTTTACTTTACACTTCTATATCATTTTTGGGACTGACCTACTAATCGGAGGCCCAGCCCGAATTGCTGTTTTTTTGCTTATTTCGGTGTTTCGAAGAAAAAGAATATCAAACCGAGTCCAAATGGAATGAAACCTTCGGGAGCGATCTTTTTGCAACAAACGCAATCTAGGAGACTTGGAGTGGACGTCAAGAAGCAGCCAAGGCGGCCACGAGGGTGATAGGCGCGCCCTAGGGGGTGGGCGCGCCCCCACCCTCGTGGGCCCCTCGTGGCTCCCCTGACCGACTTCCTTTGCCTATATATACCTATGTACCCCGAAAACATCCAGGAGCACCACGAAACTGTTGGGGAACGTAGTAATTTCAAAAAAAAAATCCTACGCACACGCAAGATCATGGTGATGCATAGCAACGAGAGGGGAGAGTAATGTCCACGTACCCTCGTAGACCGTAAGCGGAAGCGTTATGACAACGCGGTTGATGTAGTCATACGTCTTCACGATCCAACCGATCCAAGTACCGAACGTACGGCACCTCCGAGTTCAGCACACGTTCAGCTCGATGACGATCCCCGGACTCCGATCCAGCAAAGTGTCGGGGATGTGTTCCGTCAGCACGACGGCGTGGTGCCGATGATGATGTTCTACCGGCGCAGGGCTTCGCCTAGACTCCGCGATGATATGACCGAGGTGGAATATGGTGGAGGGGGGCACCACACACGGCTAAGGAATGATCACGTAGATCAACTTGTGTGTTCTAGGGTGCCCCCCTGCCCCCGTATATAA
>NC_041393.1:65909639-65979314 GCF_002162155.2 Triticum dicoccoides
CCTCTTCCTCCACTAGGCCCAATAAGGCCCATTAGGTCACCGGGGGGTTCCGGTAACCTCCCGGTACTCCGGTAAAATGCCGATTTCACCCGGAACACTTCCGATGTCCAAACATAGGCTTCCAATATATCAATCTTTATGTCTCGACCATTTCGAGACTCCTCGTCATGTCCATGATCACATCCGAGACTCCGAACAAACTTTGGTACATCAAAACTTATAAACTCATAATAAAACTGTCATCGTAACGTTAAGCGTGCGGACCCTACGGGTTCGAGAACTATGTAGACATGACCTAGAACTATTCTCGGTCAATAACCAATAGCGGAACCTGGATGCTCATATTGGTTCCTACATATTCTACGAAGATGTTTATCGGTCAAACCGCATAACAACATACGTTGTTCCCTTTGTCATCGGTATGTTACTTGCCCGAGATTCGATCGTCGGTATCCAATACCTAGTTCAATCTCGTTACCGGCAAGTCTCTTTACTCGTTACGTAATGCATCATTCCGTAACTAACTCATTAGCTACATTGCTTGCAAGGCTTATAGTGATGTGCATTACCGAGAGGGCCCAAAGATACCTCTCCGACAATCGGAGTGACAAATCCTAATCTCGAAATACGCCAACCCAACATGTACCTTCGGAGACACCTGTAGAGCTCGTTTATAATCACCCAGTTACGTTGTGACATTTGGTAGCACACAAAGTGTTCCTCCGGTAAACGGGAGTTGCATAATCTCATAGTCATAGGAACATGTATAAGTCATGAAGAAAGCAATAGCAATATACTAAACGATCAAGTGCTAAGGCTAACGGAATGGGTCAAGTCAATCACATCATTCTCCTAATGATGTGATCCCGTTAATCAAATGGCAACTCTTTTGTCCATGGCTAGGAAACATAACCATCTTTGATAAACAAGCTAGTCAAGTAGAGGCATACTAGTGACACTATGTTTGTCTATGTATTCACACATGTATTATGTTTCCGGTTAATACTATTATAGCATGAATAATAAACATTTATCATGATATAAGGAAATAAATAATAGCTTTATTATTGCCTCAAGGGCATATTTCCTTCAGAAACCCTATTTCCACCACCGCAACCTTCTGTATCCGCGAGATCCCATCTTGGAGCCTTCGTCGGCGCTCCGCCGGAGGGGGAATCGATCACGGAGGGCTTCTACATCAACACCATAGCCTCTCCAATGAGTTGTGAGTAGTTTACCACAAACCTTCGGGTCCATAGTTATTAGCTAGATCGCTCCTTCTCTCTCTTTGAATCTCAATACAAAGTTCTCGTTGATCTTCTTGAAGATCTATTGGATGTAACTCTTTTTGTGGTGTGTTTGTCAAGATCCGATGAATTGTGGGTTTATGATCAGGTTTATCTATGAGAAATATTTGAATCCCCTCTGAATTCTTTTATGTATGATTGGTTATCTTTGCAAGTCTCTTCAAATTATCAGTTTGGTTTGGCCTACTAGATTGATCTTTCTTGCAATGGGAGAAGTGCTTAGCTTTGGGTTCAATCTTGCAGTGTCCTTTCCCAGTGACAGCAGGGGCAGCAAGGCATGTATTGTATTGTTGCCATCGAGGATTAAAAGATGGGGTTTATATCATATTGCTTGAGTTTATCCCTCTACATCATGTCATCTTTCTTAATGCGTTACTTTGTTCTTATGAACTTAATACTCTAGATGCATGCTGGATAGCGGTCGATGTGTGGAGTAATAGTAGTAGATGCAAAATCGTTTCGATCTACTTGTCGCGGACATGATGCCTATATACATGATCATGCCTAGATATTCTCATAACTATGCACTTTTCTATCAATTGCTCAACAGTAATTTGTTCACCCACCGTAATACTTATGCTATCTTGAGAGAAGCCACTAGTGAAACCTATGGCCCCCGGGTCTATCTTTTATCATATAAGTTTCCGATCTACTTTATTTTGCAATCTTTACTTTCCAATCTATATCATGAAAATACCAAAAATATTTATCTTATCTTATTATCTCTATCAGATCTCACTTTCGCAAGTGGCTGTGAAGGGATTGACAACCCCTTTATCACGTTGGTTGCGAGGTTCTTGTTTGTTTGTGTAGGTACGAGGGACTTGCGTGGAGCCTCCTACTAGATTGATACCTTGGTTCTCAAAAACTGAGGGAAATACTTATGCTACTTTGCTGCATCACCCTTTCCTCTTCAAGGGAAAATCAACACAGTGCTCAAGAGGTAGCAAGCACCTTGCTTCTTCCTTCTCTCCACGCCTCCGCCCATCCCTCTCAAGCCCTACTTCCATGGTAAAGGACAAGACTGCGGCCCTGGAGCACGTGAAGAAGGCGACGGCGAAAGGCAAGAAGGCGGCAAGGGGGTCGTCGTCACGTTCCGGTCTGCCGGCCGGCTGGATCCAGGGGGACTGGATCCACTCGATCGTCATGAAGGAAGACCTAGAGAATCTCGCCGCCGATGGCCTGATTGCTCATGGGTCCTGGAGGTTGCCAAAGGAGTAATCTGAGCCCCAGCCGCACGAGGGTGAGCACGTCTTCCTTACCACCCACGTCGACCTAGGTTTCTCCCTTCCCCCACATCCATTCTTTCGGTTTTTTTTGAACTTCTTCAGTGCTTAGATCCACCACTTTCCTTCCAAAAAAATCTCGTATCTTGCCGCATTTGTTTCAATGTGCGAGAACTTCCTTGGGTGTCAGCCGCACTGGGGTCTGTTCAAACATATTTTCACTTGCCGATCTCAGTTGGTGAAGAAAGCTAACCTAGATGACGAAAAGACGCACGTGATCCAAATGTGCGGGGGGTTAGGGGTCCAAACAAGATGTAGGAGTACTTTCCCCCACATGACATTTCTCAAGTCAGTTAGAGGATGGTAGTAGACTCGGTTTTACTGCAATGACATCCCGACTCCCGGTAAGTTGACCGGCCTCGCCCCTTTCACTCTAGATAGACTCCGTCGACCTTCTTCACTGGAAGTAACCGTGACAGAGAAGGGGAGGTGTCCATGTTAGTCGACGCGTCATTGCATTAGTCTAGGGGGGTGTGACTGGCATGGATCTGCTGGAGGTGTTTGTCAGTCGACGCATTCAATCTCTCCAAGCTCGTGACCACCCAATGTGGATGTACTCGGGTGTCGATGACACCGCTCGGGTCCACCCGGAGGAGGTTGTCAAGGAGATGGTGGATCAGTGGCTACAAAGCATCACTGGTAACAAGGATAACCCTCGTGGAGCCATAAGTATCTTGCCATTCGACGCCAACAATGCTCCAGATGAGGTCAGGCTCGATTTACCGAGTGTTTTTTCAACACGCAATTGTTCTTGAATCTGACTAATACTTGTAACTTGTGCCTTGTGGGTTTTCACCAAAATGTACTCAATGCCGAATGGGGAGCAGCACCAAGAAGGAGTAGAGAGTGATGGTGAAAGCGCTGACTTTGAATATGCAGATGACAATGAGGATGACAATGAGGACTCTGGTAGCAGTGAGGAAGTCGATTCACTGCCTCGCTCTGAACGACGTTCCAAACAATCGCAACACCCTGCGGGAGGGCGTGGCAAAGCAGTTCCGCCGAGTGTGAAGATTCCAAAGTGCACTTGAACTTCAACCCCATAGCCAACAAAGAAGGCCGCGTAGCAGGCCAAAGTTATTCCACCGAAGCCTCGGAAGGCCCTGCCCAGGATCAAGGTGGTCGTGCCCGTTGCTTCAATGTAAGTGTTTCTATTGCTTGTCTTTCGTTACCACTGTGCACTTCTTTACTTGCTTGACCGAGTGAAATTTGGGACTCTTAGTGCTGCTACTTCTGCAACATCTATGGATATCGAAGAGGAGCGGGATGATGCGGAGACTGCAGATGCGGACACCTCTCGGGTAGGTATGATTTCACAGTCATGCTTTTACTCTGTCAACTGTTTTGGTGGGCGACTGAAATCTTACTGTCGAGTGTTTTGCAGTGCCGACAAATGTTATCTAGCTTCCATATGATGACGATGAGGATGTACCTCAAAGGAGTACAAGGAGAAGGGAAGAGCTTTGAGTAGGAGGGTACCTGTCAGCAAAGCGCCTCGCCCGACATCCGAGCTTGTAGTTCAACGACTTGATGATCCAGTATGGGCTACTGTCTCTTTTGCTGATCCTCTATCGACTGACCAACCCTCGGCGCCAACTACTCAGACTTCTGGCCCGATTGCACAACCTCAAGCTCCAAACCCACCGGCCACGTCATCTGCTCCATCATCCACTCCGTTTTTTATTCATCACATCTCAGAGGACCAAGTAGAAGCTGCCAAGGAAGCCATGATCCAGGCAGGTCTGATGATGGACCAACTGAAGGTGGTGTATGACACCAGCAAGGTTGCCAAGCCAATGTCCGAGTAAGTGGAATTGTAAGTTGATTTATGTTTGGCTTTTCCAGCTTGATCCTTGCTCTGTTAGGATATGCTACCTGAAAACTGCTGCTTTATTATTCGTAAGATGTCCGTTTTGGAACCTTTAATGTGCATCTATCATGGGTCTGTGCCTTGCATCTGTACACCCACTGGTTGTCTTTTCGTAGCTGTGTAGCTCTTCCACTCGAGTTTAGACAGGTCATGTCGAGTGAGATCTTG
The DNA here is from genome assembly GCF_002162155.2 of Triticum dicoccoides. Classification (NCBI taxonomy): domain Eukaryota; kingdom Viridiplantae; phylum Streptophyta; class Magnoliopsida; order Poales; family Poaceae; genus Triticum; species Triticum dicoccoides. The sequence goes on from NC_041393.1 coordinate 65,914,271, forward strand.
GTCCAATGGGGGCACGCCGAGTGCACCCACTGGGTGTAGTCCAGAGACCACTGTCGACTGCAGGCAGTCGACGGTGGTCTAAGAACAAATGTTTTTACTCCTTCCACTCAGGCCGGGCGGACCATGCCAAGTGGGAAATCAAACCAGTGGGGGAACGCTAAGTGAACCCACTGGGTGTAGTCCTCGAGACCGTTGTCGAATGTTTGATTCAGTGGCAGTCTTAGAACTCTTTTGCCATAGTCAACCTTATCTTGCACTTTTTCACTCGAAAGTAACTAGTCTTTGTTTTTGTCGATTGACTGATCTCGTTGTTGATTGCAGAAATCTTGCGAACTTGGGACCCAGTATGCTGCCTTAGAACAAGAGAAAATCCAACTCAAGCTTGACCTGGATCTGGCCAAGGAGAACCTAAAGAAGGCTCAAGATGAGGTGGAGTCATGGGAGGTAACAACTTGTCGACTGCATGCCTTGTTATTTTTCCTTTCTCATGCTCTTTTGAGAGAGTGAGTGATCCCACTCGAACAGATGTGCGTAGTGAAAACCGTCAACTCCAAGCCCGACTAAGGAATGTTGTTTCTTTAGACAAAATGAAGCAGGCCTTGGAGCAGAAGGACCTTGATCTTGCGGAGGCGCAGAAGACGGCACGTGAGAAGGCTGAACTGGCTGACATGAAGCTAGCTTCAGTCAGTAAGTTGGAGGAGGAGAATGCCAAGCTGAAGACTGCTGTTGACGAGGCAAAGAAAGAAGCTGCACAGCTGAAGGAGGAGAAGGTGGTCCTGGCTGACAAAGTGGATGTTCTCACTCGGAAGAGGGATGAACTGGAGGCTTATCTGGGAGGTCTTGCCAAGAAGATGTTCCTCATGCTCGGAGGTACTTTTCCTCATTCGACTGGGTTCAAAAAACTTCTTCACCATGTTGCTGCCAATTCATTACTTTTCTTTGCGTGTAGAGTTCTGCCAGAATTTTGAGGAGGAAACCAGGCGGATCGAGACGGGATTAGACCACATCAATTCTCCTGTCGGAGATGAAGCTGCAATGAACGTGCTGCGACTGGAATCTCGCCTTGCTAGTGTCTTGAACTACATTGCTCGGCTGAAGGTCGCACTAACTCGGGTGGACAAGGAGCTATGGCCAGAGGACAATATTCAAAATGACCTCGAGTCTTTGATGACTCGCCTCAATGACATCCCTAGTCGAGTGCAAGCTTGGAAGAAGTCAGCTGCTTGTTGTGGAGCCGATATGGCCTTATCACTCGTTTGAGTCCACTACAAGGAGGCTAGGGAGGACAAGCTGAAGGCACTCTAGATGGCTAACACAAAGAAGCTCCAGTTTGAAGACTTTATGGAGACTTTTATCGATGCAACCACTCGGATCGCCAACGGTATTGACTTGGGAACCTTTGTCGAGCGAGCTAGCCCTCCTCCCTCGAGTGAAAAACTTGATGATTTGAATACATTTGCCTCAGAAATGCCAAGTGATCATGTAACCGTTAAACTTTGTCGGGCCTGACGCCCGAGTACTTTTTCTTGTGGTTCTGAACTTCGCTGGATTTATCCGAACTTGGTTGTTTTATCTAAATGCAGTTTTCTCGCCTCCAATGTGCTTGGATTTTTTAACCTAGGCGAAGTTGGTCCGCAGCTAAGCCCCTGAGTACGGGGTGGAACGGACGTTGTACTTGTGGCGCAGCTCAAAGTGCACCTCGTCGTACTTGCGGATTGCTCTCCCCGAGTGGGAGGATTGCTCTCCACTTGGTGTGTTTTTGAAACTTAAGCGAGTAAGGGGTCGTGGCTAAGTCCCCGAGTAGGAGGATTGCTCTCCACTTGGAGTATTTTTGAAACTTAGGCGAGTATGGGGTCACAGCTAAGCCCCTGAGTGGAAGGGTCGCTCTCCACTTGGAGTGTTTTTGAAACTTAGGCGAGTACGGGGTCGCGGCTAAGTCATCGTGTGGGAGGATTGCTCTCCACTCAGAGTGTTTTTGAAACTTAGGCGAGTACGGGGTCGCAGCTAAGCCCCCGGGTGGGAGGATTGCTCTCCACTCGGAGTGTTTTTGAAACTTAGGCGAGTACGGGGTTGTAGCTAAGCCCCTGAGTGAGAGGATTGCTATCCACTAGGAGTGTTTTTGAAACTTAGGCGAGCGTGGGGTCGCAGCTAAGCCCCCAAGTGAGAGGGTTGCTCTCCACTCGGTGTATGTTTTGAAACTTAGGCGAATCTGGTTCGCAGCTAAGCCTCCGAGTGAGATGGTTGCTCTTCACTCAGAGTATATCTTGAAACTTAGGCGAATCTGGTTCGCAGCTAAGGCCCCGAATGAGAGAGTTGCCCTTCACTCGAAGTATGTTTTGAAACTTAGGTGAATCTGGTTCGTAGCTAAGCCCCCGAGTAAGAGGGTTGCTCTTCACTCAGAGTATGTTTTGAAACTTAGGCGAATCTGGTTCACGGCTAAGCCCCCGAGTGAGAGGGTTGCTCTTCACTCAGAGTATGTTTTGAAACTTAGGCGAATCTGGTTTGCAGTTAAGCCCCCGAGTGAGAGGATTGCTCTTCACTTGGAGTATGTTTTAAAACTTAGGCAAAACAGGTTCGTGGCTAAGCCACCCACTGGGGGATTTGGACACACGTTTATGCGAAAATAATCATTAGGATACTGTGGAAATCATGTCTTTGATAAACCATCTAAAAGTATTCTTATTACATCTCGACGATCGAGTGTTCAACTATAAAAACGGCGGAGTAGATCCGTGTTCCAAGAGCGCGGCTCGTCCTTCTTCTTGGCTACATTGTAAAGGTGATATGCTCCATTGTGGAGCACCTTGGTGACGATGAAGGGGCCTTCCCAGGCAGGGGCGAGCTTATGAGGCTGTTGCTGATCCACTCGGAGCAAAAGATCTCCTTCTTGAAATGCTCGACCTTCGACGTTTCGGGCGTGGAATCGATGCAGGTCTTGTTGATAGATGGTCGACAGGATCAAAGACATCTCTCGCTCTTCCTCCAGGAGATCAACGGCGTCCTGGCGTGCCTGCTTTGCCTCAGCTTCTGAGAAGAGTTCCACTCGGGGAGCATTGTGCAGTAGATCACTTGGAAGCACGGCTTCATCCTCATACACCATGAAGAAAGGGGTTTAATCAGTCGACCAATTGCGAGTCGTATTCAATCCACATAGAATAGATGATAACTCAGTCACCCAAGCTCCAGCTGCATGGTTGAGGTCGCACATCAATCGGGATTTCAGCCCTGGGAGGATCAAACCATTTGCTCTTTCAGCTTGTCCATTCGATTGCTGGTGGGCAACGGATGCGTAGTCAACCCGGGTACCTTGGGAAGCGAAGAATGCTCTGAACTCATTAGAATCAAAGTTTGAGCCGTTGTCCGTGATGATGCTGTGCGGAACTCCGTATCGGAACACCAACTCTCTGATAAAACTGATGGTTGTGCTTGAGTCAAGATTCTTGATAGGTTTGGCTTCAATCCACTTAGTGAACTTGTCGACTGCCATGAGCAGATGAGTGAAGCCACTTCTGCCGATACTTAGAGGCCCAATCATGTCCAGTCCCCACACAAAAAATGGGCAGACGAGTGGGATAGTCTTCAAAGCTAATGTAGGTTTGTGGGACATGTTCGAGTAAAACTGGCAGCCTTCACACTTCTTGACGATCTCCTTAGCCCTTTCATTTTCTCGTGGCTAGTAGAATCCTGCTCGGTATGCTTTGGCCACGATGGTCCTAGAGGACGCGTGGTGACCATAGGTCCCCGAGTGAATCTCATTCAAGATCAGTCGACCCTCTTCTGGAGAGATACATCGTTGAGCTACGCCAGTAACACTCTCTTTGAAAAGCTATCCGCTTATTACTATGAAGGCTTTGGATTTGCGGACGATCTGACAAGCCTCATGCTCATCCTTTGGGAGCTCCTGCCTGAGCAAATATGCAATATATGGCACTGTCCAGTCCGGGGTGATTACCAAAACTTCCATGATTAAGTCGACTACTGCTGGCACTTCGACCTCAGTCGGATTGGTAGAACTTATTGGTTATGGGGGCTCCTCTGTAAAAGGATCTTCTTGCACTGACAGGGTGTGGAGATGCTCCAAGAACACATTACTGAGAATAGGCTTCCGAGTGGAACCTATTTTTGCCAGATCATCAGCTGCTTGATGCTTGAGTCAGTGAATGTGGTGGAGCTCTAATCCTTCAAACTTCTTCTCCAACTTCCTTATTGCATTGCAGTATCCGGTCATAGAAGGACTCCGGACATCCCATTCTTTCATCACTTGTTTAACCACCAAATCTGAGTCGCCGTATACTATCAAGAGACGGACGCCAAGTCAAATGGCCATACACAACCCGTAGAGAAGTTCTTCGTAGTCAGCTTCATTGTTGGAGGAATCAAAGTGAATCTGGAGAACGTAACTAAGTTTGTCACCTCTTGGGGATACCAGGACCACTCTAGCACCAGAGCCGTTTAACATCTTGGACCCATCAAAGAACATGGTTCAGTGTTTCGAGTGAACTTGAGTCGGATGTTGTTGCTAAATCCACTCGGCCAGGAAATCTGCGACTGCTTGAGCTTTGATTGCCTTTTTAGCTTCAAACTTTACATCTAGAGGAAGAAGTTTGATTGCCCACTTAGCCACTCGACCGCTTGCATCTCGATTGTTCAAAATTTCAGATGACGGAGTGTTGCTGACGACTGTAATCGAGTGGTCTCCGAAGTAATGTGCAACTTTCTTTGCAGTCAAGTAGATTCCATAGACAAGCTTCTGGTAATGTGGATACCTTTGCTTGGACGGAGTCAAGACTTCAGAAATGTAATACACTGGGTGTTGAACTTTATAGGCTTTGCCTTTCGCTTCTCGCTCGACTGTGTGAACTGTGCTGACAACTTGTCCAGTGGCTGCAATATACAACAATAGAGGCTCTTTGCTGACCGGAGCAGCAAGCACCGGCTGGGTGGAAAGTAGGGCTTTGAGCTCTACAAACACTGCTTCAGCTTCAGGAGTCCACTTGAACATTTCAGACTTTTTCATCCGTTGGTAAAGAGGCAATGCCTTTTCACCGAGACGAGAAATGAATCGACTCAATGCAGCCAAACAACCTGTGAGCTTCTGAATGTCATGCACGTGCACAGGGCATTTCATTCGGATAATTGCCCCAATCTTTTCTGGGTTTGCATCAATCCCTCGTTCGGAAACGAGAAAACCAAGTAATTTTCCTCGTGGGACTCCGAATGTGCACTTTGACAGATTAAGCTTGATGTCATATCTTCTTAGATTGGCAAAGGTTTCAGCAAGGTCGGTTAGTACGTTGGAACTCTTGCATGACTTGACCACGGTATCATCCATGTATGCTTCCATGTTCCGACTGATTTGAGTGACCAGGCACTTCTGGATCATGCGCATGATGTGGCACCATCATTCTTGAGACCAAAAGGCATGGTAACATAGCAAAAACACCCGAATGGGGTGATGAAGGTCGTTTTTATTTCATCAGGTCCATACAGTCAGATCTGATGGTACCCGGAATATGCATCCAAGGAAGACAAACGCTCACACCCTGCAATCGAGTCGACAATCTAATTGATGCGGGGGAAAAGAAAGTGATCTTTCGGGCAGGCCCGATTGATATGCTTGAAGTCAATACACATACAAAGTGAATCATCTTTCTTGGGGACCATGACGACGTTGGCGAGCCACTCAGAGTGGTATATCTCACAGATGAACTCAGCTGACAGGAGCCGAGCTACTTCCTCGCCAATCGCCTCCCTCTTTTCCATGGAGGACCGACAGAGATGCTCTTTGACAGGTTTTGCTTTAGGGTTGACATGTAAATGGTGCTCAGCTAGTCCCCTGGGTACACCCGACCAGTCCCTTGGATGCAAAGATGTGCTAGTTCTCACGGAGGAACTGGATGAGCGCTTCTTCCTATTTCAGATGAGGGGTCTTCCGGGTCGGAGCAGTTGAGGGGTCTTCCGGGTGAATGTCGAGTGTCGTTGAAATGTGGGTCGGAGCAGTTGAGGGGTCTTCCGGGTGAATGTGGACTGTCTTTGTTTCACCGGCCGACTAAAATGCTGACTCTGAAGTAGGCTTCTTAGCTCGCAACAAATCACTCGAATCGACATTTTTCTTGTATTCTTCCAGCTCTACCACCACCATTTGCTCATCAGCAACTTTGGAGCCTTTCTAGAGGCACTCCTCAGCTCTCTGCCTATTTCCCGTGATTGTGATCACACCTCTGGGTCCAGGCATTTTCAACTTAAGATACATGTAACATGGTCGGGCCATGAAACGAGCATATGCGGGCCTACCCAGAATAGCGTGATAGGCACTGTGAAAATCCACCACCTCAAACGTCAACTTCTCCTTGCGGTAATTCTTGGAATCACCGAAAACCACATCAAGAGCTATGTGCCCGAGTGACTTTGCTTTCTTTCCGGGGATGACACCGTGGAACTGCATGTTGCTCTCACTGAGTTTGGACATCAGAATGCCCATCCCTTGAAGGGTCTCATCGCATAGAATGTTCAAACCACTGCCACCATCCATACGGACTTTAGTCAGTCGGGTGCCCCCAACGACTGGGTCGACCACCAACGCTTGCCGCCCAGGGGTGGCAACATGCGCTGGGTGATCTGACTGGTCGAATGGGAGTATTCGACCACTTCAAGTACATCGTAGTTGCCAGAGCAACCATATTCACTTCTCTGTTAATGACTTTCAGTCGAGTTTTGCTCTCGACATCAGCAAAAAATCACCAAGGTAGCATTGACCTTAGGATAACCATCTTCTTCTTCTTTCTCGTCATCCTTATCAGAGTCCTTTTCATTAGGCTGACCTTCTTGGAACTGCTGAATCAGGAGTCGGCATTATCGAGTGGTATGCTTGGGCAAAATCAAGTTACCCTCTTCATATTTCTTCGTGTGAATATGACACGACAATTCCAAGTCATCTTGGCCTGATTGATCTTTCACCTTTTTGGGCACCCATGGCCCCTTAGGCTTTCCCTTAAACTTCCCTTGCACATTCAGAATTGCGGCTTCGGTGGGACCTGCAGGCTCAGCTTTACGTTTCTTTTTTCGACTGGTGTTTCTGCCTTCGGTGTCCTGGTCGACTGGTTTCCCCTTTCCATTGCGGAGTCGGTCTTCCTCTTCGCCATTTGCATACCGAGTGGCTATTTCCATCATTCGGTTCAGAGACACGTCTCCGGAATGACTAAACTTCAGGATGAGCTCTCTCTATCGGACGCCCTCCTTGAAGGCGCAAACTGTCTGGTGCTCTGACACATTTTCCACCACATGGTGAAGGGTAGTCCATCTCTGGATGAAGTCTCTCAAAGTTTCATTCGACTTCTGAACACAGTGTTGCAACTCAGTCAGCGCAATAGGTCGCTTGTAGGTGCCCTCGAATGTCTTAATAAACACTCGGGCTAAATCTTCCCAACAGAAAATACTTCCAAGGGCCAACTGATTCAACCAAGCTCTGGCTGAACCCTCAAGCATCAAGGGGAGGTGCTTCATGGCTACATCATCGTTGCCTCCACCAATCTGCACCTCCACTCGGTAATCTTCTAGCCAAGTGTCTGGCTTCGACTCACCGATGAACTTGCTCACTTCGGCAGCCAATTTGAAGTTGGGAGGGATCTCAGCAGCTCGGATGGCTCTACTAAAACACTCGGGCGCAAAAACAAATGTTCTGCTTCCAATTGGATGGTCTCTGTCTTGTCCTTCTCTGTTTGCTCTGCCTCTGTCGACCAAACCCTGCACGAGGAGTGACCTTGCATCGAACCTAGGCTCTCTTGGGTCGACTGGGGCTCTCCGATCGTCACCATACGGGTGCCTTTCATCATACCGCCGAGGCGCATACGACCCGCCCCTTGGAGGAGGCGTAGGCACTCGACGGTGGTCATCATGAGGATATCGAGGATCACACTGCCCATGACCTCAACCAAGGCACTAATCTTGGCGGTAACCACGATCTTCACGGTGCGGAGGCAATCTCGGGCTATGCACCGACTGAATTGTGTCTGCAACCACAGATCTGCTATGGATTCTGTTGCGCTAGTGAGAAACAGCCGAGTTCTGTTCCCCTGCTGCCCAGAGCAATGCTCGGATCTGCAGCAAACCTCTACCAGCTTTCGAACGTGACGGCTAAATTGACTCTGCTATGCGTGCTGCTGCTGCAACATTTTGGATCAGAGTATGGTATACCTGAGGTTCTTCCCGAGTTCAGTCAAAAACAGTTGTCGTGGTCGTTGACTTGATCTAGGAATCTGCTGACAGGCGCGTTCGCCGAGTGCCTGCTAGAGATTCTCCAGACCGCGTACGCTCAGCCAAGGTGGCTAAGCGCGTAACCTCCAAGGCCCGAGCCTCGGAGGTCTCCCTAATGATGGGGGTCTGGAGCGCCTGGACGTTGCGGCGATGCAGCTCTTCCCTCTGCTCCGCAGTGAGGGCTTGGGGATAGTATTCGTCATGATCACGCGACGGATCACCGCTGCCGTCGCTGCCGCCGCAATGAAATCCGGGTGGAATGCGTTGGGAGTTGAGCATGAGGACTTCCGCCGCAGGTTCATTGCTCTCGCACTTGGAAAGAGTGTCCGAGTGACCAATCGGCAGGTCGAACGATCCACCCGGCTTGAGGGGTTGTCAACTGGCGAGCCACCGCATGCTTCACCCATGCTGGAGCAGCGAATGACCAGATCGCCGCGATGGCGGACGACGGGGAGCATAGACACCATGGGAGTCGATCGATACAGAGTCGACGGCTGACGCAAAAGTACACCGCAGGCACTCGCACGAAAGTGCGCCGCCCCGCGGACGGTAAGGGCCTCGACGTCGAGGGGGGCTTCTTGGAGCCAGTCGGAGTCAGCGGCGATTATGATGAGCGCACCGAGATGGATCTCGCGGCCCCAAGCCAAACCACCGTCGGAAACCATGTTGACGGAGAACGAACTTTGCAACCTCACCAGAAGTCACTCAGACGCCTGCCCCACGATGGGCGCCAACTATCGTGGGAATGAGTCTGACAGTAAGAGTAGGGGGTATGTAGGAGGAGGCAGTGTCCTAGCTACGGCAAGGTTGTACACGCAAGTTTACGAGTTCAGGCCCCTCTCAGAGGAGGTAATAGCCCTATGTCTAGGTGCTGCGGAGGCTTGTCGACTGGATATGTGTGGAAGTTATAGGGAATGCGAACCCTTGTGCCAGAGGAGGGGGCACTAAAAAAAATGCACTTCCGTGATGATATGTGTTTGTCACAGTAGGTCACGTTTTTTGTCATGCATGTACATCCATGACGATTTTATGACAGAATCAAGATAGTCATACATGTGCTGTCGTAGAAGTGTTTCATGACATTACCAAAATTATCATCACGGAAGTGGCCACTTCCATGACGATAATTCCCGCATCATGGAAGTGCTTTCGTCAAGGGTGACCGACACATGGCATCCACTGTAACGGAACGCCGTAACGTGGCATCCACCATAATCCGTTAACAACCCTGACCAATGGGGATTTTCCACGTGTAAAATCATCATTGGCTGGAGTAAACACGTGTCATCTCACCGTTGGGACAGATGTCATCCACTCATTGGACCAAAGGTGCCTATGATACGTCAACACATGGCATGACCCAACAGAGGCCCATTCCTATGAAAAGGCCGGCCCGTTTGACTTGGTCAAAAGGTGGCGGGCCGGCCCACGGAAAGCCTGTTAACGACATGTTCGCATATAGCCCATTTACATCCCGCAAACACAGGGCCCGTTACGACCTATCTGAATTAGGCCCAGTAGCGTCATCTAGGCCGTCCAATATGATTCCATCCCGTTTTAACTTCCGGCCCATGTATGGCCCGTGACGTCTTTCGGCCCATATGAGGCCCTTTGTAACTCTTGGCCCATTAATGGCCCGTGCTGAAACTGGCCCGTAATGAACAGTGTATCACTTTATACCCATTAATGGCCAATTATTCCATTGGGACGTTTCCAGCCCATGTTATCTTTCGGCCTTCTCAGGTCCCATTTATTCTTGGGCTCATTTCCAGCATTCGGTTACTTACGGCTCGTTACTGTCATTTTCTGCTTGTGGGCCAAATTCATCCCGTTGTTACAGTCGTCCCACGTGTGGGACGTTAATACGTTGGGCCGTTTTCATAGCGTCATCAAATATGTCCTATTAATGATGGCCTGTTATGGTCGGCCCATGAACGGACGATTCCAACTCTAGCCTATTTACGGCCATAATGTGGCCTGTTATTGGCCCATGTTTGGCTGATCGATCGTCCGGCCCATATAAGGCCCATTGATGATACGACCCGTAGAAGGCCCATTGTGTCTTTGGCCCATAGAAGGCCCATTGTTTCTACGGCCCGTAGAAGGCCCATTGTTTCTATGGCCGGTAGGAGGCCCAGTGTCACTACAGTAAATATGTAGCCGATGGTTATTGTGGCCTAGTTTTAAAAAATAGGTTATTGTGGCCACTAGCAAACCGCGTAAAAAGAACTGCACTGACTAGAAGCAAACAAATAAACAAGATAACAAGGAAATAAATAAGCAAGCAACTTATGCTAGGCTATCACGGCTATTACACATATTACATCCACTGGGCATCAAAGTTCGCCATCAGTGCAAATATAGGGAACAAAGCAGCATATAAACGCCGCCGCAAAACAAGTCCAGAACTGAAACCACTTCAGAAGAGCTCAAGAAACAATATCCTGGGTACCCATAATGCTGGAAAGATGCTTAGCAAGCTTATTAACTTTCTCTTGTTTGGCGCTTAAATCCTCCAGCGCGTGTTGTTGCACAAGAAAGTACGCATCTGAATTCTGCAGGGACTTCCTCAGTCCTTCGGCTTGTTACCGTAGCACAGATGACTGATGCCTTTTAGCTTGTAGCTGAGACTAAAGAAGCCAAAGTGATTCAAGCAGCGAGTTCGAAGAGCTTGTGCCAGCGGTACTGGCCAGTAACTCGAACACTACATGAATGCAGGACTGTGGGGTTTTCTCACTGTCTACAAGATCGTTTTATCACCTTTCTTGGAGATCAACAGGGTTGTCTCACTATCTTGAACCTTATCTGCATTACTTTCTCTACCATTGCATAGTGGGGTGCTCTTCTCCAATATTCTGTTTGCATACTACAAGAGAAACAAGCAGACACATCACAGGTTTAGCTTGTAGTATACGAAACTCATTTTGGTAAACCGGTTCAGTAGTAAGGTGGACATGATAACAGCATGAAACAAACATATATTTATGTACTATGGTCACTGTATTGTCCATATCATTCTAGTTTATGTTGCCTAATCAAGATAGAGACACAATTCAACTCATAAATTTTTAAGACACATCAGCATAGACAGAATATAAGTGTGAGAAACTACATAGCATTGGCATCACTTGTAATGTGCATCACATGAGAACATAACTGTTTATACAACTTAAACTGAAATCAACAGAGAGCAAGAAGTTAGAACAACAATCCAGTTAAATAAATAGCTTTAAAACATACCTGTTGCACCATTGGAGTTTTAGTTGGATCCTTCAAATTCAAAAGTAGTTGGTATGAGTAAATATAGTGATGCAATAGCAAAGGAGTATGGACCATAGCTACGGAATCTGACCTGATAACAGTTGCTCTTCTGCTTTAAACGTGGAGTTTAGGTTAGTTGTGGTGGTCTTCGTGCTTTGGGCACTACAGTAGCTTTACAAACTGCTCGTGTGGGGGTACTCTATGGTGGACATGGTGCTTTGTCAACTAGAAGTGGGTTACTCTCCGCCGGGGTTGTGGTTAGATGGGTTGTAGCTGGTTCTCCGCCCAATGGTGTAATTGTGCAATCTGGAAGAGTCTCGATTATGTGTGGTGGGGCTAGTTTGTGGGCCAGTACAACCATGGTTCTATCTGCATCGACGGGTAGCACTGTCTTTTGTGAAGAACGGGGTTTTGCTCCCTTAGATACTTCCATCACCCCCTCCAATTCAAATGGATGATAAACAAGAAAAGAAATTGAACGTACAGACATTGTATGATAGACAGATGTGGTAATTCACATATATGTTGTCTAACCAAACATGACAGCATGACACAATTTCACATATATGATGCCTAACTAAACAGGATAGCATGACATAGTTTCAGATATGTGATGGATAACTTAACAGGATATAATGGCATAACTCAACATATGATGAGTACCTAAACAGGATGACATGGCAAAACTATATGATGTCTTTCTAAAATAGGCTGGGATGAAATAATTCACATATATGTTGTCTAAGTATACATGATGGCATGATATAATTGACATAATTGATTCATATACTAAGCAGCTCGCACTCGCATGTATGATGTCTAAACTAAGCAGATGGAATTCAATATTGTGCATATGATGTCTAAACTAAGCAATGCAAGACACCATATGCATCATATGAGAAATATAAACATTGCAACTTAGAGCATACACCTCAGGTGGGATATAGGACTGGTCATCTGTCTCTGAATCCTCCTCTGAGGAGCTCCCTGTAACCATCGAGATATATGCTTCAACAGGTACCATTGCCTGCTCTAAAGACCTGGTTTTCACTCCAGATTTTTCCATAACCGGCTCAAATGGCTGATACACATGAAGAGTACTTCAATATACACATATTGTCGACAAATGGAATACGTAATGAAAAAAAAGATGGCATGAGATAATTCACATATATGATGCCTGGCTACATGGAGGTGCATAATTCACATATATGTTAACTAGCTGAAAAACATGGCATTGCATAATTCACATATCTGATATAGAAAGCAAACAGGAGGCATTCACACAAAGCATGTCTAATCTAAGCAGATGGCATGGCAATGCAAGACACCATATGCATGATATGAGCAATATAACCTAGCCAAGTTAGAGCATGCACCTCGGGGGGGGGGGATACGACTAGTCATCTGTCTCTGAATCCTCCTCTCAGGAGCTATCTGTAACCAGCAAGAAATCTGCATCGACGGGTAGCACTGACTGCTCAGAAGACCTTGTTTTCACTCCAGATTTTCCCATGACCGACTCAAATGGCTGATGCACAGGAAGAGGAGATGAATGTATAAACATTGTTGACAAATGGAATACATTATGGAAAAAAATATGGCACGATACAATTCGCATATACGATGACTGGCTAAACAAGATGGCATTGCATGATTCACATATACGATGCCTGGCTAAAGAAGATGGCATTGCATAATTCCCATATACTCCCTCTGTTCCTAAATATTTGTCTTTTTAAAGATTTCAAATGGACTACCACATATGGATGTATATAGACATATTTTAGAGTGTAGATTCACTCATTTTGTTCCGTATGTAGTCACTTGTTGAAATCTCTAAAAAGATAAATATTTAGGAATGGTGGGAGTATGATATAGAAACCAAAACATGTGGCATTCACACAAAGCAAATCTAAACTAAGCTGATGACATATAAGATGTATAATGTAAGCAATGCGAGGCGCCATATGCATGATATGACCAACATCAGCATGCCAGGTTAGAGCAAACACCTCAGGTGGTAAACAGGCGTGATCGGATCCTTCTGAATCCCCATCTGAACAGTTATCTTCCTCTAGAATACAATCTGGAAATGCAGGAGGGGGCCCACTTCGCCCACCATGGAGCGGCGTCTGCATGACATTATATTCCCACGCAACGGTCTTCTCTTTTTCTCTACATGTTCAGTATGATTGTGTATAATATCTGACATGCATAATAAAAAAATAGTTAGATTTTGTAAGGCCTAAGGGGTGCATGCAAAAATCAAGACTGATGGTAGCAGACGAGTGGATGGATCCAAAACTAATGATAGCAGGTAGATTATAGCTTTAGATTAAAAATATAGACAATGGATCATCTATTGTTTGTTGCCCACCCAACGTGAACCACATAGAAGACCACAAATGAACTAGATAGTAGACAGATACTATTCATTGCTGGCTCGATATGAGACCCATGGGCATTTCAAAATTCAAGTTTGAACGATAAAGTAGCAGGTAATAATAACCAATGTATAACATAAGCAAACACGAAAGGCTGCAACCTCTCTTCTGGAACTATGTAGTCCTCAGGTTCATCTACTCAGTTGATGATGGTAATGCAGTTGGCGTGGCTGTCGACAAGGGGGAAGATGATCTGAGGCCACGAAAGAAAGTCTGCAGAGGGGATCTCTGCTGCAGTGAACGCTTCTGTCGATGGTGCACCTCAGGTGGGGTGGATGACGACACGGCAGGAGCAAGACATAACACACAGAGTTTTCTTTGACGCCCATCTGAAAATGAAGTAAATCTGTAAGGGCACCTTAGAATTGGAGGATTCTATAAACGCAGGGACAGGAAAAACATAGGAATAGGATAGGTATGCACGTGCAAAACAGAGCATTTGGAAACATAGGATTTCAGTCAACCTGGGTGTTTGGTTCACATGAATGGGAAGAACAAAGGAATGGAGAAACATGGTCAAATTAAAGTCAAACCGCGTGAAAATGAAAAAAATAAGAATCTTATTATGCCAGTAAGGCAATTAGTTCTGTTCTTCATGCATATTAATTTGAAAAGGACGTCCAGGTGAATAAAATTCCTACGTTTTTCTTCGAAAGAGACACCAAAGGAAAAAATCCTCTAGTTTTGCTTTACTCCACTCCTTCTAACCAAATGCACGAATAGTAGTTCCATAGCAAAGGATCCCTGAGGGATCTACATGAATGCAGAGTAACAAAGTGATGTGACGAGTGTACAACCTCTTTGGCATAGCCTTGTGGACCTCAACATCATTGGGTTGGACATGGAGGATGGTGATGCTGGTGTGACTGTCGGTGCGGGAAGAAGATCCGAGGCCTCTAGAAACGGCGCTGAGGGTACTGCTCCGCTGTGATGGACGGTTCCGTCATTGGAGCAGCTCCGATGAGGTGTACGGAGGCGAGGCTGAAGCAGGACAAGACAGACAACGTTAATCTGAAGTGGGACCCTAATATCATCTGCAATAGATGATGTAAAATACATCACCAAAAAGTGTTAGATGTAAAACGCATCAGCCGCACCACGCCCGCTCTGACAGATGCTGTAAGTACTATTCACTCTGAACTTAACTGAAGAAAATGAACTTTACAGTCGAAACTGAACTTTACTGTCGAAACTGATTGAACTAGTAGCAGAGCATTGCAGTAGATGTTTAGGGCATTCGAGCACTAGTAGCAGAGATGCAGTGATCTGAATCAGCAGACGCTCGAACAGGGAAAGCACTAGCAGAGAGCAAGTGGTGCAGTAGCACCGCGAGCGAGTGCTAAAGCAGCAACTCCTGTAGCTGCCGGAGGTCATGCAGCAGCAGTAGCGCAAGCGAGAGCAAGAGCAGTGCAGCAGCACGAACGAAAGCAAGAGCAGTGCAGCAGCGCATCCGACAGCAAGAACAGAGCCGCAGCGTGAGCGAGAGCCGGAGCAGCTGCAGCTAGTGCCATTGTGGAAGTCACCGCCGAGGAAGCAACGACATGGGGGAGAGACGCCATGGATGATGTGTCCGGTGACGGCACCGTCGATGGAGACCCGCCATGTCTGCTCGGTATCAATCACCGGTAGCCCCGTGAGATCAAATAAAAGATAAAATGCAGCGGTGAGTGCAAAACCTCCTCGGTGGCGTTGAGTTGGCCTCGGCTTCATCGGAGGAATTGGTGAGGGTGCTGTGGTTCCAGTGGGGCAGGTTAAGACGACACTATGGGGATTGAGGTGGTGCGATAGACGAGGCAAACGCCAGGGTAGCTCCTTCGAGGTGGAGGACGGGGCGACTGATCCGGCGGGACGACGAGATCGACGATGGATCCTCATCCAGTGCGGTGGATGAGGGACGACGAGCTATTGCGGTGGACGACATAGTCGGGGAAGAGTCTCCAGCTGGGCGGCGCTCGGGAGGCCGACGGAGGAGCGTGGGGTTTCACGGGTTTTGGTGGCCTCGGTGTACGAATGTGGGGGGCAAGCTTAGGGACGCGCTTGTCTGAAATGTAGGGTAAGTTACCCGCATACCCCCCACCGGTTTTGACACCGCGACGTGTAGCTTCTTTTCCGGCTGAGGGGTAAAAGGGGGATTTTCTGTGTCTGGGCTGCGGGACCGATTTCGGATGAGGAGGGATTTTTCACACGCGTCGAAATTTAGGGATAACAAGGCGCGGCGCGGGTTGATGAGGCGGGAGTTTCAAAGCAGGTTAGACAAAAGATACTCGAGCTTGAAAATTTCGGGATAACAATGTGCGGATTCCTTGTTCGGTAGAACAAACTGAACGTGTAAAAAAACAATTCATACAAGACACAAGAGAGTCATGTCCCCTTTTACTATATTGCTATAGATGCCATTGATAAAACTACAAGAAAAATGTAGAAAAAATTGGGAGAACAAGATTACCCTGCACAGTACCAAATCGATTCACACTTCCCTCAACAACAACAAAAAACAAATCAATTCCCACCAAAAGAAAGTGTAATGTCCCTTTTTATATGATTACAAATGCCAGGATCTCAAATTTCAATTTTTGAATCCATGTTATGTTGAATTCGAATATATCGTTAGGTGACCTTGCGGTTTACAATTGATGTAGTTGTACATTTTGATCTTCCATCATATATGAACATTTTACTCCACCATGTGAACATATATATTGTCGTCTACCATATGGACTAAATTTGAATCAATTTCCTTTATTTGAATACGATTGTTGTCAAGTTAGATAATAATTTAAATATTATCTTGATAACAAAAAACATGCATATAGCAGTAATCATATTTCACTATGAACTACATGTACCATACGCTCTCCAATTCAAATATTTGTATCCATTTTATGTTGAATTCAAATCATAGTACATTATTGGTCTAGGTAGCGAGATGTTCGGGCTAATCTAAACCCTGTTTTCATATGTAGAATTTTTTGCTAAATTGGGACAAGTTTTGGTATAAGCTTCTTTCAAACCAGAGATTCTCTCAACAATCCTCGTGGTTCCGAGAGGGAACGTGTCACCTTAGTGTGCGAAACAATATATGCTGCCTCCCCCTGATTTTCTTTACAGAGGCAACATAGAACTATATGAGTGCCCTGTTAAATTTTGGAATTATTTCGGGTTCGTTTGGCCTTTTTATACATTAATTGAGTTCGTGGACTTTTAATGTGCATAATCTAAATATGAACTGCGTGCACATGCTCTGGTGGACCAAAGTTGGTTGAAAAATCACATGTGTGTCCTTGGTTGAATTTCTAGGTCCCATGGAAGAAACGAGAATGAAATTTAAACATTTGGGCATCGTGACTCGGCCGAGAACATCGAGAAACTTAGATTTTAAATTCATGCAAATCCAAAACTCGCCTGGAAATCACGAAACTTGGCATGGTGTCATGTCATGGCACTAACATGTTGTGGTAAAAAATTGGGCCTATTTGGAAGCTCGTGGTTCTAAGAGGGAACGTGCCACCTTTGAGTGTGAAACGATATACGCTGCCCCCCCTTGAGTTTCTTAACAAAGGCAACATAGAACTACATGAGTGCCCTGTTAAATTTTGGAATTATTCCGGGTTCGTTTGTCGTTTTTAATACATTAATTGAGTTTCTGGTCATTTAATGAGCATAAGTCAAATTTGAACTACAAGCACAAGATGTTGTGCACCAAAGTTGGTTGAAAAATCACATCTGTGTCCTTAGGTGAATTTCTAGGTCCCATGCAAGAAATGAGAATAAAATTCAAACATCTGGGCATCGTGGCTCGACCGAGAACATTGAGAAACTTGGTTTTAAAATTCTTCTAAATCCAAAACACGTCTAAAAATCATGAAACTTGGCATGGTGTCATGTCATGGTACTACCATGCTGTGGTAAAAAAATGGCCGAATAGGAACAGATTTTGGTATAAGCTTCTTGCAAACCGAAGCTTCTCTCAAGAAGGCTCGTGGTTCTTAGAGGGAATGTGCCACCTTTGAGTGTGAAACGATATACGTTGTCCCCCTTGAGTTTATTTACAAAGGCAACATAGAACTACATGAGTGCCCTGTTAAATTTTGGAATTATTCCGGGTTTGTTTTGCCTTTTTTACCCATTAATTGCGTTTTTGGTCATTTAATGTGCATAATTCAAATTTGAACTACAAGCACATGCTCCCGTGCACCAAAGTTGGTTGAAAAATCACATCTGTGTCCTCGGGTGAATTTCTAGGTCCCATGCAAAAAATGAGAATAAAATTCAAACATCTGGGCATCGTGGCTCAGTCGAGAACATTGAGAAACTTGGTTTTAAAATCATCATACTTGGCACGGTGTCATGTCATGATAGTACCATGTCGTGGTAAAAAACATTGGCCGAATAGGAACAAATTTTGGTATAAGCTTCTTGCAAATCGGAGCTCCTCTCAAGAAGGCTCGTGGTTCTGAGAGGGAACGTGACACCTTTGTGTGCATAATTCTAATTTGAAATACAAGCACATGTTCCAGTGCACCAAAGTTGTTTGAAAAATCACATGCGTGTCCTCAGGTAAATTTCTAGGTTCCATGCAAGAAATGGGAATGAAATTCAAAATTCTGGGCGTCGTGGCTGGGCTAGAAACATTGAGAAAGTTAGTTTTTTAATTCCTGTAAATCCAAAACACGCAGTATTATTGAAACAGTGGGCGTTCTATTTACTACCATTTATGTGCCGCCACACGACCCCATTTTTTATTAGCTAGGAGGCGCCGTGCAGGGTAGCTATTTGAGTACGAGAGGCGTGCGATCAGACCCCTGCGCATGCTTATCGGGAGGAGAGCCCTTTGACCTCCATCTGTCATCCACCTCTCTCCCAAGGTCTCCATTAATGGCACCCGAGCCTCTGTTTAATGGTGTGGCTATGTCTCACTCGACTGAGATTTAAGAGAGAAAAAAGAAAATCTGAAAGCACGGATCTTGATGTAAGATCCGACGGACCTATATAGCATCTACTGCGACTTATAGCAAGACTGATGAATATATAAGGATGATTAATTGTCTTACATAATTAGAAAGATAATTAAAAAAGCCACATGCGGCTACACCCGAAATACATAAGGGCAAAAGAAGAAGGAAGACAAGGATCTGGCTCGCTGATCTCTACTTTCTTGATTAGTTGCTGCAGGCCGCGGGAACTAGTCTCCGCGGCGAGCGGCGATGAGCTCTTTCGTGTCCTCAATACGCTGCTTAGAACATCCACGAATTCCTCCACCAGCCTTTGGCGCTCGATGCAGAGCATGTCATTCTCGTCCATAAGTTTCTTGACGATGACACCGGTCCTCTTCAACAAGGCACTGGTCTCCTCCTGCTAGTCTGCACATCGGATGATCTTCGCCCTCAGTAGGTCGCACTCGGCCCGGAGCCTCTCTTTGCCCTCCCTTAGTTGTCGGATGACGCCGGTAGCCTGTTCAAACGAGGCTTTCATGTCGTCATGCAACCTCGCCCAGCCGGAGATCTGATCCATCTGGCTATGGACGATCGCATGCATGCGCCTATAAGAGTCATCGCCTGTCCGCGAGAAATTTTCCCAGGCCACCGCGGCGCGGCGGGACATCTCTGCTGCATTCGCGGCATGGCGGGGCATCTTTGCTGCTTCTGCGGTGTGGCCAGACCAGTCTGCTGTGTCGACGACGTGGTTGGACCTCCGTGCTGCTTCAGCGGCGCGGCAAGACCTCTGTGCTGCTACTTCCGCACGACGGGACATGTCGGCTGCTTTCGCAGCGAGGCGGGACATCTCTCGTGCTTCCGCTTCCATGCTCGCCTCTCCATGGTGGCAATCTCTCGACCCAGAACTCACGCTGGCCATGGCAGACGCAAGGGAAGGATGTTGAATGACTTGTTTGTTTTTGTGGATGAGGAGTTGAGGAGGAATGTGCAGTCATCTTGGCATACTAGTATTTATAACCGAGTACTAATATGCTCCTAAGTGGGAAACCGTTTAGGTTGTGATCGGTGTGAACAGGTTTGCAATTCAATATAGCGTGGAGTAATCTGGAATGTGACGAGACACAAGCTCAAAATTTATTTACGGTTCTAGTTTCGAAGTGCGGCACTATTCCCAGATGGCGTTACGTGGGCACGTGTTCTCGGCCGTGGTGTAGCATATGCCATGGTAGTTCTTTTTCTACTGCCGTGTACGTGCAATAACTGGCACCATCGTATACATATCTTACGGTTAATGGGTCATTCGACAGGAATAGCCGCGTGGCGAGCTATAGGCAAGTCTTTTTTTCAGACGCATTAAACCAATCTCTCGGAACTTCTCGCACGCACCATCGTGCCACCCACAAAAACTTGTACTCTGAGTTTAGTATACATTATATAGGAAGAGAAGAGGTGCACGCACGCACTCGTCCTCTCACACACGCGTCTGTTTTTTCTCGAAAGGAGGATGATGACCTCCGACCTCTGCATCTGGGAGTCACACACGCATCTGTAGCTACGAATTGTAGTGTTCTCAACCATCCGATTGGCTCTATCATGGATGTACCTATATACTAAAACAGGTCTAGATACATCTATATTTTGACAAATGGAAGGCATGTATTGTGGAACGGAGGGAGTGCTTGTCATCAAAATGGATAAAAAGGGACGTATCTAGAACTAAAATACATCTACATACATATCCTTTTATCCATTTTGATGACAAGTAGTACTTCTTACCCAAAGGAACTTTATATCCAAAGGACACAAAATATCCATTCGACTGTTGGAAATTACTGATCTGATGTCGAAGTAATTGCTGCATCACCACCAAAACCCACCATTTCTTAAGCTAAAGTAGACCGATGTCATCCCTATATTAGCATATTACTAAGATAAACAGAAGGCACTGTAGAAACATGTAGGACGTGAGTTTGTCAATCTGAATGTGGAGGGACACTAGCTTAGCCCCGGCTAGTAGCTTGGGCGAAACTGTGAAGAAGGTCAGCTCCTACACGGCGACATCGCCGGGATCCTTGCTGCTTGTCACCTCCATTTCCACCTTGATGCCGTCGGTCGTGCCTTTGGGCTCCCTCGGTGGGCCATTCGCCCACAGCTTGGCCACGTAGTGCGGCAGTGGGGACGCCCCCGCTCTGATGCAGACGACCGACACGGTGATAGGCGCGCCGATGTCGAGCATGATGCCGACCAAGAAAAACGCGCGACCGTCCTCCTCCGCGAACAGCAAGAGACGTGGCTCCGACAATGGCACTTGCAGCTGGAGCACCATGCTGTACTAGATCCTGTGCACAGGCATGGGATGTGCAGTGCTGATGTGGTGGTAGAGCGCTGCTCGCGGGCCTTCGTAGCCGTAGACGGGCACGGGGCATTTGCAGGCACAGCTATGGTGATCGGCGAGCTTGTGGTAAGTGACGTACAGCCCACAGCCTTCGTGCGGGCACTCCACCCTAACCGACGAAAGGACGGCGTCCACCGCCATGTTCCGCACGTCAAAGCCACCGCTGAGCTCACACTTCTGGCACTGCCGCTGGTTCCCGGGGCGCTCGACGCGGCAGTTCGCGTAGGCCAGGTGTCTCCCTTGCACTGCAGAAATCAACCGAACATCACATCAATCAAGAAACCTGCACCTTGCTCAATCATCCGAACAGACGAGGTGTATTCGAACCTCATACACTAGAGGCATCAAGGGGCGGAGGCACAAGGGGTAGTGGAGCATGGTGAGGTCCATCGAGACCTTAGAGAGCTCCATCGTCGGGTCCTGTTCCGTCTGCATGATCTCGCCCTCCTCGTGAACAACCATCTCTCGCTTGGGTCGGGGCATTACAAAGATTTACCATCACATATTTTATGCTACTTCAAGGTGCATTAAATCAACACATGCAAGTATCAAAAGGAGAGTCACGGCATGCATACATGCATTGTAATTAATGCATCGATAAACGCAAATTATTGAAATATATCGAGTGCAGTGCTTTGATGTGTCGTGTCAACTCATACATCAACGAGAAGTTTGATTATCCTCTCCCTCGTGGACTTAACTGCACCTGCCTTTGGCTGTATGACAGGTTGGCCACCCACCTGTCGGGCCCACCTGTCAGACATGCAAAGGCAGGAGCATCCCTCCCTCGCCCATGAGCGTGGTGGCTGGCAAGACTAAGAGAAGCTTTCGCTACACGCTCTCCCTCTCGCACGCGGTGGACATGCAACAGTTCAATCGGTGTCAGATGGCCAGAAGCATACTGTAGTACTCCTCCAGTGCAGTAGTACTCCATCATTGTTCGACTTCCTAAAGAGGCGAAGAGCCAAGCGCAGCCCGGACGCTCGTGTGGCAGTTTCATGTGTAGAGTAGTCTAGGATAGCATGTACCGTGCCTGTAAGCTTAAAATCGTTGGGGTCAGCTCCATGCTATGTGGTCGTCTCGAAGTTTTTTTTAAAAAAAAATAGTCTTCTGGCCCTACCTGTCACCCTGGTGATTGTAGTTTGCACGCTCATCTGGTCAAGATAGGAATATATATTTTAATTTATGGTGGGTAAATGTTAGAGGTTGCAGCAAATATATTGTACACTGCGGGTCTTTCAGCCAAGTTTAGAGGCAAGCATGTGGGGCCAGTTCTATGATGTGTCGCGTCAACTCGTACAACGAGGAGAAGCTTGATTTTACTACTACACGCCTTCTCCCTCGCCCATGCACGCGGTTGCTCGCAAACGAGGACAGACTTTTGCTTATAATAGTACTTCTACAACAAGCTATCCCACCCGCTCGCGGTGGACGGACAAGCAGTAGTGGATTTGACATTGTAGAAGCAGTAGTAGTAACATCATTGTTCATATTCTCGAAGAAGCGAAGAGCCAAGCGCAACCCAAACGTGGTAGTTGCGAACATTGGAGCACGCATATAGCCAGGCTCTTGCACGAGACAAAATTGCTATGTGAGCCCACTATTGTACTAGTACATACAACTACTTGCTAGTATAGCCCTGTAAACCAGAAAGGAGTATTTGCCTTTCTAGAGATTTCAACAAGTGACTAGACTACACCGAGACGGAGTACATATGGAGCAAAATGAGTGAATCTGCACCGTAAATAAATACGTAGTTCTATAGTTTTCTTCTCCGAGGTGCACAATATTGAGTATACTGACTAGTCTCTTTTTGACACACATTTACGTTTTTTTGACAAAGTATAGACGCAAGCGCTCATATACACGCGCATACACTCACCCCTATGAATGCACACACACACGACACTATCATCTTGAAATTTATGAAGTCACCATAGGCACCTCATCGTTGACGGGAACGTCTTATGACACGCGATAGACGCGAGTGGCAGTCGCCTCCATAAGTGCTTGAATGCCAAGGAGGGAGAGGGTAGCGGTTCCCGAGACATTGAACGGTCAATGATGCATCCTCAATTACATGCAGAGGGAATTAATTGGAGAAGCAGAATAGAGCTAGCACGATGTGAATGCAACCGAGTTTGGACTCTCATATGAGACTAGCCACAATGGAGAGTAACATACACTAGTAACATACACATATCCCTAGACTATGTTACTACCTCAATATTGGGTAGTAACATAAGTGTAGTAACATGCAAAGCTTCATTTATTAGGTTATAGACTCATATTGCATTGGGACATGTGATGTTACAGTAACTAGCTAAGTTACTAGTACTACATCTCTCCTCATTAACTCATTGCCACATAAGCAAATTTGCTAAGTTGGACTCGATGTTACTATCGAAGTTACTCCCACTGTGGCTAGTCTAAAGGCGCCCCACCACTCCAATCCATCTACACCCAAGTCTCTGCGCAACACTGCTCACTCCAATCCAAGACCAAGTGACTAGAAGCCACAAGCACCTATGGAGGCAATGGACGCGAGCGGCAGTCGGTTGTGCCAAATCATCCAAGGCGCCAGCCTGCGGCCCGCACCGCGCAACGTTTCCCGATGGTGCTGGCGACCGCCGGCATCGTAGCCCTCGCCGACGCAGGCTTGGCCTCTCGCATGGATGACATGATGGTCAACTCCATCCTATATGTACTCCTAGGTCAAGAAGCGCGCTGACGACCTTGCCGTACTACTCCAGCCCACGCGCCCAGGCTCCTCATTGCCTGCCACCCTCATCGGCCTCCATGGTGATGAACTCTTTCAAGCTTTGGTGGCCCTGCAGGTGCCGGAGGTCGCGATGAAGAATGTGCACCTCGAGGCCGCGCTCACCGCGTAGCGCCTTACCATGCAAGAAACCGTCAACCTGCACATCCACGTCTACGAGGAAATCGTCTACATAGGCCACTACAAGGCAAGCGAGGACAGAAAGATGTTGGCCTTCTTCCAGCGGCTGGAACCTTTGGATGCCATTGTTCAGAAGCACGCCGACCTGGCCACGAAAGCCGCTGCTACTTAGGCGCCATTCGGTGGGCCGACGCCCTGAGTCGAGGAGGTGGACGTCGTTGATGGATGCATCTCTTCTTCTTGCCTCCTGTAACCAGCACCGCATCACCTCGTGGCCTTAATGTTTTATTAGTATAGTACTCCCTCCGTTCCCAAATATAAGTCTTTGTAAAGATTCCAGCAAGTGACTACTACATATGGAGCAAAATGAGTGAATCTACACTCTAAACTATGTCTACATACATCTGTATGTTGTATTCCATTTGAAATAGTATCTAAAAAGGCTTATATTTAGGAACAAAGGGAGGATATGGCATTTTTATTCCAGTCGTAACGTTTTCACTGTGAGGTGGGGCCGCAGTTGAGCAAACCCACCCCGCCCACCGGGCGCCGGCCGAGTTTCTATACCCATATATAGTGTGTGAATAAGTTTGAAAGTCGGTCATTGGATGAAGCCAATCCGACGGTACAAAGATGGCAAATCCGAGCACTGCTTGCTGGATATGATCTACATTCCACCAGATTTTGCCACATGTAGAATCTATAAAACTCCACATGTAGAAGCATAATGCACAAACCACCAGAATCTCATGCGTGCAATGCACGTGTACCTTACTAGTAGAATTAGAAGAGAGAAACGAGGGAGGAGAGCTAGCTGTAGCACGGACGTTGTTGTCAGATGGGACTCGTGTTGATAGAATAGGAGTACTGAGCACTCGTGCATCTTTTTTTAGGGAAAAATTAGTCATACGTCTAGTACCACTAGTTAGGTGCGTGCGACCTATAGTTGTCATCACTTCAGGTCTCCTTTTCGAACCGCAGCTACGCTTCACAGTACATATTTTTCACGCATTTATCCTCCTATATGTACTCCTAGGCTATTTCCACGTGCTCCCATTCGCCGACATTTGGGACATAGAGCATCTGGGTCGTAGTGCATGCATGACTCGGAGCATATGCCGGGGTACTTTACATTTCAGACCTCACGAATTACATGCAAACCCCCCGCAGAATAATAAATAAATGAATGAATTACTACATGAAACCGGATTTTGTAGAAACCGGAGCACATTCATTAAATTTTGGACATTACACGTTTAAGAAAAATGACCGGACCTAAACCAGTCTAAGGGCCTCTTTGATTTTTCCCGCAAAAAAAGGGCCTCTTTGATTCGCAGGATACTGAAAACACAAGAATGGGGAAAGTATGATGGCGATGAACCGAGACGAGGAGAACTCTAACTCAGTTAGAGGTTAGAGTTAGATTCTAACCCTGAACTAACTCTAAATCAAAGAGGTGTATGGATGTCAGGGTTAGATTGACAATAAATGCTCTATCTCAATCATTTGACTACTTTGGACCCTATTTCCTACCGGATTTGGTGTGGTCGGCTCTTCTGTGGCCTACTCCCGCTCACAATTGACATAAATGAACCATCTTTAAAAATCAAGCATGCAAAACATGATAATTTTTACTTTGTCCATACAAATAAGATATCCCACTTAAACATACAAGTTGTCAATCAAGCTTCACAAAAAAACACTCCATGAAACAAAGCATGAGCTAACTCATCACGGAAGTCATTCACGATAGGGAGGGAGCCCGGAGCCCCTCACGCACCGAGGGAGGAGCTCTCCATCGTCGCTCTGGAGGAAGGCTCTATAGAGCCCAAGCCCCGGGAACCCCTCCGACGCCGGCCCTTGCGAGTTGAGGTCGACACCGGCATGGGTAGCAGGGCCGCTTGCCGCCGACTGGGAACTTAATCTTTGGGCCTCTAGAAATAATGCAAGTCTGAAAGTAAAATACCTAGAAAGGTGAACTGAATCTTTGGGCCTCTAGAAATAATGCAAGCCTAAAACTGAAATACCTAGAAAGGTGAACTGAATATTTGGGACTCTAGAAATAATGCAAGCCTGAAACTGAAATACCTAGAAAGGTGAACTGAATCTTTAGGCCTCTAGAAAGATTTATTACCTCCTCAAGTAGCATCAAACAATTCCATGCGTGCACCAAAAATCTATACCAAGTTTGATCAGGAACTACTTTTCCAAATCAGAATTAGCGCTAGAGCGAGCAAAATCAATGATATGGCTGTGAGACAGAGAAGGAATGAACAAACTCACCCCTCTCGCGACCTCCCTGGTAGATGCACCGCCGCCACGCACGACAGAGGGAGAAAAATGACCGGTGAAGGGGGAGCGGGGTGACCTTCGAAGGCCTGAGGGAGAGTGCGACCGGAGTAGGGTGGCGGAGGCCGGAAGGAGAGGGCGGCCGAAGGAGAGAGAGGGCGAGCGGTGGTTGGGCGGGCGGCCCTATGGGGAACAGAGAGGTGTCATGTGAGAGGGGGAGCGATCTGGTGCAGGCAGGGGAGGAATTTTTAGTTCTCTTTTAGTGGGAACGAGGATAACTAACCCAATTAGAACCTCTCCACCGGGCTAGTTGTTTTAGCTGGGTTAGAGCAAACTAGCTCAAACTAACCCCTCGTGTTTCGATAATTTGAGGTTATTTCAACCCAAACTAGCTCTAACTCAGGGATCCAAAACAAAGAGGAGTGTTACTTTACATGCTACAGTGTGGACCATAGCACATTGTTTTTTATGGCCATATCAACACATTGTTTTCTATTGCTGGTTCACTGGGCTACTATGGTTCGCACTGCTGGTTCACTGGGCTGCCGTGGTTCGCACTCCTCCGACCTGAGTAGTAGTACTACTAGTATATACCGCATCATTCTTTGCTCCTTCTTACTACTCCGACATGTGGGAGAGCCAGCATCCGGGTCGACGTGTCATGCACCAGATTAGAGCGCGGAACGGAAGGGGGGCATCACCCCGGTCGGAGCGCCAGTAATTCATGACTATAGTGAGTGGTCATATCACAAGTCTTTCCAGCAGTAACGCGTCGTCAAATCGCACAGCCCGACCTTTCCAGCAGTATGTTTGAGAATCCACCATTTGCTCACCCTCCTCGCCTCTCTGTCAAAGCGCCTACCCGAAAACTGCCGCGCGTACTGCCCGGGAAAAGCCCCGCCCTCAACTTTTAACTACGCGAAAATAGTTCGAGCTTGTTCGTTTTATATAAATGCTTATTGTATGTTTATTCATCCGTGGGGTTGTTCAATGAATGGAGGGGCAGGGAGCACAAGTGAACAATACTAGTACTACTAGTAGTAAGTAGGAGTCATACAGTAGTCACCTTAAATAGAGAGTTTCTTTTCTTTACTGCCACGTACACAAATTGTAACGCTTGTTGTGGAGAGAAAAGATAATCACTCCACTATATATGTACGCAGGGGCCTGAGCGCTTGCTTTACTAGGGTTGCTCTCTTCATTCTCTCATCCTCTCCAGATATAAACAAGACAGCGGTAGCGACATTTTCTCTCTGCTCACCGCTGGTCACAGATCCGACCGGATCCCTTCGGCCGGTGTGTGTATAGGACTAAAAGGTGCATGGTTCATGCGGTCATCGCCGGCGAGGGAGGAAACTCACAACTGCCGAAGGGTCCCGATCCTCTGCCCGTGTCGTTCTCTCCGACACAGCGCTGGCTCGGGAGGTCCTCCAACCCTTCTTCCTCCCTGCCGTATTGTCCGCAGATCCGACCTGCCGCCGCCGACATCCCGGCGACCCTCAGGTATAAGTTCTTCAAAAGCGGCCTTGCTCTACTGCCCCAGCTCCCCACGTGTCTGCATGTCCATCTTTTTCTACTCCCATCAGCTCTTCCAAAGCCACCTAAATTTTTAGTATTATTAGAGGTAAAGCTACTTCATGCATTCAAATCTAGGACTTTGTTCAAACAACAAAGAAAGAGGGGAAAGTTGTAGCATGAATCTAGGACTTGATTCAAAGAGGAAATAATATGGTGAAAGTAGTAGAGACCGGATACCCAACCGGTCTCTTGGTTGAAAAGGGAAATAATGGGAAAACGCAGTACAAACTGGATACGCAACATATCTATTATTGGTTGAAAAAAGGATAGAAAGTGGCGGCTGGTGGACAAGTCAACAAAGTATGTCTAGGATTAGATTTGTTGCCCTCACATAGTAAAAGGTCTCCAGGATTAGATTTGCTACCCTCACATAGTAAAATGTCTCAGGATTAGATTTGCTGCCCTCACATAGTAAAAGGTCTCCAGGATTAGATTTGCTGCCCTCACATAGTAAAAGGTCTCCAGGATTAGATTTGCTGCCCTCACATAGTACAAGGTCTCCAGGATTAGGTTTGCTGTCCTCACATAGTAAAAGGTCTCCAGGATTAGATTTGCTGCCCTCACATAGCATGAACAAACTCGGCATCACCACTTTGTGCCTCCTTGTAGGTACATTGTGCTGATGCGTCCACTGTCGCATGTCCTTATACCAACCTTTTGCTATTGTTAATGTAAGGGCACATGTAAAATGAAGCGATCACACTGTTAACTTAGGGACATGTCTAACCAGTGTTATTGTTAATCTAATGCCTTGAGTGATAAGATGCAATTAAACTGTGTTACAAATGGCACTCCTGCTATTTTCCCCAGTATGATAAGTAAGTTGCTCCTTTACGCTGCTGAGTGTCCTGGTGTCCCCACGGTCCCATGCCCTTAAACCAACTCTTTAGCTGTTGTTCATTTACTGTGTCTGGTAAACAAGCAATGCCACCATTTAAGTAATCCCATATTTGAGGAATCTCATTGTTGATCGTAATGCTTCTGGTAACATGAAGCATTGCTGATGTTCTAAAATTTCTACTGTCCTTGCGTGATTACCATGAACATAATTAAGATGCTTCTTTTCATTTTGTATATGTTTTGTATATTCTTATTGACCAGCAACTGTTTACTTTCTATCTTTTTGTGCAGATAGGGATATCCGTTTCACCTTGTTGCTATTGTGACCTTTTGGTGAACTGCACAAAACACTTTATTTTGGAATGAGTGTCTTGTGGAGTTCAACTAAAATGTCACATGGGCAATGATAACCCACAAGTGTAGGGGATCACAACAGCTTTCGAGGGTAAAGTATTCAACCCAAATTTATTGATTTGACACACGTGGAGCCAAAGAATATTCTTGAGTATTAGCAGTTGAGTTGTCAATTCAACCACACCTGGATAACTTAGTGTCTGCAGCAAAGTATTTAGTAGCAAAGTAGTATGATAATAAAGGTAACGGTGGCAAAAGTAAAGATAATAGTTTTTGGGGTTTTGTAATAGTTGTAACAGTAGCAACGGAAAAGTAAATAAGCGAAGAACAATATGTGAAAAGCTCGTAGGCAATGGATCAGTGATGGATAATTATGCCGGATGCGATTCCTCATGTAATAGCTATAACATAGGGTGACACAGAATTAGCTCCAATTCATCAATGTAATGTAGGCATGTATTCTGTAAATAGTCATACGTGCTTATGGAAAAGAACTTTCATGACATCTTTTGTCCTACCCTCCCGTGGCAGCGGGGTCCTAGTGGAAACTAAGGGATATTAAGGCCTCCTTTTAATAGAGAACCGTAACAAAGCACTAGCACATAGTGAATACATGAACTCCTCAAACTACAGTCATCACCGAGAAGTATCCCGATTATTGTCACTTCAGGGTTGTCGGATCATAACACATAATAGGTGACTATAGACTTGCAACATAGGATCAAGAACACACATATATTCATGAAAACATAATAGGTTCAGATCTGAAATCATGGCACTCGGGCCCTAGTGACAAGCATTAAGCATAGCAAAGTCATAGCAACATCAATCTCAGAACATAGTGGATACTAGGGATCAAACCCTAACAAAACTAACTTGATTACATGGCAAATCTCATCCAACCCATCACTGTCTAGCAAGCCTACGATGGAATTACTCACGCACGGCGGTGAACATCATGAAATTGGTGATGGAGGATGGTTGATGATGACGACGGCGACGAATCCCCCTCTCCGGAGCCCCGAATGACTCCAGTTTAGCGCTCCCGAGAGAGATTACGGCTTGGCGGCGGCTCTGTGTTGTAAAACGCGATGAAACTTTCTCTTCGATTTTTTTCTCCCCAAACGTGAATATATGGAGTTGGAGTTGAGGTCGGTGGAGGTCCAGGTGGCCCACAAGATAGGGGGGTGCGCCCTATAGGGGGGTGCCCCCTGTCTCGTGGACAGGGTGTGGGTCCCCTGGTGTATTTCGTTTGCCCAGAAATTCTTATTAATTCCAAAAAGTGCCTCCGTGGATTTTCAGGACATTCCGAGAACTTTTCTTTTCTACACATAAAACAACATCATGGCAGTTCTGCTGAAAATATGGTCAGTCCGGGTTAGTTTCATTCAAATCATGCAAGTTAGAGTCCAAAACAAGGGAAAAAGTGTTTGGAAAAGTAGATACGTTGCAGACGTATTAACTCCCCCAAGCTTAAACCTTTGCTTGTCCTCAAGCAATTCAGTTGATAATCTGAAAGTGATAAGGAAAAACTTTTAGAAACTCTGTTTGCTCTTGTTGTTGTAAACATGAAAAGCCAGCATTCAAGTTTCAGCAAATATTATGAACTAACCATACTCACAATAACACTTGGGTCTCATAATTACTCATATCAATAGCATAATCAGCTAGCGAGCCATAATAATAAAACTCGGATGACAACACTTTCTCAAAACAATCATAACACGATATAACAAAATGGTATCTCGCAAAGTCGCTAGCCCTTTCTGAGACCGCAAAACATAAATGCAGAGCACCTTTAAAGATCAAGGACTGACTAAACATTGTAATTCATGGTAAAAGAGATCCAGTGAAGTCATACCCAATATAAACCAATAGTAATGAATGCAAATGACAGTGTGCTCTCTAGCAGGTGCTTTTTAATAAGAAGGGTGATGACTCAACATAAAAGTAAATAGATAGGCCCTTCGCAGACGGAAGCAGAGATTTGTAGAGGTGCCAGAGCTCGATTTTAAAATAGAGATTGAATAACATTTTGAGCGGCATACTTTCGCTGTCAACGCAACAACTATGAGATGGCTGTATCTTCCATAATAAATGCATTATAGGCAGTTCCCAAACAGAATGGTAAAGGTTTATACTCCCCCAACCACCAACAAGCATCAATCCATGGCTTGCTCGAAACAACGAGTGCCTCCAACTAACAACAGCCCTGTGGGAGTTTTGTTTAATTATTTTGATTTGCTTTGATCTTTTTGGATCATGGGACTAGGCATCCCGGTTACCGGCCCTTTCTTGTGAATGAGGAGCGGAGTCCACTCCTCTTGAGAATAACTCACCTAGCATGGAAGATATAGGCAGCCCTAGTTGAAACATGAGCTTCTCGAGCATACAAAATAGAATTTCATTTGAAGGTTTGGAGTTTGGCACATACAAATTTACTTGGAACGCCAGGTAAATACCGCATATAGGAAGGTATGGTGGACTCATATGGAACAACTTTGGGGTTTAAGGATTTTGGATGCACAAGCAGTATTCCCGCTTAGTACAGGTGAAGGCTAGCAAAAGACTGGGAAGCGACCAACTGAGAGAGCGACAACGTCATAAACATGCATTAAAATTAATTCACACCGAATACAAGCATGAGTAGGATATAATCCACCATGAACATAAATATCATGAAGGCTATGTTGATTTGATTCAACTACATGCGTGAACATGTGCCAAGTCGAGTCACTTAATTCATTCAAAGGAGGATACCATCCTATAATACCACATCATAATCATTCTTATAGCATGTTGGCACGCAAGGTAGACCATTATAAGTCATAGCTAATCAAGCATGGCACAAGCAACTATAATCTCTAAATGTCATTGCAAATATGTTTACTTCATAATAAGCTGACTCAGAAACGATGAACTCATCGTATTTACAAAAACAAGAGAGGTCGAGTTCATACCAGCTTTTCTCATCCCAATAAGTCCATCATATATCGTCATTATTGCCTTTCACTTGCACGACCGAACGATGTGTATAATAATAAGAGTGCACGTGCATTGGACTAACCTGGAATCTGCAAGCATTCAACTCAAAAGAGAAGACAAGTAATATGGGCTCTAAGTTAAATAAACAATCATGCATATGAGAGCCACTAAACATTTTCAATATGGTCTTCTCGACCCCCAAAGGAAAGAAAAGAAAATAAAACTATTTACACGGGAAAGCTCCCAACAAGTAAGAAGAAGAACTAGAAATATTTTTGGGTTTTCATTTTAATTTCTACTACAAGCATGGAACTTAAACTAACTAATTTTTTTTTGTTTTTTCTTAAGGTTTATCAAACAGACAAGAAGAAAACTAGAAAAAGAAATTTAAACTAGCATGGATAATACAATGAAAGAGTATGAGCACCGACGACTAGTGTGTGAACATGAATGTAAAGTCGGTGAGAAATACGTACTCCCCCAAGCTTAGGCTTTTGGCCTAAGTTGGTCTAGTACCAAGGATCGCCGCTACTCTCCCCGGTGTACTGGGAAGTGTAATCAGGATACCACTGGCTGGTCATATCCGGATCCCACTGGACAGATGATGCACGATAAGGGTCAGGTTCAGGTTCCGGCTCAGGTTCAGGTTCTGGAGTAAAAGCTTGGGCTCGATGATTGTTCACCACTTCCGGTGTGACAAGAAAATTTTCTGCAAGCAAATCAAACAACAGAGGCACAGGAAAAATAATAATCACAATGTGTTTCTTATTAAATCTAAGTTTATACAAGAGCATCCTCTCTTCGTTGTCAACAATAAACTTGTGTGCTACCATGCTCTTGTAATCTAAAATGTGAGGAGGCAATGCTGTCTCCTCTTTCTCAAGATGCCTAATGGGTATCTGAAAATGCCTAGCAAGACGTGCATCATAGATACCTCCAAATATGGGTCCTTTTGTACGATTCAGGGCTAGCCTTTTAGCAATGACGGCACCCATACTAAAAGTATTGTCTCCAAGCAAGGCATGTTGAAGAATGATAATATCAGAAACACTTAAGGTTCCACTATTTCCACGACCAATCAAGCATCTACTAGCAAATATGGCAAAGTAGCGTAAAACAGGAAAGTGTATGCTAGAGACTTTTGCCTTGGAACCCTTCTTTGGCTCCTCTACATCGATAGTATTAACAAAGCCATCCACATCTTTATGTTGGGGTTCCTCTAATTCTCCCTCATAAGGTATCCTACACACCGTGCAAAAATTACGTACAGACACTTCTCTGAATTCATCATATAAATGAAATGATACTGCAGGCGGTGACTTCTTAGGATAGTAATAAGAGTTTTGCACGAAAGTATTGGTGAGTAAGAGATACTGATCGATCCGGTCGTTGATGAAACCAGTGAGGCCTGCAGTCTCGATCAAAGAATAAAAATCTTCATCAATTCCAGCTTCTTTCAAGAAATCATTGCATGGACATTCACACGACTGCACTTCCGCTAAGCAAGGAAGATTATACTTGGCTTTCTCCTTCTCTTTGGCTTGTTTTTCCTGAGATCTTTGGCTAGAAGAGCCCCTCAAAAACTTCCTTAACATTTTCTGAAATTTTCTGAAATTTTAGTAACTTCAAAATAAAAGTGAATAAAACTAAACAAGATTGGTAGCAACTACTTCTACAAGTGCCCAGAGCCTATATCATGCATTAAAATTGCTTGGGACCTCATAAATTTAACATGCAAGCTCAAAAACATGGTCACCGATGCAGCAAAAATTTGCAATGAATAAAGCACTAGAACAAAAACTAATTGGACCAATGGAGGAGTCACATACCAAGCAACAATCTCCCAAAGCAGTTTTGTGAATAGAGCTTTGAGCAAGGAGATCGAAAATTGTAGCAAAATGAGCTAGAACTCGTGCTTGAGCTGGATGGGGATTTTTTTGGGCAGAAGATGAAGTGTGTGGGTGCTGGCATAAGTGGAGGGGGCCCACCAGGGGCCCACGAGATAGGGGGGCGCGCCCAGGGAGAGGGTGCGCGCCCTCCACTCTCATGGCCTGGTGCTTGCCCCTCCTGCGGTGTTTTCAGTGCCTAAAGTCCCCAAATATTCCAAAAGAAATCATACTAAATTTGCAGGGTATTTGGAGCACCTCTATTTTTGGGATATTTTTAATGCACGGAGAATTCAGAAAACAGACAGATAATACTATTTTTGCTTTATTTATTCTAAATAACAAAAAGTAAAAAGTGGGTATAGAAGGTTGTTCCTTCTAGTTTCATCCATCTCATGATCATCAAAATGAATCCACTAACATGATTGATCAAGTCTTGTTAACAAACTCATTCCAAATAACACGGAACCGGAGAAATTTCGAATAACACTAAGTTACCTCAACGGGGATATGAAAATCCCCAATAATAAGAATATCATACTTTTTCTTGACAGTAGGGAGAGGAAATTCAAAACCTCCAATAATAATAGTTGGAACTTTTTCAATAGAATTGATGCTATGAATTTGAGATTGTTTCCTCGGAAAGTGTACCGTATGCTCATTACCATTAACATGAAAAGTGACATTGCCATTGTTGCAATCAATAACAGCCCCTGCAGTATTCAAAAAAGGTCTACCAAGGATAATAGACATATTATCTTCCTCAGGAATATCAAGAATAACAAAGTCCGTTAAGATAGTGACATTTGCAACCACAACAGGCACATCCTCACAAATACAGACAGGTATAGGAGTTGATTTATCAGCCATTTGCAAAGATATTTCAGTAGGTGTCAACTTATTCAATTCAAGTCTACGATATAAAGAGAGAGGCATAACACTAACACCGGCTCCAAGATCACATAAAGCAGTTCTAACGTAATTTCTTTTAATGGAGCATGGTATAGTTGGTACACCCGGATCTCCAAGTTTCTTTGGTACTCCACCCTTAAAAGTGTAATTAGCAAGCATGGTGGAAATTTCAGCTTCCTGTATCTTTCTTTTATTTGTGATGATATCCTTCATATACTTAGCATAAGGATTTACTTTGAGCATATCAGTTAAGCACATATATAAGAAAATAGGTCTAATCATTTCAGCAAAGCGCTCAAAATCCTCATCATCCTTTGACTTGGATGGTTTAGGAGGAAAGGGCATGGGTTTCTGAACCCATGGTTCTCTTTCTCTACCGTGCTTCCTAGCAACAAAATCTCTCTTATCATAACGTTGATTCTTTGATTGTGGGTTATCAAGATTAACATCAGGTTCAACCTCTACTTCATTGTTTTTGCTAGGTTGAGCATCAACGTGAACATTATCATTAACATTATCACTAGGTTCATGTTCATCACCTGATTGTGTTTCAACATCAAAAATAGAAATATTACTGGGATTCTCAGGTGTGTCTACAGTAGGTTCACTAGAAGCATGCAAAGTCCTATCGTCTTTCTTTTTCTTCTTTTTGGAAGGACTAGGTGCTTCTAAATTATTTCTCTGAGAATCTTGCTCGATTCTCTTCGGGTGGCCTTCAGGATACAAAGGATCCTGAGTCATTCTACCAGTTCTAGTAGCCACTCTAACAATAAAGTCATTTTTATTATTTAATTCATCAAGCAAATCATTTTGAGCTTTAAGTACTTGCTCAGCTTGAGTAGAAACCATAGACACATATTTTCTAATGAGTTTAAGTTCACCTTTAACTCTAGCCATATTATCACTCACGCGTCCTACCTCGAAAGAATTATTTTTTAACTCTCTACCAACATAAGCATTAAAACTTTCTTGTCTAGCCATAAATTTATCAAATTTGTCTAAGCATGCGCTATGAAATTTAGTAGAGGGGATTTCAACTTTATCATATCTATAGAGAGAATTTACCTTTACTACCTGTGTCGGGTTATCAAGACAATGTGGTTCTTCAACAGGCGTTATATTAAGACCATGTATTTCTTCAATAGGAGGTAAATTCTTAACATCTTCAGCTTTAATACCTTTTTATTTCATTGATTTCTTTGCCTCTTGCATATCTTCAGGACTGAGAAATAAAACACCTCTCTTCTTCGGAGTGGGTTCAGGAATAGGCTCAGGAGTTGGTTCAATTGGTTCAGGAATTGCTTCAGGAATTGGCTCAGGAAGAGTCCAATTATTTTCATTAGTCAACATA
This sequence comes from Triticum dicoccoides, assembly GCF_002162155.2. Lineage (NCBI taxonomy): Eukaryota > Viridiplantae > Streptophyta > Magnoliopsida > Poales > Poaceae > Triticum > Triticum dicoccoides. Next base: position 65,950,655 of record NC_041393.1, read on the forward strand.
TTATTCAATAGTAATTTAACTTCATCGATTGTTCTTTCCCTGAAAACACAACCAGCACAACTATCCAAGTAGTCCTTGGAAGCATCACTTAGTCCATTATAGAAGATATCAAGTATTTCATTTTTCTTAAGAGGATGATCAGGCAAAGCATTAAGTAACCGGAGAAGCCTCCCCCCAGCTTGTGGGAGACTCTCTTCTTTGATTTGCACAAAATTATATATTTCCCGCAAGGCAGCTTGTTTCTTATGAGAAGGGAAATATTTAGTGGAGAAGTAATAAATCATATCCTGTGGACTACGCACACAACCAGGAGAAACAGAATTATACCAAGTCTTAGCATCACCCTTTAACGAGAACGGAAATATCTTAAGGATATAAAAATAGCGAGATCTTTCATCAAGAGTAAACAAGGTAGCTATATCATTCAACTTGGTAAGATGTGCCACAACAGTTTCAGATTCGAGGCCATAAAATGGATCAGATTCAACTAGAGTAATAATCTTAGGATCAATAGAGAATTCATAATCCTTATCAGTAACACAGATAGGTGAAGTAGAAAAAGCAGGGTTAGGTTTCATTCTAGCATTAAAAGACTGCTGCTTCCATTTAGCTAATAATTTCTTAAGATCATATCTATCATTGCAAGCAAAGATAGCTCTAGCAGCTTCTTCATTCATAACATAACCCTCAGGAACAATTGGCAATACATAATCATTGGGAGAATTTTCATCATCACTATCATCAATAATAGCATCTTCAATATTTTCATTCCCCCTAACTCTAGCAGGTTGTTCATCAAGAAATTCTCCTAATGGCAAAGTAGTATCACGCACAGAAGTAGTTTCATCATGCATAGCAGAAGTGGCGTCATCAATAACATGCGACATATCAAAATTCATAGCATTGGCAGTTTTAGGTGTCGCAAGCTTACTAATAACGGAAGGAGAATCTAGTGCAGAGCTAGATGGCAATTCCTTACCTTCCCTCGTAGTTGAGGGCAAAATCTTGGTTCTATCGTCTTTCAAGTTCTTCATAGTGATCAACAGATATAAATCCCAAGTGACTCAGAGAATAGAGCTATGCTCCCCGGCAACGGCGCCAGAAATTAGTCTTGATAACCCACAAGTGTAGGGGGTCGTAACAGCTTTCGAGGGTAAAGTATTCAACCCAAATTTATTGATTCGACACAAGGGGAGCCAAAGAATATTCTTGAGTATTAGAAGTTGAGTTGTCAATTCAACCACACCTGTATAACTTAGTGTCTACAACAAAGTATTTAGTAGCAAAGTAGTATGATAATAAAGGTAATGGTGGCAAAAGTAAAGATAATAGTTTTTGGGTTTTTGTAATAGTTGTAACAGTAGCAACGGAAAAGTAAATAAGCGAAGAACAATATGTGAAAAGCTCGTAGGCAATGGATTAGTGATGGATAATTATGCCGGATGCGATTCCTCATGTAATAGCTATAACATAGGGTGACACAGAACTAGCTCCAATTCATCAACGTAATGTAGGCATGTATTCCGTAAATAGTCATACATGCTTATGGAAAAGAACTTGCATGACATCTTTTGTCCTACCCTCCCGTGGCAGCGGGGTCCTAGTGGAAACTAAGGGATATTAAGGCCTCCTTTTAATAGAGAACCGTAATGAAGCATTAGCACATAGTGAATACACGAACTCCTCAAACTACGGCATCACTGAGAAGTATCCCGATTATTGTCACTTCGGGGTTGTCGGATCATAACACATAATAGGTGACTATAGACTTGCAAGATAGGATCAAGAACACACATATATTCATGAAAACATGATAGGTTCAGATCTGAAATCATGGCACTCGGGCCCTAGTGACAAGCATTAAGCATAGCAAAGTCATAGCAACATCAATCTCAGAACATAGTGGATACTAGGGATCAAACCCTAACAAAACTAACTTGGTTACATGGTAAATCTCATCCAACCCATCACTGTCCAGCAAGCCTACGATGGAATTACTCACGCACGGCGGTGAGCATCATGAAATTGGTGATGGAGGATGGTTGATGATGACGACGGTGAAGAATCCCCCTCTTCGGAGCCCCGAACGACTCCAGATCAGCCCTCCCAAGAGAGATTAGGGCTTGGCGGCGGCTCTGTGTCGTAAAATGCGATAAAACTTTCTCTCCGATTTTTTTCTCCCCGAACGTGAATATATGGAGTTGGAGTTGAGGTCGGTGGAGGTAGAGGGGGCCCACGAGATAGGGGAGCGGCCCTATAGGGGGCGCGCCCCCCTGTCTCGTGGATAGGGTGTGGGCCCCCTGGTGTATTTCTTTTGCACAGAAATTCTTATTAATTCCAAAAAGTGCCTCCGTGGATTTTCAGGACATTCCGAGAACTTTTCTTTTCTACACATAAAACAACATCATGGCAGTTCTGCTGAAAACAGCGTTAGTCCGGGTTAGTTTCGTTCAAATCTTGCAAGTTAGGGTCCAAAACAATGGCAAAAGTGTTTGGAAAAGTAGATACGTTGGAGACGTATCAGGCAACATCTCTCAATTTTGGTGGAACTGCACAAAATGGTGATTGGAGTTTCCAAAATCTCCGTCAAGTTCTGCTGGTAATCTCGTGCCACATTTTATTAGCCTTTGCAAGATGAGCCGTCACTGTCACCACAATGTCACTTTATTTTAGTGGAACTGCACAAAAGTATAAAAAATTATAGTTGCACCTTACATGAGCCGGACAGCCAACCCTAATGTTCCTCAATTTTAGTGCAACTACTAAAGAAGAACCTGCCAGCTCACGAGAGCAAGTACTTCTTGCTAGCTGAATGATGCAATCTTTGCTTCATTTCAGGTGAACTACAGAAAAAGGCGCATGAATTGAATCACGGAGCTGGAGGTTGACCTCATCCCAGTGGAGCTGCAGGTTGAGTTCAAGGAGGCCACTATTAAAGTGAAATCATGCTCTTCTTGTTGTGCTATGCAAACAGGAATACTCAACTATAGATGTTGTGACGGTCAAGAGCATTCGCCAAGTTCTTCGATTGTATGACATGGCTAGCCAAGATGGATTTAATCCCGATATTCACTTTATAAAAAGGCTCTAATGGGTTGGTTCTGAATCTTGCAAGCTAGGAATCAATGAGATGTGTAGGCATCTTTGTTGTGCTTATTATTTAAATCTTATTTGTTGGTTCTGAATCTTGCAAGCTTGGAATCAATGAGATGTGTAGGCATCTTTGTTGTACTTATTATTTGGATCTTATTTGTTGGTTCTGAATCTTGCAAGCTTGGAATCAATGAGATGTGTAGGCATCTTTGTTGTATTATTTGGATCTTATTTGTTGGTTCTGAATCTTGCAAGCTGGGAAACACGGCATGATGATGCAGAGGACAACAACCATAACAAACAGTTCAAACTTGGTAGTATTATCTTTGTGAAAGTGAGACAAATGTGCTGATCGTGTGCGTCCTGAGAATAATAATTCTAATTGTTGTGCATGTTGATCCCGTGGCACTGATAGAACGAGCCAATGCATTGCTTGTTTTAAGTAGAAATTCCTATTAAAGCTAATTAAATTTGAAGTAAAGTGACCACTAACTCCTATTATTACAGTACCAATACGGACCCACTCGTGAACCGATGTGTGGCCGGAGTAGGTTTCTTAGTGGAGGCGTTTGAATGCGCCGAGGGTGCATCTTCTGCCGGGCGTGCAGCGGACGAGGGAGGGGTAGTAACTGTTGTCGCCTGTACACACTCAGATTACTGTTGAATACAGTTCCCCAAGAGCTGAAAAATGAACTGCTGCCGCCGCCTACACACTCGTTCTCTTGAAGAGACTCCAATGGCGATCCGAGGGTTGAGCCTGCTGGATATGGACTTCAAAAAGGAGTTCCCCTTTGAGTTTGCCGTTCAGTCCTATGGCTGCACCAAGTTGAATGTGATGTACACCAATGATCCGGACTCGGTGAAGCTCTGCTCGCCGAGTTCAAGCAGTACCTATAGGACGAGAAAGCACAAGGTTGAAGCAATAGACCTTGTGCCCATCCATTCGTCTCCTGACAGGGACCAGCGGATCTCCATCGCCCAGGTATGTGTGCGGGACGAGGTTCTCATCTACCACTTCTATAGGGCCATCAGAGGTTCTGGAGCATTCGCCCGTTTCATCGGCAGCGCCGGCTGCACCTTTGCTACGATGGAGAGAAGGAAGAACGTGACGATTCGGCCATCTGGTGCAACAAGCTTGTCGACATCCAGAAGCAATACAAGATCATCAGCAACGGGCAAGAGAAGGACTCTGTGGTTGACCTCGCCAAGACCATCATCGACCCCTGATACGCCAACATGAAAGAAGACAAGGATACCAAGGACCTGAACATGTGGGAGGTACCTCTAAATCTAGCCTACATAACCTACGCGGCCAAGGACGCATATGCATGCTACGACATGTACAGGAAGATCTTGGACATGAGGGCGTGTCTGCTTCCCGTAACCAACGAGTACACGGACAGCCGCAGCGTCATGATCAAGCGTGCCAGGAAGGTCTAGATGTTGTACTTTATCTGTTTATAAGCACCTTTATCATTTGAGTGTTTCATGCATTAGCCCATGTGTCGTAATTATCTGTTTTGTCCGAAATATTTCTTTTAAGAACCCATTAACCTGTTTGATTTTATTAGTGGCTATTTGCTTATGTATGTAACTAGTTCACTTGTCCGTTAAAAAAACTAGTTCACTCGGCTGCCGTGCTTTGAATCTCCTTCCTCCCAACATATTCCCCTCCTCAGGTGGACCCAGCAGGTCTCGTACACAGACATATGGGACCAACCACCTATCCTGTTGTATATCTTTATTTTGTTCAATCTTTCGTCCTCTTCCTATACAGCGGTTGGCCATCATATCCTATGGCGTTGGCTAGGCCATCCCTCTACTACCAGACATTGTCCGGCGGCGGCAGCTCCATCGGCCCACCCTGCACCCGAACAAGTCAACCCTCATACTCCCCTATGCATGTGTCTTCCCCCACTCCGGTACATTCGGTCCGAGGTCTCGACGTCGTCCTCCGCCTTGGTGCTCTAGCCGCAGTGCCACCGTCTGTCGTTCTCAGCAAAACAAGAGGAATCGGGAGACAACTGTTCGTCGAGAGGCTGACAGTCCCGGGCCCACCTGGTCCATGGCCTAGGTTTTGTTGTTTAACATGGGTAGCCCATGACATGTTTCAACATTTTTTGGATCCAACAGGTATCAAGCGGCCTCTGGGCCTCCCAACCTAGCTTGTCTATAACATCAGCAGCCCAAGTTATGTTTGTTTTTTCAAGACGACGCACAACTCAGTTCTATTTTTCGTTTTCATTAATCCTATATCTTTTCTCCCACTTTCTTTTTCGATGTAAATTGAGTTTTCTCCCAGTACTTTTCCTTAGAACCAACTCAACTGTCCCACGTCTAGCCTAAAAAATAATAATACCCCACGTACTGTTAACTCATCAAATTTAAATGATATTTTATTTCATAAGTTGAAAGTTCTTACAAAATAATAATAATAATTGTTTATATATAACTTGGCAAGTTAACTCCTAGTGATTGCGTACATAAGCTTGCAAAGATTTTACTGACCAATGCAGTAATAGACGTGCAATCATGTTTTTTTAGGTGACGACGTGCAATCATGTTTTTTTAGGTGACGACGTGCAATCATGTGTTTATGTTTTTATAACATTTCTCCGTCTAGCCCAACATGATATTTTCACGTAGCCCAGCAAGTCCGCGGATTTCGAGAAAAATGCAAATGGGATTTAAATTCTACCATATATATAAATGGGCTGCATAGATGCTACATCATTGCTTCACCCAACCCACCAAATAGACTAAAAAACAAATGGACTGGCTGACATGTGGGCCAGTAGGTCGAAGCCTAAGAAGGCGTTGGATATACATCCAACGGCCGGCATTCTTCTTCAATCTCTCGTCTTCATTCCCCAGCGCTGCCGGGACCGCCTGCTCCAGCCTTCGGCGTCCAGCGATGTTGTTTTGCGCTCCTCAGCAAAACGCTACCCCACCGACGGCTAGGCCATCCCTCCACTCCGCACCTCCTGTTATTCTCTACCAAGTGTAGGCCCACCCCGCACCCGAACCAGTCAAGTTTCCCACTCCTCTCCGTCTGCGACTCCACTGCCGCATCTTCCCCATCTTCAGGTCGTTCCAGTCTGGGGCCTTGCTGTCATCCACCGCCTCGGTGCGGCGTGGTCACCATACGAGAGTCATCGGAAGAGGACTGTACGTGGAGAGCCTGACGGCTGGGTTCCACGAGGTCCATGGTCGCACGCATGGAAAGTTCCTCCTTATTACACACTGTACGTGGACTGTACGTGGGAAGGGCTTCTGTATTTCGCGAAAAAAAACGTTCCCCCCGCTGACAGGATGGACCCACCAGCTATATCTTTGCATGCAAGGAAGTGCCTCCTTATTACGCACAAAAAATGAATACCCCCTGCTAGCTGGGACCCACCATAGTGGGTGACTGACTTGTGGGCCTACAAAGTTGATGGGGACGGAGGGCTTTGTCAACTTAGTCAATATGAACAATTCTAGCTCCAGTGACCATATGATGTCCATCCAATGGTAATAGTGCTTCTTCAACCTCTGGTCTTCTTGCTCCAGCCGCCCAAAGCAGCACCGGTCGTGCCGCGTGCTCCTGCCTGATGTAGGGCGGAACCCTATGGGGCCAATCTTTCACGTGTGGAGTGGATCCTACGGGGAAACACGAAGAACGCATGGAAGAACACGAGGGGAATCACGGGGAGGAACGAGGGAAACACTCAACCGACAAGGAATCGATCACACAAGGGCTAGATCACCGAAAGCATAAGGTACCACAAGATTCAAAATCAACAAAGGGAAGATACATGAGTAACCGTTCTTCTCCGTGAGGAGGTCTTGATTGTCTTCTTCGGATGGAGGCCATGAATCCGAATGGATCTTCTCCGAGGAGGCACGGTCCCTCACGTGGAGTAGATCCGGTACGGATGAGCAGAGCTCTATCTCTAGATGAGCTATCACAATGCTAAGTCTCGAAGTGAGGAGGAGGAGTCCTATATATAGGCTAGGGGTGAAGGGGTACATGGACTCAGTCCAACACGTGCACGCAGGCGCTGGGAAGGCGGACGTCCGGGCGTCGGGCCGGATGTCCGGGCTGAGGAGCCGGATGTCCAGGATGGCGCAGATGGTTGTTCTGCTCACTGGATGGGCGACGCCGGATGTCCGCTCGGAGGGGCCGGATGTCCGCTGCTTCGGGAGGCGCCGGATGTCCGGGGCGATCGCCGGATGTCCGGGCTGATGGGGCAAGCTTCTGTGCTCTCCGATTGCTGGTGCCAGATGTCCGGGACTTTGGCCAGATTTCTGGTGGGGGCCGAATGTCCGGGATGGATGCCGGATTTCCGGTAGCTGTAGGTTCTTCTGCAGAGGGCTGGCCGTGTAGATCTCCAGGGTTCGGATGTCCGGGGTCCTGGTCGGATGTCCGGTGCCTGGAGGCTGTTCTTGCCTTCTTCCATTGGTTCTCTTCTTCCATGGACTAGGGGTCTTGACCATCTTCATGTGCATCCTCGGGAGGGTCCTCTTGGTACCTAATCATGCACAACATTCCGGATTGAGGTAGTAGCCATGTCTCGATAGGATCATGTGATACATCACTAAGGAGAGAAGTCACCTCGGTCTCGAGAGCTCTAGCTCGTGCTCTAGTCATGGGTCCTCTTGGTGCTTGGTGAGATGATGGAAGGTCCATGGGGATGACCGAAGGATGCTCCGCATCATCTCCCCCCCCCCCCTTGGGAAAGATCCGACCTCGGATCGAAATCCTCATCACCATGGTAAGGGGAGAGATCGGAGACGTTGAAGATGTCGCTCACGTTGTACTTGTCGCGTGGGAGATCGATCTTGTAAGCGTTGTTGTTCTAGCGTGCTAGCACCTTGAAGGGTCCATCGGCTCGAGGGAGAAGCTTGAACTTGCGTTCATTGGGGAAGCGGTCCTTGCGAAGGTGTAGCCACATGAGGTCTCCAATGTTGAATATCATGGGATGCTTGTTGACATTGAGCTTTGTCGCGAGTCGTTGTACTTGGCTGTCGATGGTGTGCCCTTGTATCTTCATGCATCTTCTTGATGTAGCTTGCACGGGCACTTGCGTCGAGGTTGGTGCGCTCTTGTAGAGGAAGAGGTAGAATGACCAATGGTGACAACGGGTTGAAGCCATAGACGACCTCAAAAGGGGACTTGCCGGTAGTTGAATGTCTTGCACGGTTGTAGGCGTACTCGGCGATGGGTAGACACTCCTGCCACTCCTTGATGTTCTTCTTGATCAACACACGAAGTAGAGTGGAGAGTGTACGTTTCGTCACCTCCGTTTGGCCGTCGGCTCGAGGATGGTATGCGGATGAGAACAAGAGCTTGATTCCAAGCTTGGCGCATAGCGTCTTCCAAAAGTAACTCAAGATCTTGACGTCGCAGTCGAAGACAATTGTCTTTGGTACTCCATGGAGGTGCAAGATTTCCCTACAAAAGAGATTTTCAATGATTGAAGCATCATCTATCTTGTTGCAAGGAATGAAATGTGCCATCTTAGAAAATTGGTCCACAACAACAAACACGGAATCCTTTCCATTTTGAGTTCTAGGCAAACCAAGTACAAAATCCATGCTAATGTCTTCCCAAGGTTGATGAGGAATAGGAAGAGGCATGTGAAGACCATGGGATTGAGCTTTAGACTTAGCTTTGCGACATGTAGAGCATCGGTTGGTGAAGCGTGAGACGTCGTGGAACATCTTGGGCCAATAGTAGTTCTTGGAGAGGTGGCGAATGTCTTGTCGCGTCCAAAATGTCCCATGAGTCCGCCTCCATAAGCCTCTTGCAAAAGGAGCAAACGAAGAGAAGACTTGGGTATGCATAGTTTGTTAGCTTTCATAAGATAACCATCCTTGATGTAATATTGTTCCCAAGATGTATGCAGCAAACATTTAGCATAAGGAGTCGCAAAAGATGGATCAATAGCATACAAGTCTTTTATGCGCTCAAAGCCAATAACATTCAACTCAAGTTTAGTGATAAGTGTGCATATGCTTGAAAGTGCATCCGCAACTACATTTTCCTTACCCTTAATGTACTTGATCACATAGGGGAAAGATTCAATAAGTTCACTCCATTTGGCATGACGCTTGTTCAACTTAGTTTGACCTTTTAAGTACTTAAGCATTTCATGATCAGTATGGATGACAAACTCATGAGGTCTAAGATAATGTTCCCAAACATGTAGCACACGCACTAAGGAATACAATTCTTTGTCATAGATGGGATAGTTAAGTTGAGCACCAGAGAGTTTTTCACTAAAATATGCAATGGCTCGTTTTTCTTGCATCAAAACTCCGCCAATTCCGGTACCACTTGCATCACAATGAACCTCAAAAGTTTTATCAAAATTGGGCAAAGCAAGAATCGGTGCATGAGTAAGCAAATACTTGAGCTCATCAAAAGCAGTGGATTGCAAAGATCCCCAAACAAAAGGAGCATTCTTCTTACTCAAAGCATGCAAAGGAGCGACAATAGTGCTAAAGTCTTTCACAAAGCGACGGTAAAAACCCGCAAGACCAAGAAAACTACGCACTTGTTGCAAATTGGTGGGTTGGGGCTAAGTTTTAATTGCTTCAATTTTAGATTCATCAAGATGGACACCCTTGGAAGAGACAACAAAACCCAAGAAAACCACTTTGTCAACACCAAACATGCATTTTTTCAAATTGCCATAAAGACGTTCCTTGTGAAGGTTTGCAAAATAGCCCTAACATGATTAAGATGCTCTTTCATGGTTTTGCTAAACACAAGAATATCATCGAAGTAAACCACAACAAAGACTCCAATATAAGGGCGAAGCACATAATGCATAAGACGCACGAAAGTACCGGGAGCCTCCGATAAACCCATAGGCATAACTAACCACTCATATAAGCCAAATTTGGTTTTGAAAGCAGTTTTCCATTCATCACCCTCTATTATGCGGATTTGATAATAGCCACTTTTAAGATCAATTTTTGAGAAAAAGTTGGCTCCGCTAAGTTCATCAAGCATATCATCTAAGCGAGGAATGGTATGCCTATAGCAAACGGTAATAGCATTTATAGGTCTGCAATCGGAACACAAGCGGAAACTTCCATCTGGCTTAGGCACAAGTATAACCGGAACGGCACAAGGGCTTAGACTTTCACGTACATGACAGTTGTCGATTAGTTGTTGTACTTGCCGTTGGATCTCCTTAGTTTCTTCTGGGTTGACGCGGTATGGAGCTTTGTTTGGTAGGGGCGCTCCGGGGATGAGGTCGATTTGATGATCAATGCCTCGTAGAGGAGGTAGACCCGGAGGTAGCTGATCGGGGAAAACATCTTAGAATTCCTGGAAAAGAGATTGAAACACTAAAGGTAGCTCGTGAGAGGTGTTAGTTTTTGGGTCCCCATCCTTGCACACAAGGACAAAGTGCCTAACACTCGATGGGTTCTCCCACACTTCTCTCATCTCACTTTTTGTGGCAAACAAGACTAGGTTTTTCTCTCTAGGCGAAGAGGCGCTCAAGTTTGGCTTGTGGCTTGCACTCACTTTTTGGTGGATCACTTTCTCACTCTTCTCTCCATGATGGGTGGCTTGCTTGTCAGCTATCACTTGACTAGGAGACATGGGTCATAGCACATATTCCTTCCCTTTCATCTTGAAGCTATAGTGATTGGTGCTCCCGTTGTGGATGACACCACGGTCGAATTGCCATGGCCTACCAAAAAGGAGGTGGAAAACGGTCATGGGGACCACATCACACTCCAAAGTGTCTTCATATGCACCAATTTTGAAGGAGACTTGGACCGTATGCTCAACCCCTATAGTGCCAGAGTCACTTAGCACTTGAAACTTGTAGGGGTGCGGGTGCTTCCTCTTAACCAATTAAAGCTTGGAGCATAGTTCTTCACTTGCCAAGTTGTGGCAACTACCTCCATCGATGATGACCTTGACGGACCGTCCATTGATGCCGGCCTTGTGGAAGATGTGGCATCATTGGTCTTCTTCTTGTTGATGTTGGAGAGTCAAGACCTTGGACACAACGAGAGCGGGGATCTTATCTTCATCACAAAAGACTTGATCATCTTCATCCGCATTCACTTGCCGGTGCATGGCCACTTGCTCAAGGGCTTCCATTTCCTCATCACTCATGGAGTCATAGGTGACATCGTCATTGAGGATCATGGTGCGCTTGTTTGTGCATTCATAAGACTTGTGGCCTCGGCCGCCGCAAGTGAAACACTTGAAGGAGCTTGTCTTGACGGTCTCATCGGTCATAGTAGATGATGAAGCACGCGGCTTGAAGTTGCTTGTAGTAGGAGGAAGATGACTTGAACTTGCTAAAGTTTTCTTGTAACTTGACTTGTCGTCATTGCTTGGAAAAGGCTTGGTCGATGTAGAGGTAGGAGGAGTTGTTGAAGCATGGTTGTTGGAGAAGCCGTAGGTCTTGGATGAGTACTTGGCGTACTTGAAGTCATCTTGCACTTGACGTTCTGCCTTGGTAGCTTGATGCACGAGCTCAATGAGGTTGGAATAGGGTTGGAAGTCGGCAATCTTCTTGATGGGATGATTGAGTCCATTCAAGAATCGTGCCATTGTTTGCTCATCATCTTTCGTGACATTGGCTCGAATCATGGCAATCTCCATTTCCTTGTAGTATTCTTCAACACTCTTTGTTCCTTGCTTGAGGAGTTGTAGCTTCTTGAAGAGATCGCCGTTGTAGTAGGTTGGCACAAAACGTGCTCGCATGACATCCTTCATTTAAGCCCAAGTGGTGATTGGAGGTTCACCTCTTGCTTGTCGGCGCTCAAGGACTTGTTCCCACCATATGAGCACATAGTCTTGGAACTCAAGTGATGCCATAGCGATCTTCTTCTCTTCCTCATAGTTGTGCAAACGAAAGATTTTGTCGACCTTCAATGCCCATGAGAGGTACTCTTCGGGATCATTGCTTCCATTTAACTTGGGCATGGTGAATTTAAGCTTGCCATAGCGTTGCTCTTCATTGTGTTGTTGGCGATGGTGATGATGATGCCCTTGACGTGGAGGGTTATCATCCTCATGTTGCTCTTGGCATGGAGGAAGTCCATGATCAACTTGCGCTTGTTGAACTTGAGGTTGAGGTGCAGCTTGACGAGCTTGTGGAAGAGCTTGTGGAACTTGACGGTGCACACATGGTTGGTAGTTCCTCTCTTGGATTTCTTCTCGAAGGGCTTCCTCTTGATTGCGCCGTTTGTGATTGCGGTTGGCGATAGCTCGACATGATTCTTGAAGGGCACATTGCGCCTCAAGAGCTTGCGCTTCACATTGTTGTTGTTGAAGACGTTGAGCCTCGGCGTCTTGTTCCTCTTGGTGTAGACATGCTCGTTCTTCTTCTTGGCGCCGTAGTCGTTGTCGTTCTTGAGCTTGAGAAAAAGCGACTTGGTTTGAGTGAGGACGAGGGACTTGCTCATCGACTTGCTCTTGTGTATGCTTGTCATGTAGTGGGTTGCGAGATGCAAGACGGTCTTGACGGGCGGCTCATCGAAGAGTGTTCGATGATGGTGTACTTGAGCCGGAGAAGGAGTCGTCTGAGTGTCGACTTGAGTGGCTCCGTCTTGAGTATGAAGAAGTTGAAGGAGGCCGGTTCACCAACAAAGCTCGGATCTTGTCCATTCTTGCATCATTCTCTTGCTTGTGCGCATCGAGCTTGTTGTCGAAGTAGTCTCGTGTATGTTGCTCGGAGAGTCGCAAGTCGGTGGTGAGGTTGTCGATGCGGTCGTTCATTGCTTGTTGCTCTTGATGCAACTCTCGTTGTGCACCAAAGAGGTGGCTCTTGGTGACATAGGATGACATGTCGGCGTCTTGCTCGATGAAGAGTGGATTGGTAGAAGTACTAGGCCTATCCATCATTCCAAGAAAATGTGAGTGGTAGAAGGAGAAGAACTTATACCAATGTACCTTGACCGATGATGATGATGAATCAAGTTCACTCAAACGCGGATAATGAGATAGCACTATTGGTACCAATTCTTGTCGGTTCTCACACCTACACAAGTAAAAGCTTATGGTGGAGCTTGGTTAGGATGGTGGCACAAAATTTGATGCAATTGTAAGTGAGCTTCAATAATGTTGGAAAACATTCACAAATTTGCAAATGCAACAAGTAGACCAAGCAAGAAGGGTTACACGGAAACACACACGCAAATAGATAGATGGGATTGTGCAAACCAAAAGTGAGCCAAAATGTGGAATCCACGAAATTGCTCTTGTTGCACAATACTAGAGAGATGCTAGCACGATTGCACCAAATGCGGATACGGAGCTTGTGCACAACCTACTAGGCAAAAATGCAACGACCTCTATCCCAAGTATGCTATATGTATGGTATTTCGGTGCTATGATCCAAGATGATCGAGTATGACAATCTTAATGTAGTATGATGCTATGGTTCTTGCTTATAAGCTCTTTGCTTTTCTTTCCTCTTTGCTTAAAAGCTTGGGTGACTCTTTCACTTATGAGCTCTTTTCTCATGCAAAACTTCACGAACCAAGATAGCAAATGTGTATGCGATGAAAACTTTGTGACACACAAGTTGGTGCCAAGATATGCACCACTTTGGTATGGTATGTATGCTATGGAGTATGATCACTAATGTGCACAAGTCACGTTGCCGGCAATACTCAATGGCTAGTCTCTATGGGTAAGCGACGCAAAAGTAAGGCCATGTGGGGTATCAATGCACTTGCAAGGTATGACAAAGATGTCGTCGAAGTTACCGTCCTTGGCGATGATGAGTAGTCGATGGAGATGAGCGGTGGTGATGGTGACGTCGAACCGTACCTATATAGCCGAAACACAATAGGACACGGGAACCACAACCCAAATCTCAAATACCATAACGTGTCAAAATCGACATAGGAGGTAGCAGTGAGTGGTGGTGGTGCTTGTGGAAAGCGGTGTGGGTATGCGGAAGTAAGCATGGGCACCGGGGCAAAATTGGGCGAAACTATGCGGAAATGGGTGTGGGGAATGGAGTTGCTGCTGCCAGGGGCCGGATGTCCGGGCCAGCTGCCGGATGTCCGGTGGACATGGGGCGGATGTCCAGGCTCCTAGATCGGGGACGAACATGATGAACTCCACGGGAAAATTGCAACTCCGGGGCAAAATTCGGACGAATTGGTGGACAGAAATCGCGGGAGAGATGGGGAAAAGCTAGATCAACTTGATGCAAAGCAAATCCGTGGATCAAATCCAACGAAACTTCATCACACCAACAAATCACAAAAAAAATTGGGGCTATTTTTGGTGGGGATTTTCCGATTTAGGATGAAAACAACAAAATCAAGCTAGAAAACACGGGGTAGGGCTCCAAAAATGTGATCAACGTGGCTCATGATACCAAGATGATGTAGGGAGGAACCCTATGGGGCCGATATTTCACGTTTGGAGTGGATCCTACGGGGAAACACGAAGAACGCGCGGAAGAACACGAGGGGAATCATGGGGAGGAATGAGGGAAACACTCAACCGACAAGGAATCGATCACACAAGGGCTAGATCACCGAAAGCACAAGGTAACACAAGATTCAAAATCAACAAAGGGAAGATACACGAGTAACCATTCTTCTCTATGAGGAGATCTTGATTGTCTTCTCCGGATGGAGGCCTTGAATCCGAATGGATCTTCTCCGAGGAGGCACGGTCCCTCACGCGGAGTAGATCCGGTACGGATGAGCAGAGGTCTATCTCTAGATGAGCTACCACAATGCTAAGTCTCGAAGTTAGGAGGAGGAGTCCTATATATAGGCTAGGGGCGAAGGGGTACATGGACTCAGTCTAACACGCGCGCGCAGGCGCTGGGAAGGCCGGATGTCCGGTGGCTCGCGAGGCGCCAGATGTCCGGGCTGAGGAGCCAGATGTCTGGGATGGCGTAGATGGTTGTTCTGCTCTCTGGATGGGCGACACCGGATGTCCACTCGGAGGCGCCAGATGTCCGCTGCTTCAGGAGGCGCCAGATGTCTGGGGCGATCGCCGGATGTCCGGGCTGACGGGGCAAGCTTCTGTGCTCTCTAGTTACTGTGCCAGATGTCCGGGACTTTGGCCAGATTTCCGGTGGGGGCCGGATGTCCGGGCTGGACGCCGGATGTCCGGTCGCTGTAGGTTCTTCTGCAGAGGGCTGGCCGTGTAGATCTCCAGGGGCCGGATGTCCAGGGTCCTGGACGGATGTCTGGTGCCTGGAGGCTGTTCTTGCCTTCTTCCATTGGTTCTCTTCTTCCATGGACTTGGGGTCTTGACCATCTTCATGTGCATCCTCGGGAGGGTCCTCTTGGTACCTAATCATGCACAACATTCCGGATTGAGGTAGTAGCCATGTCTCGAGAGGATCATGTGATACATCACTAAGGAGAGAAGTCACCTCGGTCTCGAGAGCTCTATCTCGTGCTCTAGTCATGGGTCCTCTTGGTGCTTGGTGAGATGATGGGAGGTCCATGGGGATGACCGAAGGATGCTCCGCATCACCGCCTCTCGTGGCCGGCTGTGATGTCGCGGAGGCCTCACCGCCCTCTACTACTCCCACCACTGGCCATCCCTCTACTCGCCCACACCCCCTGTTATTCTGCGGCGACGGCAGCCTCATGCTGCAGCCGAAACAGTGAACCCTCGTACTCCTCTCTGCGTGGGCATCCACTGTCGCGTCTTCCCCGGCTCTGTGTCATCCCCTTCCTAGGCCTCGCCGTCGTCCACCGCCTTGGTGCTCTCGGTGCAGCATGGTCAATGTGGTCAATGACCGACTTCCATCGGAAGACTATTGTGCGTGGAGAGGCTGATAGCTGGGTCCACGGCCACAACCCAGTTTTTTTGTGATTTGCCAAGTAAGTCGCTTTGTTAGGCCTGTTGGGCTGCAAATCTTTCAAGACAAGGAGAGCTTCATTCGGCTGGCCGAGAAAATTGCCTATCAATAATGAGAAATGGTACATTTTTAAACACATCAAACCGACAATTAGTTTCAAATTTCTTTTTTTCATTTCGAGATTTTAAATTGCATTGATTTTTATGCATGGACAATTTGTTGGATTTTATATTAATGTACATTTATTTTTAAAATCAGTTTGAATGTGACTCGAAATTTCGGGATTAAAAACAGTTCGGACCGCACCGAAATATGCAAAATTTCGTATAATTTTTTAACCGTGGCCACAATATGGGCTGTAATGCTAACAAAAAGAATATGGGATCCAACAAAACCTTAAGAATTAGCAAATGGGCTGTAAAATATTAGAAATAATGGTAGATGGGTTGTATGTTGTTTTCCACAGATTTGAGGCTTTCCTAAAAAAAGGTTGACGCACAAGCAGTGACTCTTGGATTTCCATCCAACGGTCGTCGTGCTTCTTCAATCTCTGCTCTTCCTGCTCCAGCCGCTCAATCTAGTGCTAGCGCGACTGCCTGCTCCCTCCTCCCCGCAACCGGCTGTGCTGCCGCGCAGGCCTGACCGCCCCACCGTACTCCCATCGCTGGCCTAGCTATCCCTTTACTCACCCACACCTGTTGTTATTCTCCGGCGGTGGCAGACGAACCAGTAAACCCTCGTACAATCGTACTCCCCTCCACGTGGGAAACAACTACCGAGTCTTCCCTGCCTTCGTGTCGTTCCCTTCCTAGGCCTCACCGTCGTCCACCGCCCTAGTGCTCTCGGTGCGCCTTGGTCAACATGGTCAACAACCGACATGCATCTAAAGTGGACTGTACGTGGAGAGGCTGACAGCTGGGTCCACGGCCGCACGCAAGGAGATGCCTCCTTATTACGTGCAAAATAATGATTCCTCCATTTGACATCTGGGACCCATCGAAAGGGCCTCTGTATTTCACGAAAAAATGTTACCGCCGCTGACAGCTTGGACCCACCAGCTATATCTTTGCACGCAAGGAAGTGCCTCCTTATTACGCACAAAAAAAGAATACTCTCCCTGCTAGCTGGGACCCAGTGTAGTGGTAGGCTGACTTGTGGGCCTACTAAGTTGACGGGGACGGAGGGCTTTGTCAACTTAGTCAATATGCATGATTCTAGCTCCAGTGGTCGTACGATGTCCATCCAACGGCCTTAGTGCTTCTTCAACCTCTGGTCTTCTTGATCTAGCCGCCCAAACCAGCAACGGTCATGCCTCGTGCTCCTACCTCCTGTGGCCGGTTGCGATGCGGCGGAGGCCTCACCGCCCCCTACTATTCCCACCTCTGGCCAGGCCATCCCTCTACTCACCCACACCCCCTGTTATTCTGCGGTGACGGCAGCCTCACACTGCAGCGAACCAGTGAACCCTCATACTCCTCTACGTGTGGGCATCCACTGCTGCGTCTTCCCCGGCTCCGCATCGTCCCCTTCCTAGGCCTCGCCGTCGTCCACAGCCCTGGTGCTCTCGGTGCGGTGTGGTCAACATGGTCAAGGAACGGCTTCCATCGAACGTGGACTTTACGTGGAGAGGCTGACAGCTGGGTCCACGTCCGTAGCAAGGAAGTGCCTCCTTATTACGTGCAAAATAATTATTCCTCCACCTGACAGCGGGGACCCATCGGACGGGCCACCGTATTTCGCAAAAAAAAATGTTTCCCCCTGACTGTTGGGACCCACCAGCTACATCTTCGCACGCAAGGAAGTGCTCCGGGGAAAAAACGATTCGCCCCCTGACTGCTGGGACCCACCAGCTACATCTTCGCACGCAAGGAAGTGCCTGACAGTCGGGACCCACTTGGTCGAAGCTTACGTAGTGTTGTCATTCTGGTCGCGAATGTGTATGTACATACTGGTCGATGTAGAGGCGCACACGTGTCATAGTAGAGGCGCGCACGTAGCATGTACACGTACGTACTGTGGACAGGGTGAAAGAAAGTAAATACGGCCACGTACATACATACGGGTGGGGTCTCGAACGCCTACTCGCGCGTACGTACGGCCAGAGCTCCTATACATGGCTGGGTCAGAACGGAGAAACTGCATCTCCATCGTGTTCATGGGGAGGCAACGGAATGCGTCGTGTTCATCGAGAGGCAACGAAACGCGTGGGAGCCAACCGTCTTGGACAGAACAGCTGATGGAAACGAGGCCTGGCGTACCGCAGAACGGAGGAAACGACCTTGTGTTCGACAGGCCACATTCGAAACGGGATCTTGTTCATCGAGAGGGGTCTGGCGTACCACAAAACGGAGGAAACGGACCTCCTACGGTCGAAACGGGGGTCCTGTTGATCGGGAGGGGTGTGGTGTACGGCAAAATGGACGAAACGGACTTGTGTTGGAGCGCTACGGTCGAAACGGGGTCCTATTCATCGGGAGGGGTGTGGTGTACCACAAAACGGGACTCCCTGAGATACTATTCATCTCCACCGTCGACCCCTTCCAGCCTCCACGGGCTACTGTTGATCCACCGTCGACCTCCTCTAGCCTCCACCTGCTACTGTTCATCCACGGGCTCCTGTTCATCCAGCCTCCACCGCGCACTACTCCACCGGTGATACGTCTCCAACGTATCTACTTTTCCAAACACTTTTGCCCTTGTTTTGGACTCTAACTTGCATGATGTGAATGAAACTAACCCGGGCTGACGCTGTTTTCAACAGAACTGCCATGGTGTTGTTTATTGTGCAGAAAACAAAAGTTCTCAGAATGACCTGAAAATTCACGGAGATAACTTTTGAAAATATAAAAAATACTAGCGAAAGAATCAAGGCCAGGGGGCCCACATCCTGTCCACGAGGGTGGGGGTGCACCCCCTCCCCCTGGGCGCACCCCCTGTCTCGTGGGCCCCCTGATGCTCCACCGATCTCAACTCCAACTCCATATATTTCGTTTCACGGAGAAAAAAAAATCAGAGAGAAAGTTTCATCGCGTTTTACGATACGGAGCCACCGCCAAGCCCTAATATCTCTCAGGAGGGCTGATCTGGAGTCTGTTCGGGGCTCAGGAGAGGGGGATTCGTCGCCATCATTATCATCAACCATCCTCCATCACCAATTTCATGATGCTCACCGCCGTGCATGAGTAATTCCATCGTAGGCTTGCTGGACGGTGATGGGTTGGATGAGATTTACCATGTAGTCAAGTTAGTTTTGTTAGGGCTTGATCCCTAGTATCCACTATGTTCTGAGATTGATGTTGCTATGACTTTGCTATGCTTAATGCTTGTCACTAGGGCCCGCGTGCCATGATTTCAGATCTGAACCTATTATGTTTTCATGAATATATGTGAGTTCTTGATCCTATCTTGCAATTCTATAGTCACCTATTATGTGTTATGATCCGACAACCCCGAAGTGACAATAATCGGGATACTTCTCGGTGATGACCGTAGTTTGAGGAGTTCATGTATTCACTGAGTGCTAATGCTTTGGTCTGGTTCTCTATTAAAAGGAGGCCTTAATATCCCTTAGTTTCCATTAGGACCCCGCTGCCACAGGAGGGTAGGACAAAAGATGTCATACAAGTTCTTTTCCATAAGAACGTATGACTATATTCGGAATGCATGCCTACATTATATTGATGAATTGGAGCTAGTTCTGTGTCACCCTATGTTATAACTATTACATGAGGAATCGCATCCTACATAATTATCCATCACTGATCCAATGCCTACGAGCTTTTCACATATTGTGCTTTGCTTATTTAATTTTCTGTTGCTACTGTTACAATTACTACAAAACTGCTATCATACTACTTTGCTACTAAATACTTTGCTACTAAATACTTTGCTGCAGATACTAAGTTATCTAGGTGTGGTTGAATTGACAACTCAACTGCTAATACTTGAGAATATTCTTTGGCTCCCCTTGTGTCGAATTAATAAATTTGGGTTGAATACTCTACCCTCGGAAACAGTTGCGATCCCCTATACTTGTGGGTTACCAAGACTATTTTCTGGCGACGTTGCCGGGGAGCATAGCTCTATTCTTTGAGTCACTTGGGATTTATATCTGCTGATCACTATGAGGAACTTGAAAGACGAAAGAACTAAGTTTTTTCCCTCAACTACGAGGGGAGGTAAGGAACTGCCATCTAGCTCTGCACTAGATTCTCCTTCTGTTTTGAGTAAGCCTGCGACACCTAAACCTGCTACTGCTTTGAATTCTGATATGTCGCATATTATTGATGATGCCACTTCTGCTATGCATGATACTTATGATGAAACTACTTCTATGCTTGATACTACTATGCCATTAGGTGAATATCTTGATGAACAACTTGCTAGGGTTAGAGAGAATGAAATTATTGAAGATGAAATTATTGATGATAGTGATGATGAAGGTTCTCCCCCCTAAGTATGAATTACCTGTTGTTCCTGAGGGTTGTGTTATGGATGAAGAAACTGCTAGAGATCTTTTTGCTTGCAATGATAGATCTGATCTTAAGAAATTACTAGCTAAACTTAAACAGAAAACTCTAAATGCTAGAATGAAATATGACTCTGCTTTTGCTACTTCACCTATCTTTGTTACTGATAAGGATTATGAATTCTCTGTTGATCCTGAGATAGTTACTTTGGTTGAATCTGATCCTTTTTATGGCAATGAATCTGGAACTGTTATGACACATCTTACCAAGTTAAATGATATAGCCACCCTGTTTACTAATGATGAGAAGTCTCGCTATTATTATATCCTTGAGATATTTCCGTTCTCATTAAAGGGTGATGCAAAAACGTGGTTTAATTCTCTTGATCATGGTTGTGTGCGTAGTCCCCGGGATATGATTTATTACTTCTCTGCTAAATATTTCCTTGCTCATAAGAAACAAGCTGCCTTGCGGGAAATATATAATTTTGTGTAAATCAAAGAAGAGAGTCTCCCACAAGCTTGGGGGAGGCTGCTCCGGTTACTTAATGCTTTGCCTGATCATCCTCTTAGGAAAAATGAAATACTTGATATCTTTTATAATGGACTAACCGATGCTTCCAAGGACAACTTGGATAGTTGTGCTGGTTATGTTTTCAGGGAAAGAACAGCCGACCAAGCTGAATTGTTATTGAATAATATGTTGACTAATGAAAATAATTGGACTCTTCCTGAGCCAATTGAGCCAACTCCTGAGCCAGCTCCTAAACCTATTCCTAAACCAACTTCGAAGAAGAGGGGAGTTCTGTTTCTAAGTCCTGAAGATATGCAAGAGGCAAAGAAATCAATAAAATAAAAAGGTATTAAAGCTGAAGATGTTAAGAATTTACCTCCTATTGAAGAAATACATGGTCTTAATATACCACCTGTTGAAGAAACAGATTGTCTTGATAACCCGACATAGGTAGTAAAGGTAAATTCTCTCTATAGATATGATAAAGTTGAAATCCCGTCTACTAAATTTCATAGCCAATGTTTAGATGAATTTGATGACTCTATGGCTAGACAAGAAAGTTTTAATGCTTATGTTGGTAGAGAATTAAAGAATAATGCTTTCATGATAGGACGCTTGAGTAACTATATGGCTAGAGTTAAAGGTGAACTTAAACTCATTAGCAAATATGCTTCTATGGTTACCACTCAAGCTGAGCAAGTACTCAAAGCTCAAAGTGATTTGCTCGATGAATTAAATAATAAACATGACTTTGCTGTTAGAGTGGCTACTAGAACTAGTAGAATGACTCGGGAACCTTTGTATCCTGAAGGCCACCCAAAGAAAATCGAGCAGGATTCTCAGAGAAACAATTTAGAGGCACCTAGTTCTTCTAAAAAGAAGAAAAAGAAAGATGATAGGACTTTGCATGCTTCTAGTGCACCTGTTTTAGACACACCTGAGAATCCTAATGATATTTCTATTTCTGATGCTGAAACACAATCGGGTGATGAACATGAACCTAGTGATAATGTTAATGATAATGTTCATGTTGATGCTCAACCAAGCAATAATAATGATGTAGAGATTGAACTTCTTGTTGATCTTGATAACCCACAATCAAAGAATCAACCTTATGATAAGAGAGACTTTGTTGCTAGGAAGCACGATAAAGAAAGAGAACCATGGGTTCAGAAACCCATGCCCTTTCCTCCTAAACCATCCAAGACAAAGGATGATGAGGATTTTGCGCGCTTTGCTGAAATGATTAGACCTATCTTCTTACATATGCGCTTAACTGATATGCTTAAGGTAAACCCTTATGCTAAATATATGAAGGATATCATTACAAATAAAAGAAAGATACTGGAAGCTGAAATTTCCACCATGCTTGCTAATTACACTTTTAAAGCTGGAATACCAAAGAAACTTGGAGATCCAGGAGTACCAACTACACCATGCTCCATTAAAAGAAACTATGTTAAAACCGCTTTATGTGATCTTGGAGCCGGTGTTAGTGTTATGCCTCTCTTTTTATATCGTAGACTTGAATTCAATAAGTTGACACCTACTAAAATATCTTTGCAAATGGCTGATAAATCAACTACTATACCTGTCGGTATTTGTGAGGATGTTCTTGTTGTGGTTGTAAATGTCACTATCTTAACGGACTTTGTTATTCTTCATATTCCCGAGGACGATAGTATGTCGATTATCCTTGGTAGACCCTTTTTGAATACTGCAGGGGCTGTTATTGATTGCAACAAAGGCAATGTCACTTTGCATGTTAATGGTAATGAGCATACAGTACACTTTCCGAGGAAACAACCTCAAGTTCATAGCATCAACTCTATTGGAAAAGTTCCAACTATCATTATTGGAGGTTTTGGATTTCCTCTTCCTTCTGTCAAGAAAAAGTATGATATTCTTATTGTTGGGGATGTTCATATCCCCGTTGAGGTAACCTAGTGTTATTCGAAATTTCTCCGGTTCTATGTTATTCGGAATGAGTTTGTTAACAAGACTTGATCAACCTTGTTAGTGGATTCCTTTTGATGAGCATGAGATGGATGAAACTAGAAGGCACAACCTTCTGTACCCTCTTTTTACTTTCTGTTGTTTAGAATAAATAAAGGGAAAATAGTATTATCTGTCT
The DNA here is from genome assembly GCF_002162155.2 of Triticum dicoccoides. Lineage (NCBI taxonomy): Eukaryota > Viridiplantae > Streptophyta > Magnoliopsida > Poales > Poaceae > Triticum > Triticum dicoccoides. Next base: position 65,973,673 of record NC_041393.1, read on the forward strand.
ATTTTCTGAATTATCCATGCAATAAAAAATATCCCGAAAATAAAAGTGCTCCAAATGCCCTGCAAATTTAGTATGATTTTTATGGAATATTTGAGGATTTTAGGCACTGAGAACACAGTAGGGGGGGCAAGCACCTGGCCCCGAGGGTCCAGGGCACGCCCCCTGTCTCATGGGCCCACGGTGGCCCCCCTCCATTTATTCTTGCACCCACACACTCCATCTTCCTCCCAAAAAATCCCCATCTAGCTCAAGCACAAGTTCTAGCTCATTTTGCTACAATTTTCGATCTCCTTGCTCAAAGCTCCATTCACAAAACTGCTTTGGGAGATTGTTGCTTGAGGAAGAAATATGTCTAGGAAAATGTACCAAGGTGGTTCCTCAACAAAGAGAGGACCCAGGTGTGTTATGCGTGAGCAAGACGATGAACCACCAAGGGAAGCTGAGGTGCGGCCTTGTGAATGGATGTCAGAAGAGTTTATGGTCAATGCAGGCATCAAGGATGAATTTGACGCATATATGTGCAATGCCGATCTTGAGGACTTCATACAAGATAAGTGTCCTCAATACTACCAATTGACTGATTCATTCGTGAGAAGATTTAAATATACATCTTCGCATAATTCTCGGAATGTCCTGTTTGATATTTATGATCAACCTTATACCATGGACTTAGAAGATTTTACAACTGCTTGCAAACTCCCACAGTGGGGCAATGTTAATGAACCCCACAAATCTGAATATAAAAACGTTCTTGCTAGTATTACTGTGGGAGAATCTAGGGATATAGCACAAGCTACCATAGGGAGCATTCATTTTCCTTCTATACATTATTTTGCTCTTTTCATTGGTAGATGCATTAATGGTAAAGACGAAGCATGTCACATGTGTGTCCCTGATCTTTGTGTCCTCAAGAGTGTTGTATTAGGTAATAAAGATTACAACTTGGGGGCAATAGTTGCACGTAGGTTGCATAATAATGGTATATCTGGAGATTTATTTGGAGGAATTTATGCGACCCGTGTTGCCAATTATCTTGGTATATCTCCACGTGAGGGTGATATGGAGTTGCCTGCCGCTTATTTAGATTTTGACGCTCTGGTCAGGCACCGTTTTCTTTTGAGGAATGAACAATTCCTTCAATATCGACTAATATTTGACAGACGTCGTGCTGTCCATGTTACTCTCCCTGCTCCTTCCCTTTTTGATTATCAGGCAAAAGGAAGATATGTTGTCACCATGGAGGAGGCAGCCGAACACGAGAGGAGAGCAGAGGCAGCTCGCCAAAATGTCGTGGCCAGGAGGCATTGGCTGCTCCATCTCAGTACGACCCCAGTTATAACTTCGGATATCAGTCAGGCTATCCTTGGCATTAGACCAACTTAGCCCAAAAGCCTAAGCTTGGGGGAGTACGTATTTCTCACCGACTTTACATTCATGTTCACACACTATTCTAGTTGTCAGTGCTCATACTCTTTCATTGTACTATCCATGCTAGTTTAATTTCTTTTTCTAGCTTTCTTCTTGTGTGTTTGATAAACCTTAAGAAAAACCAAAAAAATAGTTAGCTTAATTTCCATGCTTGTAGTAGTAATTAAAAAAGAAAACCCAAAAAGATTTCTCGTTCTTCTTCTGCTTGTTGGGAGCTTTCCCGTATAAATAGTTTTATTTCTTTTCTTTCCTTTGGGGGTTGAGAGGAGAAGACCATACTGAAAATGCTTAGTGGCTCTCATATGCATGATTGTTGATTTAACTTAGAGCCCATATTACCTTGTCTTCTCCCTTGAATTAAATGCTTGCAGATTCCACCTTAGTCCAATGCACGTGCACTATTATTATTATACACACCGTTCGGTCGTGCAAGTGAAAGGCAATAATGACGATATATGATGGACTGATTGAGATGAGAGAAGCTGGTATGAACTCGACCTCTTTTGTTTTTGTAAATACGATGAGTTCATCGTTCCTGATTCAGCCTATTATGAATAAACATGTTTGCAATGACAATTAGAGATTATAGTTGCTTATGCCATCCTTAATTAGCTAGGAGCTTATAATGGTTTACCTTGCGTGCCAACATGCTATTAAAATGGTTGTGATGTGGTACGATAGGATGGTATCCTCCTTTGAATGATTTCAGTGACTTGACTTGGCACATGTTCACGCATGTAGTTGAAAACAAATCAACATAGCCTTCATGATATTTATGTTCATGGTGGATTATATCCTACTCATGCTTGCACTCCGTGTTGATTAATTTTAATGCATGTTCATGACTGTTGTCGCTCTCTCAGTTGGTCGCTTCCCAGTCTTTTGCTAGCCTTCACCTGTACTAAGCGGGAATACTGCTTGTGCATCCAAACTCCCATAAACCCCAAAGTTATTCCATATGAGTCCACCATACCTACCTATATGCGGTATTTACCTGCCGTTCCAAGTAAATTTGTATGTGCCAAACTCCAAACCTTCAAATGAAATTCTGTTTTGTATGCTCGAGCAACTCATGTTTCAACTAGGGCTATCTGTATCTTCCATGCTAGGTGGGTTATTCTCAAGAGGAGTGGATTCCGCTCCTCATTCATGAGAAAATGGCTGGTAGCCGGGATACCCAGTCCCATGATTAAAAAGATCAAAGAAAATCAAAATAATTAAACAAAACTCCCTCAGGGCTATTGCTGGTATGGACGGTACCCCGTTGTTTCGGATGGCCGTGGAGTGTGCTTGTTGGTGGTAGGGGAGTATAAACTTTACCATTCTGTTTGGGAACCGCCTATAATGTATGTAGCATGGAAGATATCGAGATCTCATAGTTGTTGCATTGATAGTGAAAGTATATTGCTCAAAATGTTATTCATCTCTATTCTGAAATCGAGCTCTGGCACCTCTACAAATCCCTACTTCCATCTGCGAAGGGCCTATCTATTTACTTTTATGTTGAGTCATCACCCTCTTATTAAAAAGCACCCGTTGGAGAGCACACCGTCATTTGCATTCATTACTATTAGTTTATATTGGGTATGACTTGACTGGATCTCTTTTACCATGAATTACAATGTTTAGTCAGTCCTTGATCTTTAAAGGTACTCTGCATTTATCTTTTGCGGTCTCAGAAAGGGCTAGCGAGATATCACCTTGTTATATCATATTATGATTGTTTTGAGAAAGTGTTGTCATCCGAGATTTATTATTATTGCTCGCTAGTTGATTATGCCATTGATATGAGTAAACATGAGACCTAAGTGTTATTGTGAATCTGGTTAGTTCATAATCTTTGTTGAAAACTTGAATGTTGGCTTTACATATTTACAACAACAAGAGCAAACAGAGTTTGTAAAAGTTTTTCTTTATCACTTTCAGTTTATCAACTGAATTGCTTGAAGACAAGCAAAGGTTTAAGCTTGGGGGAGTTGATACGTCTCCAACGTATCTACTTTTCCAAACACTTTTGCCCTTGTTTTGGACACTAACATGCATGATTTGAATGAAACTAACCTTGACTGACGCTGCTTTAAGAGAACTGCCATGGTGTTGTTTATTGTGCAGAAAACAGAAGTTCTCGGAATGACCTGAAAATCCATGGAGATAACTTTTGGAAAATATAAAAAATACTAGCGAAAGAATCAAGGCTAGGGGGCCTACACCCTGTCCACGAGGGTGGGGGGCGCGGCCCCTCCCCCTGGGCGTGCCCCCCTGTCTCGTGGGGTCCCTGATGCTCCACCGACCTCAACTCCAACTCCATATATTCCATTTCACGGAGAAACAAATTAGAGAGAAAGTTTCATCGCGTTTTACGATATGGAGCCGCCGCCAAGCCCTAATCTCTCTCGGGAGGGCTGATCTGGAGTCCGTCCGAGCTCCAGAGAGGGGGATTCGTCGTCGTCGTCATCATCAACCATCCTCCATCACCAATTTCACGATGCTCACCGCCATGCATGAGTAATTCCATCGTAGGCTTGTTGGACGGTGATGGGTTGGATGAGATTTACCATGTAATAAAGTTAGTTTTGTTAGAGTTTGATCCCTAGTATCCACTATGTTCTGAGATTGATGTTGTTATGACTTTGCTATGCTTAATGGTTGTCACTAGGGCCTGAGTGCCATGATTTCAGATATGAACCTATTATGTTTTCATGAATATATGTGAGTTCTTGATCCTATCTTGCAAGTCTATAGTCACCTATTATGTGTTATGATCCGACAACCCCGAAGTGACAATAATCGGGATACTTCTCGGTGATGACCATAGTTTGAGGAGTTCATGTATTCACTAAGTGCTAATGCTTTGGTCCAGTTCTCTATTAAAAGGAGGCCTTAATATCCCTTAGTTTCCATTAGGACCCGTCTACCATGGGAGGGTAGGACAAAAGATGTCATGCAAGTTCTTTTCCATAAGCATGTATCACTATATTCAGAATACATGCCTACATTACATTGATGAATTGGAGCTAGTTCTGTGTCACCCTATGTTATAACTATTACACGAGGAATCGCATCCGACATAATTATCAATCACTGATCCAATGCCTACGAGCTTTTCACATATTGTGCTTTGCTTATTTACTTTTCCGTTGCTACTGTTACAATTACTACAAAACTGCCGTCGTTACTTTTGCCACTGTTACCATTACTATCATACTACTTTGCTACTAAATACTTTGCTGCAGATACTAAGTTATCCAGGTGTGGTTGAATTGACAACCCAACTGCTAATACTTGAGAATATTCTTTGGCTCCCTTGTGTCGAATCAATAAATTTGGGTTGAATACTCTACCCTCGAAAACTGTTGTGATCCCCTATACTTGTGGGTTATCAACCGGCTACTGTTGCACCAACCCTCTCCACGGGCTCCTGTTCAACCACCCCTCCACGGGCTATTCTTCATCTATCCCTCCACCATCGACTGTTCATCCAGCCCTCCAAGGGCTGGTCCTATTCATCCTGCCCTCCACGGGGTCCTGTTCATCCAGCCCCAACCGGCTAGATCGATCGGGGTCCAGAGGCAACACCACGGGGTCCTGTTCATCCACCCCACCGGGAACTATTCATCCAACCCCCCCCCCCAGCAACGCTCACTGTTCATCCAGAGGCAGCATCGATCGGCTTCAGTTAGCAGCAGTAGCAAAGGAATCACTCAATCGGGTTTAGTTAACAGCCATCGATTGATCGCTCGGTTTCAGTAACGCGTAGCCTGCAGTGCAATCGCTCGGGTTCAGTTAGAGACCAACGCCTCGCTCGGGTTCAGGTAGATCCCAACTGTAATGCCCGGATAATTATGCTACAGTAAAAATCTCATGATGATGCCATGTCATCTAGGTTACTGTTGCTAATCAAGTGGTAGTTCAAAAACATTGCAAATTCAAAAATGAATTAGCGACAAACACCAAAAGTTTTCAGAAGTCAAAATAAAAATGTTCGGGGGTTGCCAAACATTGCATCAGTAATTATGGTGAAGTAAACACATTTTTATAAAATGACTAAATACTTTTAAATGAATTTAAACAGAAAAGAAATAATAAAGAAAATACAAAAGGGGAAAAACAAACATAAGACAAAAAAAGAGAAAGCCCTTCCCCCCCCCCACTGGGCCGACTGGCCCAGCTGGCCACCAACCCACCCGCACGGCCAGAGCCCCTGCCTCCTGGAC